>NW_016107591.1:2247457-2287821 GCF_001604975.1 Cebus imitator | reverse complement strand
TTTGAGGCAGAGTTTCGCTCTTCTTGCCCAAGCTGGAGTGCAATGGTGTGATCTCAGCTCACTGCAACCTCCGCTTCCTGGGTTCAAGTGATTCTCCTGCCCCAGCCTACCAAGTAGCTGGGATTATAGACACCCAACACCACGCTTGGCTAATTTTTTATATTTTTCATAGAAACTGGGTTTCACTATGTTTGCTAGGATGGTCTGGAACTCCTGACCTCAGGTGATCCACCTCCCTCGACCTCCCAAACTTTTGTGATTACAGGCATAAGCCACAGCAGCTGGCCTATGTTGAGGCATTATTGTATAGTCCTACAATGATTAAATCTAATGCTACTATACAATGAAAAGGGTCAATATAACAGATGATTTTAATAAATTTTGTAAATATTTACTCAATTCCCAAGCTTTCCAATTAGCTAGATTAAAAAGTTACTACTAATAATATTTATGTGTAATTATAAGTCACTCAGGCAACAAAATAATTTAAGTATTATATTCACAGAGGTGCTCTAATAGATGATGTTGTATGATAAATGAATAAAAATTCATAATGTTTTTGTTAAAATACATTAATTACCATTTCAGGAGTGCTTTCTATGTGTATTCTAATAGCATTACATATAAACAAACATTACTACAGGGGCTGTTTTGGGAGATTTATTAAATTAAAAAACTGTATAGAAAACTTACATTTTCATACCAGTTTTTCCAATATATTCTTAAAAATTCTGTCTTTATAGGCTTAAATCTTAGCTTTCAGAGGCTCGTTATGCAACTTCAATATCTCTTCATTTGTGATAGTAATGTAGATTATAATTATGTTTAAAACACATAGAGTATGCAACAAAATTCCATCAACTCATGCTCACAAAGATCAAAACCTCAATTTATTGTGATGGTTTTACTAATGTTTTCTTTACCCTATCTGTTACACTCTTGTTTGAATAATCATTATTGATTTGAATATACACTACAAAACTTGCAAAATACAAAAAATAATTGTATTTTTGACCATAATTTTTCTCCAAATACTAGATTTTATAGCCTACATACATTACTATTCAATTATAAAACTATACTTATGTTAAAATATAAATAACAAGTGTTTGCACAATGAAAAGTGCATTTATATATTAAATATAATTTAAAATAACAGTACATATTATTTTAAAAGCTATGATTTCATTACATTGCATGAACTATATAAATTATGTAAAACAAAAATTAGTTATCTAATCTGTCCAATGTGTCCATTTTCACAGATACTTTCTGATATCCAACATGACTCTACCATCTCTCACCTGGACACACCAATATATTCTTAAATTACTCCTCCACTGTCATGAAGCTTTTTGACATTGCTCTTTTCTCCAAACACCAGCTAGAGTGAGATTTATAAGGGCCAATTTATTTTTCTTGCTCTTTCTTTTTTATTTTTATGTTTACTTTTAAAAAATATTTTATTTATGGAAATGGAGTCTCACTATGTTGTTCAGGTTGGTCTCAAATTCCTGAACTCAAGTGGTTCTCCCTCCTCAGCCTCCCAAAATGCTGGGATTAAATAATGGTTATAGTATTTTCTAATTACCTAAGCATTTAAATAATTTGTTTAAAATCAAGGGGGTTTTGATATTTTTTGTTTGCTTTGTCTTTTTGCTTGAGTTTCCGTTTTTGTTCTTAGGAACTTCCTAGTACTTGTTTCAACAATCAAAATGATATAATGCAATTCTCAAAGCCTGAAGGCATTTGGTCAAATATCAGTATGCTTTATTCTAGATTTCCCTCTGTGATATTAGTACAAAGAATTATAGTGAGTATGTAATGAAAATTGCTTTAAATCTAACAAAACATGTTTTTCATTGATATATAAGGAGCCAAGTGATTTAGATATGAAATTGCTTTGTAAATATTATCTCTTTACTAAAGTTTTAATTTTGGCATCTACATGGCATAGCAAAGAAAGTAGTATAAAAAGGAATCCATAAATAATAATACAATTAATTAGGCTTACTACAATGTTACCCAGTATGAAAGAAATAGAGTTGACAAAATAATATTTCATAAGCATTCCAGTCTTTGAAAAAATTGCTTAATTTAAAAGTAATTTTGCTTTTGGTTGATTAAGCTATTTAAACAATCTCTACTATTATATGCTGCAAATCTTTAGATAATATGAAATAAAGCAAGTACATAAAGCAAAATATTTACATTTCTATATATACATACATATCCTACTTCTGATACATTACTGTGCATATTTTTATTGTTTTAAATGAATGTTATTGTGAAGTTTTCAAGCTAACTATTCTCGATTAAAAATGGGAATTTTACATAAAAGTAACTTCTGAACATTGCAGTAGGTTGATTTGCATGATTTTCATATACAGAGAAGAGGCTATTACTTTGGCTTTCTCGTGTTTTGATTATATTTTATTATTAAATTATTTACCACACATTTTAATGCAAATTTATTTGCCTATGGAGTGGATTCTAAAATTTATGAAGGGTTTTCATGTAACCTTTTTTAGCCTCATCAGTTGCAGCATCTTGCAGAATAATGTAATGTTTAGAATTACTATTTTAAATTACTTGATGAAAATTACATTTATATTCCAATTAATTCAAATAAATATATTTGATAATAACCAGAATTGCTAATTCCAAACATCTTACCTTCTTCATCCCAGTAAATTTATTAACATACAGAAAATCAGTCAGACTTTTTACTAAAAAAATCACTTATTTGCAACACCACCTCTACTACCATGACCCATCAAAAGGTAAAAAGTAAAAAGTTTGGTCTAGCTACTGGTCTTGAAGTCCTTAATATACAGTAGGCAGTATCATATTTTAAATACCAGCTTTAGTATCTGGCTATCACAGTTCAAATTCTGACCCTTTCTTATTAAATATGTGATTTTAGGCAAATTTGCTCAACTTTCCTTGCTTCGATTTTCTTATCTTAAACTGAATATCGTATGACCCATTCTCCCATAACAAGCTTAGAACGGTGAATAACACTTTGCAAGTTATACATAGTTTTGTCATCATATTTATTTTTGCACGCTTTTAATTGGAGTCTGGGTTTTTGTTTGTTTCAGTCACACGGTGGCTTCTGTTTTCCAAGCTGATTAATATTCCCTTGTCCATGAATCTAGAACTCTCACAATATTTCTAACTTCTACTAACAGCATAGAGATAAAAACCTTATGCTGTTCATGTGACTTTTTTCCTTGCATTTTGTTGTTAAATTCTAACTCAGCCTCCCAAATCTTGTAGTTATTTGTTTATATTTCTGGAGAGAAGCAATGCAAAATACCTCCGCGTGGGATGAGTCACTCTAAAGAGTGTGACTAGAGACAGCTATTAGTATTGCTTGACAAAGCAACTTATTATTCAAGCACCGAAAGCGAAAAGAAATTGCAATTGAGTGAATAGGAAAGGAAAGGCAGGGGAGGAAAAACATCAGTACAAACTATAACAGCCAGAAAATTAGACGAAAAGAATGAAGTCAAAGTTCTACAAGGAATACCAAATAGAAGTAGAGCCGGCTGCACTACTTATCAGCTGCACACAGGCCAAGCTCCTCGAGGAAATCCAATTTGTTTATAGGAAGTGACCAAAGAGATAGAGCCAGGCAATTGATCCAATGTGCCCTGTAACAAAACCTACCAGAGAAACGGCTTTCCACAATTTTAAATGTTTTCCACTATGCTTTGTTATTTATTAGAAACCACCCACTTTAAAATGGCACAAAGGACGCCTAATTCAGTCAGAGTCACTATTATATATCACAGCATTTAAATTTACATGACAGAAAAGGTACTGACCAGTGAATTCTCATTTTCAAAATGTATTTAACCCTTTAAAAGCTCTCTGAGTATATTCTGAAATATTCGAAAATATATTCTTGATCATTAAAAGAAACTCAAACCTAATGGGGGAAAATACAAACAAAGAATTTTGACAAGAGATATTTCAGATGAAGATTCCAAAGTGAAATGAGGTAATATGAACCGAAGGACAGCATTACCCTAAAAGACAAATGTCAACTGATGGAACAGTCGGTGATACTGCAATTCAACTTTACTAAAGTTGAAGAACATGGAATAAACTTTTCCCCAATTGTCTTGAATATAAGAATAAATGATGTACAACTTAAGAAAACTCTAGGTTTAAAGAAAGATATTTGCAAATTGCAGATACTTTTTATAGTGTAATCTATCAAATCATGACAATCCCAAATTTCAAGGTAAGTATGTCTAGAAACATAATCCTTGGTTAGGATAACCCTTGATATCTAATAACAACATATATAATATATAATAAAATGTTTATTAATATATGTGTCTGGTTATTTAATGACATTGGAAAGAAAAATCCAGAGAATTGTGCGGTGGTTTCACCCTGTCCATGTACTCCATATATTTATAAATATTCACATGCAAACCAGAATAATTTTCTTTTACCTCCAGTTTCTTTCCATCCTAGTTCACTTTGTTCTTCGTTTTTATATTTGTTATATGACTGACTGAATGATGCCTCTATGGTTATTAGCTGCCTCTGTGTACAGTAGAAATTAATTGCATCACAGTTGTTTAAAAGTATTGCAGCATCAAATATTCTCGAAAGCATTTGCAGGCTTAATGTTGTGCAAAAGGATCTATTAGCTATAACTATATTTAAGCCTGTGTTGTCTTTATGCTGAAATGGAACAATTTTTCAGCTTTATAGAAAAATGCACTAAATATCTTCAAAGTACACTTTCTTAGGGTGTATAGATTGATATGTTAACAATAAATTTCCCTTCATAGCAATAACATAATTTTTCATTGCTTATTTTATTTATATTATGTTTCATTTACAATATTATTTCAAATGTGGGAGTGTGCAAACTACTGAATTTCTCTTCGTATAACATAATGAAAACATTTATTTATTATTTTTAATGGAATGTATTATAAAAATTACTTAAAATATTTAGAGGAATAACATTGGTAGGTGTTGGTTTACATGGGGTTTTTCAAGTTGTTGGTAAAAATATTAAGAAACAATTGACTTCACATGCATACATCCCATCCATTAATGTTTACTTTGTGCTTATATAAGCCAAGCACTGTTTCAAGTGCTGAGAAGGCCTCTTGTACAACACTGATGACTTCTCTGTTCCCGAGAAGCTTACATTATTTTGAGAAATGACAAGTAAACAAAGTGAATAATTGATCAAATACCCAAATGACAAATATAAGTCTGGGATTCAACCTCTGAAAATAATTTCAAAAGGGTAATGTGAGTAGAGGTGAGAGCAAGCACAGACAAGTTTGTTATCTGGGAGGGTTCTCTCACCATTCCCTACATATGCTAAAATATGAATGATAAAGCAGTAGCCAGAAAAAGTACCTGGTAGAAAGGATGTTCAAGAAGTGGAAATAGATAATATCACATTTTGTGCCAGATATGCCAAATTGTCATCCAATATTGGGTCTATTCTTTCTCCGTAGAGCTAGTGTTATATATTCCTTCTGCACATGTCTTTAGCTAAGAATGAATCACCTTCTCTGTTTGAGGACACTGGTTTTTGTGTTTATGACATAGTTTTGTGTCTCCTTCAAATATTAGCCCATATTCCACCTCCAAGGGCCCTTTATTTATCCACACGCCATGTAGTTAGGAAAGCAGAAATGGTAGAGATGTGATTAGAAGATCATTGAGAACATGGATTAAAAATTGTGTCCCTCTATGGAAGCTACAGAAAGGAAAGTAGTTGTACTTGTCATTTTGATGTCAGCTGTGTGACATCTGGAGCAGCTGCTGCCATCATGCTGCTGCACCAGTGGTGGTGGCTCAAGCAGGTACGGGAGCAGCAATGGGTCCCCTCTGCTCTGTGTCCCTGTGGCAGAAGATTGTGCTACTCTGATCCCTTACAAGGCCAGTCAGGATCTGCTCCCAGTCCTGGAGCCCTTGTTGCCAGGAGAACCCCACTTTGTTCCACATCCTGGGAGCCGATGAGCACCTGCCTAAAGTCTCAGCTGGGACTTGCAGGGCTGGCCAGCAAGGTGTCAGATTTGTTTGTGTGGGGACGGTGGGGGGACGCCAAGACACCTGCACTACTGTGGAGTGGACATAGAGAGGACGCAGTCAATCCCCAGAGCCTGCCCCTGAGATACCCCAGAGCCTGCTACCCTGGGGGCCACCACGATGGGGCCAGGCTGAGCCACCCACTGGCAGTGGAGCCGTGCAGTCAGGCCCAGAGGGGTCAGAGATCGACCCAATGAGAGCCTGGAGCCCCAGCCCAGGATGTGAGGAGGCCTGGCCAGGGATACCTGCACACTCCACCTAGTGCCCTCCCACACCTCCCCCTCCCAGGCACAGGACCCAGGCGTCTCTGCGCTCTGCACCCTTGGGAACCCGGGAAGGCCTCCTTTCCCCCAGAGGCTTGCATGTGTCTGCTCCTACTGCCTGAACTCTTCCCACTCATGGTGCCTGCTCCGATTTCAGAGTGGGATTTGGGTTGAGCCCAGGTGCTGTCACTGCCTGCCTGGGTGTACTCATGCTCAGGAAAGCACTGACATGCCAGCCTTGGCTGTCTCCAGACTTTGGGCACTGGGCAGCAACAAGTGCAGGGGGAAATAGAGGGGGGTGTGTGACAGAAGCTCAGCACTAGCCTGCTGGTGCCGATTGGCATGAGCAGCCTGGGCACCATGGATGGCAGCTGCAGACAGACAGGCTCCTGGGTGAACTGGGCTGGCCCCTGGTGGGGCTTTACCTTCAAGTCAGGGAAGGCCTGAAGCCAGAGGCTGGGCTGCCAGTCCCCTGGACCAGACTGGGAACTTGCGGTGCATTCCTTGGCACACCATGGCCACCCACAGACCTATCTGTGTGCACTTCCCACACTCTGAGGGCCATAAAAGCCCTAGGCTCAGCCAGAACTGAACAGACAATAGAAGGACCAGCTGCAAAGAAGAGCTACCCTCTTTGCTGAGAGCTGAACAATCACTGGGTTGACCTGTCTAGAAGAGAGGAGCTCCCCTCTGTATTGGGACACCCTGTCGGTAGAAAGGAGCTTCCCACTGTGGGTCTTCTCTGAGCTGTTCTATCACACGATAAAGCTCCTCTTCATTTTGCTCACCCTCGACTTGTCTGTGTACCTCATTCTTCCCGATGGCAGGACAAGAACTTGGGATCCACTGAATGGTGAGGCTAAAAGATCCACGATACAAACAGGGCTGAAACTTGCTCCTTGCTCCCTACTTTACAAGCAAAGAAAATGAGAGGAGTCGTGGCCCTTCAGGACGCAGGCATCTCCAGGTCCTGGCATGGGTGCTGGCTCTCTGTGAGGCTGTGGCAGGACCAGGCACACTGAAAGCAGCTTCCACAGCTGGCACTGGATCCCAGACCTGGAAGCACCCCGAGCCAGGCCTGTTACTCCCTCTTTGGGGTCCTATGGTTCCTGTCATCTCTAAGCTTCCAGTGCCTGCGTCACTGCATCAGCAAGCCTGTCTGGCTGTGCACAGTGGCTGAGCCCCATGCTTGCTCGCACACCCTTCACTAGCCCACGGCTGACTCACCCTCAGCAGGTGTGGGATCCAGGCTGGTAGAGTGAGCTGAGTACAGCCTGCCATGTTGAGTGGTTAAAATGAGCCCAGTAGATCTGAGCAAAACTCGGGCAAAGGCACCACTGGCCACAGAGGTTTCCAGCCAGAAAAGTGACAGCCCAAGGACCCTGTAACAATCTGGAAAAGGGTAAACAGAAAAAAATATTAAGCTGAAAAATACCAGCATGAGAAAAAAATCAAAATATCGTAAATTCTACATTTTTCTTGTCTCTATGTTAGGAAAATTATCCCTTCCTATTTGTATTGCCAGTGGAGCTGATGTCATTGAGAAGCTAACTAGGCCTCCCAAAAAATACATGCACCTCCTTGCCAGCTAGTATTACAAAATGCTATTTTATTTTTATTGTGTTCCTGTGCACTCTGGTTGACTATTCAAATTTAAGTTAGGAAAAAGTAGCAGGGTGACCAAGAGAGGCTTTTATCATATCTTAGCAGCAGACAATCAGTTTAGAGGGAATCTCTAAGAGAAAGGCAAGCAAGAAAAGAAGGAAGCATAAATACACACAGGGTGTTATCTTTTAAGTTAGCACTATTTACTAAGGATAACCCTTATTCTGGCCATGCTATTGTTACAGTAGGTAGTTAGGCAGAAGTGAGCAGGGCAGGAGAGACACCCACCCTACACCAGGAATGACAGGCAACAATTAGGTGATAATCAGGTGATTGTTAAACTGTCTTTATAAAATAGTATTTGGTTGCAGGTGGTGCCAGGGAAAGGCGGTTTCCCAGTAGACAGCTGCTTCAAGGTAAAATCTCAAGTTGGGCAGGTGGGCTCAAGCATGCAAGCTAAGAGTTAAAATGACGGTTTCACTGGTATATGACCTTCCCCTAGGGACACTCTACTGGTAAGGGAAAAATGCCTCAAGTGAACATGTATACAACTTCTGTAAACATATTTCCCCTATGGCCCATCCTAAGTGTTGGCAGGCCACTGAGGATGCAAACTGCCAATATATAAAGCCCCAAGTTAAAGGTCAAACAGTGCACGTGAATCCTTGAAGCAGCTCGCTTGGCCCTTTTCCAAGTGTACTTTACTTCCTTTCATTTCTACTCTAAAACTTTTTAATAAATTTTCACTCCTGCTCTAAATCTTGCCTTAGTCTCTCTCTCTCTCTCTCTGCTTTATGCTTCTTGGTCAACTTGTTTCTTCTAAGGAGGCATGAACTGAGGTTTCTGCAGATCCGTACAGATTTACTGCCGCTAACACTATGAAGTAGTAAAGGAAGAAAGAAAAACTGCATGTCATTATTGCAAGAAGCCAGAATACTGGATGAGGGATTGTAGAAAGGAGGCCCTGGGAAATATAGACACAGCAGAAACAAAGGATTTAGGAAAGCCCAGAAGGACGAAACTCCACTAGAGAAACAGCTTAAAATTTATGGATCTGGAAAATCGCAGAGCTAGAAACTGTACATGAATGTTTACATTCATTTGTTTGTGAAATGTCTCAGTAATATTCCTTTGTGATAACTTGCCCTGGCATTTTCTGGCAGATGCTAGTGCTATTTATTCCTTAGAAATTTCTTGCTTTTAATCTGAAGATAAATTAATATTGGTTTTTGGTATTTTAAATAAGCCTCAAACTTTTTCCTTCTATTTTTTTCTTTTTTACTTTTGATCTTGGTATTTCATACAAATACTTCTAAATGAGGGACCTGCTTGATGGTTTTCTCTTGATTCTCCTGTAAATCAGCTGGAGCAATATCTGCTGTGAAAATTGAAGTCTACCACATTCAGTACTCCAAATGGAATGTTTATAGAACTCCCTGGGGTAAAAAGCCATATGATTTGGTTATTTTGTCTCTCTGAAAGGAAAAGACTAGGAAAGAGAATGTCAGTCTCACACTGTTGTAAAAATACCCTGAATGGAAACAAAGTGATGAACCACTTTGGGCCCTGGGAAGTAATACTTGTTTAATCTTATATACAAAACTAATAATAAACAATTATTAATAGTAATAGTAAATGGTTAATAGTTAATAGTAAACAATAAGCTATGGTTATGTGTAATATGATATACTTTGTCAAAAGCTCAATTAGAAAGAAAAAGACAGTTATCAAAGAATGAGAAAACAAGGGATAAATAGAAAGGCCATTCACCCAGAATACTCTCTTATTTCCAGTAAAAAAAAAGAACGGTATATTTGATCAAGTGGTCACCATTCAACCACTACTTATATGGATTTGTAGAAGACCTTACTGAAATAAATAAATGTGTTGACTTGCTAAATGCTAAACTTTCTACCTTGTAACTATTCTGACTTTGTTATCATCATCTGCAAAGCTTTTTTCTTTAGTTAATCTATGTTTTGCATTCTTCACCCCACCTCTGCCACCCCTCTGATTTCTCTAGCAGATAACTTTAAAATCTCTCGGGACTTTACTTAAAAAGAAATCTAGTATTTAGGACAAAGGATTCATTAAAGGTTTCAACATTTGTTTTTAGTAATTTACAGGAAACCTTAGAGAAATTTGTCCCATGAGAGGGATTTATAATTATTTCATGCATAAATAATTTGCAGGTGCCTAGGAAACCAAAGAGCAAAGCAAAACTGATTCATTGACATAATTCATTGCTTCACAGGGGAAAGAGGCCTCATTAGACAAATTACAATATTGCCAAAGTCCAAAGTAGAGTAAAATATTTAGAGCATTTGTTATCAGGTGAAAGCAGCAAAGCTTTCAAATCTGAGTTAGCCAATTCAGAAAAAAAGATAGCAAAGCAACACAAAAAACAACTTAGACAGTTTTTGGGATGAGTAGGACATTGTAGACTGTGAATGAATTTCACCATTTTTTATCTTATATTTTCTTTTTTATACTTTAATAAATTTGTTTTCTTCAGCTTTCTTGGAATATAATTGACATAAAATTGTATATATTTAGGGTATACAATGTATTGTTTTGACATATGTATATATCATGAGATGCTATCACAGTCAAGCTAAGTAACATATTTATCGCCTCTCATAGTTACATTTATGTGGGGGTTGTGTGAAAACTTAAGATCTACTCTTGCTAAATTTCAGATATACAATAGAGTATTATTAACTATAGTTGACATGTTGTACATTATGTTAGCTCTTCAGAATTTATTTATCCTGAAAAGCTGAAATTTTTTGTCTTATGACCAACATCTCTCCATTCTCCCCACCCTCCACTCTCCATGCCCTGGTAATTACCATTCTACTCTCTACATCTATGAATTCCATTTTTTAGATCATGTGGTTTTTGTCTTTCTGTGTCTGGCTTATTTCATGGAGCATAATATTCTCCTGTCCAATCCACATTGCTGCAAATGACACATTTCCTTCCTTTTTAGGGCTGAATAATATTCTAGTGTGTGTATGTGTGTATGTGTGTGTGTGTGTGTGTGTGTGTGTGTGTGTATGTATACATATATATATATATTCATCTGTTGATAAATACTTAGATTGATTCCATATCTTGGCCATTGTGACTAATGCTACAGTAAATATGGGAGTGCATATAAGTCTTTAAGATACTGATGGTGTTTCCTTTAGATATCTATTAAGAACTTGGATTGCTGGATAGTATGGTAGTTCTATTTTTGATGCTTCCATACTGTTTTTATAATAACTGTCTTAGTTTTGTGGAGTAGGTAAAACCATTAATGGAACAGTTAAATCCTTGATAATTCCCTGCAACCTCTGAACCAGTTCCCAGGCTCTGAAAACTTTCAAACAACTGAAGTTGACTGGTCTCTTCCTCAGCTTTGGGAATTCCGAAATTTGAGAAAACTTTACATTAGATTTTTCAAGAGAATAACAGTCCTGCAAGTAAAATTTCAACTTAAAGCTGAGAGTATTGTATAGATCAGTAGTTTATTTTTTATTTGCAGATGTAGTGGCACTGGAATTGCTTGAATGCTTAAAAGTTTCAAGTAGCATTCACACTGTTCTATAAACCTCAAATACTACCTTAGATATCTTCAAAATTTTCTTAAAGTTCAGCAGACTAAATATTTTTCAGTGTACCTGAAGTCTTTTTTCAAAATCTAGTTGCAAGACAGTAGTAAAGCCTCTGTTAATAATAAATTCCTACATTTATGATATCAGAGCATACAGAATCATAAGGAGAATATCTATTTTTATTGTAATCTAGTAATTTCAAAACTGTTTGTAAACTCCTATTAATGATCATATTTGTTTAACTTCAGTCCTTTGGACAAGTAAAATGGATGAATCACACTCAACAAAACAAAACTTATCGGCTAAGATTCAATAATCTACTGGGTTAAATGGCCTAGAGCTTTACACCAGCCTTGTTAAAAAATTACAGTAATCCTGCAAGCAAGACTAGTGTATTAGTCAGGTTTCTATTAGAGGAACAGAATAATAGGATACATAACCTATTAGTAGATATACATAAATGGGAGTTTATTAAGTATTAGCTTACATGGTCACAAGGTCCCACAACAGGCTGCCTGCAAGCTGAGGACATGGAGAGCCAGTCTGAAGTCCCTAACTGAAGAACCTGGAGTCTGATGTTCGAGGGCAGCAAACATCCAGTACAGGAGATAGATGTAGGCTAGCCTTGTCTGTCCTCTTCATGTTTTTCTTCCTATTTTATATTCCCTGGAAGCTGATTAGGATGATGCCTACCGGATTAAGGGTGGGTCTGCTTTCCCCAGTCCACCGTTTTAATGTTAATCTCTTTTGCAAAACCCTCACAGATACACCCAGGATCAATATTGCATTTTTCAAGCTAATCAAGCTGACACTCGGTATTAACCATCACAACTAGTATCATTCTCTTTAAATTTATGTTTGACAGGACTGTGAACTTGAGTTTGAGATCCTGTCCTATGCCTCATTTAACTGACTCCTCACACAAGCATGCTCTATCTATCACCAGATACAGAGAGAGCTTGATTATGCTCTATCCAGAGACAGAGAAAGAGCATGCTTACGTGAGGAGTCAGCCATAACTAGCATGATACTCGTCAGTTATAACTGGAATAATACTGGTTGTGATGGTTAATATATATAAAATGTGTATATATATATATATATATATATATATATATATATAGAGAGAGAGAGAGAGAGAGAGAGAGAGACTACATATAGAGACTCTGTGTATGTGTGTGTATGGGTGTGTGTGCATATATATATATATATATATATATATAAGATAAGCTGTCAATACACTGAAAGGAAGACTTTCAAGTACGACTTATCATTCATACAGCTACAAAAGTATAATAAGTGCCCTGCTGAATCCATGCTTCCCATGAAAAGCCAGTACCTCAGGATGACTGGGCTGTGGCTTCCACAAGGCAACTGAAACTTAAGTTTTCTAGAGTATGACACTGGTACTGAACTCAACTGAAAGGAGACATGCTAGAGGGCTATTCTCATATTTTGCCTTGCCCTATCCACAGCAATGAGTACTTCAATATTTTAAAAGTCTTATTTCATTTGAAAATAAAATACTAATATTCTTATTTTATTTAAATAATATAAAATAAGAATATTATTTTATTTTAAGAATCTTATTTTATTTGCAAACAAACATATTATTTCTTAGGCTACTTCTTCTTACTGTACCCCCAGTAATGGTTCCCATACTTAAGGGAACCACGAGGTACTAAGATTATGACTGTACTAGAAAAGGTAGAATGATGAAGAAAAGAGAAACTTCTAATTAATAGGACAACAGATATCTGCCATTTTCAGAGAGAGGCTGCAAAAGACAGCTACAATGTCATTCAATTAACTTTGGATTTTAAATTTATTCCAGGAAAAGCACAAAAAGATAAACAAAGGTGGAAGTCCTAATTTTTCATGAAGACTTAAATGGCTATTATAATCAAGTAGCTATTGATTTGATCCAATGTGAGAAATGATCCATGGTTTGTGCTTGTCTTAAAGACTTAAAGCAATTAAAGCCATGTTACACATTGGAAGTTCAATCTGTACACTTCGGCAGGTCCCTATCATACAACTTCATGCTAGGTAATGGACATAGACATCTGCGTTTCACATCTGGGAAAAAGTATTGGGGAAAATAGAATAATTGCCAAAGGATTGATATTTTTATGTAAATGTAATGTTACATATATGACTAGTAAAACTCGTTGGACTTCACAAGGAAAACATAAAATTGAAGATTTTAGATTATCAAGCTCTACAGTTATGCTACTTCCTATGCCTGAATTGAATAAAATTTCCTGGGGTACCATGAAATAATTGACAAACACTGTAATTAATTATTTGAATGTGCAAACAATAAAGACACCACAACAATTTGTGCAATTAAAGTGCAATAAAGGAGACATTTTTACACATTGCTAAATAAGAATCTGCTTTAAAAACTCATCATTGGTATGATACATTTAAAGTTAATCCCCTCAAGGCAAATATTGTACTAAGTTTTCAGATACATCATCCTCTTGTAATTCTCATTATTACTTAATTATGTGTTTTTTTGTGGACTTGCTAGATATTTGGTAGCTTCACTCTACCATGGGAAAAATAGAACTACCAAATTTGCATATAGACACTATGGCATTGAACTTTCAATGGAGATCATCAAAAGCTTGTAGTGTTACTATCACATAATAACAAAAGGGAGGCATTGTAAAATTAAGTACAAATCTAAAAATATACATATATTTTACTTTTCCTAGAATCAAAATTTTAAAAACCTTCCTTTTTTCTTTTTGCATTTCTTTAAAAAATGTTATTTGTAAATCATTTATTTATATATTTTCAAGTTATACAATTAAAAAACAATAAAAATGAGCCTATTGCCAGTTTTGTGTCCCAGAGTGTCTTTCTTGAAGATCTTGGAGGCTTCCATTTGAAATGTGAACATCCGAAAGGGTGGCAGCCAACCCTAATCTGCTCTCTGTGTGAGGTGAACCCACACACTTGACATTAAATCTTAATTTCTGCTTATAAAAAATATATAATAAATAAATATGCCTGCAAAATAAATTTGGTTTCTGAAGCTGAAAACAGTAAAAATGCATTTCAAAGCATTAACCATGTTTTCATGAATAAAACCTATGCTACTGTATATTCCTTCTTAACATACCCCGTTTCATCACTTATAATCAGACACACTTTTACTACTGGATTTTCCTTATATCCAATAAAATGTAGATAGCATCTTATTCCTGATCTTGGTGAAACATATCATCACAGTGACTTTATGTGAATTTGCTTATAATGTACAATTGGATATTTTTAAAAATATATTAATTATCCATATCAATAATACAATTTGTATATCCTTTAAACTATTGTTTCTGGTAAGCATTTTCAAATATCTTGTGTGAGGTAAATCTAATTTTGGTAAGTTTCCCACAATTAGATGATTTATCAAAGCTGCAACTTTTTTAAAACATTGCTTCAAGTGATTTAAGATGATGTCAGTAGTTCTATTTTTCTTTGCTCACAATTGAGTTAATCCCTACAGTATAGTACATAATAAAATATTATATTACATTAATGTGAAAATATAGTGTAACCAGAAAAAGCAAGTTCATATCCTATTTAAGCAATTTAGTCCCTGGAGAGCTTATAAAATTATTATGTATTTAATAGTAAGTTTTCTTCATGTACTTCTAAATATTCCCAATTAAAAAGGAGTTTACAACTTTTGCCTGGAAGATTTATTATTGTGCAAAATATTGTGTCTATGACATCTTTTATATAACTGCAAAGTTTACATATTTTTTTAGTTTCCAGAAAACTATACATTAAATTGCAGTGTATATTAATTTTGTGGCCCTATATCAATTAACTACTATTTCTTCTGAGTTAGTGCTTAGTAGATACTATCAACATTTCTTTTACATATAAAAAATATAAATAATTTCAGAAAGTAAGATGAGATAGATTGAAACGATTGGGTTACAAAAGAGTAGACTGTTCATTACTATAGCTATTCCATCTCTTTTCATCTGCACCTTTCAGAATTAATGTATAGGAGTTTTTCTATTGTCATTTGTGAAAGTGTCAGAAATATCAGTTTCTTGAGGACCTTTATTTAAAAGGAGTTACATGGAAAATTTAGGAATTTTTTTTACATATAGTTCGTACAAATAAAATTTTGATACACTAAATTTTGATTAGACAAAGGGAATGAGTCCTCAAAAAATGAAATAAAACGGCAGTTCATTAAGTTACCTCGGTCAAAATTTGCAATAATAGTCTATAGAATTTATTATGTTAGTTGGTACTCTTTCCTTGTTGCTGAGAGAATTAAATAATTTAAAAATAGTTTAATTTTCTTTTTGCTAAGAATAGTAAATGTAGTGAGGTGAAAAAGAATGCAATTTTCAAACTAGAAAACCCAGTGACACAGATTTATAATGTCAATTTGAAAAATATATAATATTGTGCAGCATTAGTCATGTTACACATAATAAGATTTTACTGTAAGTTAGCACTTCTAAATAATTTTGCTCAGTTTCTTCTAATCCCAGGGTAACCTGAACAGTCAAGATAGGCATAACATTGAAGGATATACTGTCCAATTCTGAAGGCAAAAAATAGACATATTATATAACCTGTGCTACTATCCAATACGGAGTAGTAGTGTCTTTCTGGAATTTGGAATTAGTGATCATTTAAAGGTAAATGGAACTAGTCTGTTTTAGAGAATTATTGGAGCTCGCCTCTCTTTCTCCTTCCTACCCCATTGCAGTTTCCATAGCTCTGAATTAGTGTGTTCTCACACTGCTGTAAAGAACTACCTGGGACTGGGTAATTTTGAGGGAAAGAGGTTTAATTGACTTACAATTTCACAGGCTCAGCAGGAAGCTTTACTGGGCAGCCTCCAGAAACTTACAATCATTGAGGAAGGTGAAGAGGAAAACAAGGACCTTCTTCACATGATGGCCGGAGAGAGACAGAGAACAAAGGGGGATGTACCACACAGTTTTAAACCATCAGTCATTGTGCAAACTCACTTCCTATCATGAGAACAGCAAACAGAAAATTTGACCCTGTGATCCATTCATCTCTCACTAGGAATAATAATTCAAGATCTCCCTCCCCTAACACTTGGAATGATAATTCAACATGAGATTTGGATGGGAACACACAGACAAACCACATCAAGTACCATGGATTAGGGAAATGAATAGGTGTTCTTTCAACTGTCTTTATTTTGACTCTCATATTAATATGACTACTTCGTTTCTGTTTTCACTTTGATTTGTCAAAAACTCTTTAATGATTACAGTGACTTTCTATGCCATTACGTTGAAAATTAAGCATTGGAAGCAAATAGGCAGAGGCATGGCATCCTAACTGCAAATGATATGCCTAAAAGTCAAAAGAAACATGGACATTTTTCTTAGTTAAGAGTTGCAGGAGAGTTATTTTTTATTATTCTATGAGACCACAGATGTGAAATAAATATATTCTATCTCAGAGTCACAGAACCTTGAGAGAAGAGAACCAATGATATGAACCCAGAGAACAGATGTATTGAGCAGACATTCAATACAACGTAACTGGAAAATAAAGATGCAGTTAAAGAGTGAGACTCCCTGGTCATAGAATATGAGAAACAAACAAAAAAAGAAGTCAGAAAGTCAGTACCTTTCTGGAGGAAATTATTAGCCGAATGCGTTGGTGCCATTAAAGATCAGGTGCTCCAATGGGCCCTTAACATTCCTTTTCGTAATGTGGAAGATCTTCCAAGTGTGTTTGTGTGTGCACCTGTGTGTACACATGTGTGTACACCCAGTAAATAATGCATATAATAGCAGAAATTGAATTAGTTTTCAAAAATTTTAATTATTTCTGTGCTGATGCTTTTTTTGAAAGAAAAATTATTAGCTTAGTTTCAATAATACTAGTTGTTTAAATTATGCTTTTATATGAACTTTGTAGCTGTGTGGAAAGAAAGAAATGAAATACATTTTTAAATTAAGAATGCAGTACTCTACCTTTATCCACAGTTTTGCAGTTACTCGTGGTCAATTGTGGTCCAAATACAGGTCAGCACAATACAAGGTATTTAGTAAGAGAAACTATTTGAACATAAATTTTATTATAGGATACTGTTATATTTTATTATTATTGTAAATATCTTTATGTGCCTAATTTATCAATTAAACTTTATTATATATATGTGTTTATGGGAAAAATCATAATATACATAGTTTGGTACTTCCCATGGTTTCAAGCATCCATCAGCGGTCTTGGAATATATCCTCCCTGGATAAGGAAATGCTACTTTATTCTTATCAAAACTGCTACGCTCTGGAACCGGGAATACTTTTATTTTTGTCTCTTTTCTTTAAACTCTTATTTTAGGTTCACGGTACATGTGTAAGTTTGTTATATAGGTAAATTGCATGTCACAGGGATTTGGGATACAGATTATTCCATCATCCAGGTAATAAGCATAGCACCCAACACGTAGTTTTTTTGATCCTTCCCCCTCCTCTCACCCTCTGCTCTTGAGTAGAGGATTGCTGCACTCATTATCTCATTATTTTTTTAGGACTGAGCAGAGATCCATAGTGGATATGTACCGTGTATTCTTTATTTACTCTACCACTGTTGGGCATTTAGGTTGATTCCACAGTTGTTATGGTGAATAGTGCTGTAATGAACAAACATGTGCATGTGTCTTTACGGTAGAACAATTTATATTCTTTTGAGTTGATACCCAATAATGGGATTTCTGGGTCAAATGGTAGTTCTGCTTTTAGTTCTTTGAGAAATTACCACACTACTCTCCACAGTGGCTAAACTAATTTACATTCCCACCAGCAGTGAGTTCGTGTTCTCTTTTCTCCAAAACTTTTCCAGCATCTGTTATTTTTTGACTTTTTAATAACTGTCATCCATAAATATTTTTCAGTGGCCTCATTGTTTTATTGCTTTGTCTTGAAGATTAGAAGTTTTCTATTAGAAGCATTGATTGATGATCAAGCTTATTTCATATACTCTCATTGAAAGGAAGTATCTTGGTTCTTCATATTTTGTATTAATCCATGAAATACTGTGTTTCAATAAGAAATTAAAAATAGAAAGAATGTTAAAATATAAAGGCCAAAATAAGTAAACAAAATACAAATACATTTAAATCAGGTACCTGAACATTATAATCAGATGGTGTTAGGTAATATATTTATTTAACTTTTTTATCTGTAAATAATGACTGGATTAGTGGGTTTTTTAAGATTTTTTTTTTTTTTTTCAGATGGAGTTTTGCTCTTGTTGCCCAGTTTATAGTGCAATGGCATGATCTCGGCTTACCGCAACCTCCACCTCCTGGTTGCAAGCGATTCTCCTGCCTCAGCCTCCCAAGTAGCTGGGATTAGAGGCATGCACTACCACGCCCAGCTAATTTTGTATTTTGGGCAGAGACGGGGTTTCTCCATGTGTGTCAAGCTGGTCTCGAACTCCCAAATTCAGTGTTTTTACACAGGACTATTATAAAGGATTTGTGACATAGCCAATGACCAACACCCATTTTCATGTGTTAAATGTTACCGTTAATTTGATCTGACTTTAAAAAGAAATATTCCAATATAAATATACTTCATCCTATTTAGAGATAAAGAATCTGAGGCTTAGAATGTTAAAGTGATTGCCTAAGCAATGTTTTACTGAACAATAGAATTTAACTTTCCTCCTGGAGGAAAGACATAATTCTGTGAATTTTTAGAAGAGGTAAAATATGAAAAGGGATAATTTCAGTAGTAAATGTGGATTCATGATATAAATTCAAATACGTGCTCTAATCCTAAATCATTATAGTACTAGATACCATGCTATATGGCTATATTTTATTTATCAATTTCTTGTCCATATCCCCAACTAAATTTTGAACACCTACAGAATTGAAATCATGTATATTTCAATTAATTTTCAAATGTAGAGTCTTTAGCAAGAAGCTAATTCACAGTGCTCAGCATATATTTTATTTAAAAACATAAGTAATTAAGGGACTTATAAATGCAAACTTCAACAGAATAGTTGCAAATAGATGATGTGAGTTAACAGAGTATTTAGCATCTAGCTTGCTTAATGGAGTCAAGTGCCTGCTTCACTGTTACATTCATTGCCAGGATGGATTCAGCAAATACAGATACGCTACATATTTCGTTGTAAAATGAAGAGTGAAAACTGCTATATAGAGACAAGAAACAGACATTTGCAGCAAGTCTGTCTATTATGGAGCTTGTATCTGTTGATCCTGCTGAGTTCATAGTGCTAAAAGGGCTCCTTTCCTGCTGAGTGCACAGTGCTTGGTGCACGCATGACTGGGCTTTCTGAATAAGTGTAGCAGCCTGCAGTAGTGAGTCATGGAGGTGCTGAGAGGCCTTGATCTTCATTGATTCACATGGTACGCTGGGGAAAATTTCTCCAGCTTATTAACGTTATTTATTGTTTATCCAGACTCAGATCATTTTATGAATACATGCCAATAAAAACCAATACATAAAAGTTATTATTTTGAAATTACAAATAAGAACTGTTTTTGTCAATTTCTTTTATATTCTATATTGTAGTTTTAGTGACTTTTCTTAGAGTAAAAAGCTGAACTTTATTTTTCAGCCTTTCGAGATTTTTGAGAATCAAGAAAATTCTTATGTTTTTTATTTTCAAATTTATTTCTTTTTAAAATGGACACATAAAATTGTATGTATTTATTGTGTGCAGCATAATGCTTTAAGTATATATACATTGTGAAATACTTAAATCTGGCTAATTTACCTATGCTTTACTTCACATAGTTATCAATTTTTTGGTAAGAATACTTAACATGCACTATCTTAGCATTTTTCAATAATATATTGTCATTATCTATATTCATCATCCTGTATAATAGATCACTTGAATTTATTACTTCTATCTAATTATTTATCCTTTGACCAACATTACCCCAACTGTCCCTTTCCACTGAATACCCCAGGTACCTTTAGAGACTACCATTCTACCCCCCACCTCATGGGATCAACTATTTAAGATTCCACACATGAGTGAGATTATGTGGTATTAGTCTTTCGGTCCCTGGATTATTTCATTTGATAAAATATCCTTCAGGCTCATTCATGTTTTCACAAATGACAGAATTTCTTTTTCATGGCTGAATAGTATTCCATTGTGTGTGTGTGTGTGTGTGAGTGTGTGTATGAATTACATTTTCTTTATTCATTCATCCACTGATGAACACACAAATTGATTCAATATCTTGGCTATTGTAAATAGTGCTGCAGTAAACATGTATGTCTTCAATGTTCTGATTTCTTTACTTTTGGATATATGCTTAGCAGTGGCATTGCTAGATCATAAAGTAATTCTATTTTTGATTTTTTGAGAAGTCTTCATACTGTTTTCCAAAATGTGTGTACAAATTTACATACCCACCAACAGCGTGCAAGGGTTCCCGCCTCTCCACATCCTTTTTCTAGATCTTAGAAAAAAAGGTTAAAGTTTTCCCCATTCAGTACAATGTTGGCTGTGGATTTGTTATATGTGGCTTTTATTATATTGATGTACATTCCTTCAATACTGAATTTGTGGAGAGTTTCTTAACATGAAGTGATATTGAATTTCTTAAATGCTTCTTTCTGTATCGATTGAAATGATCATATAGCATTTTTTTTGTTCTGTTAGTATGATGTATCATGTTTATTGATTTGCTTATGTTGAGACACCTTTGCATCTCTGGGATGAATCCCACTTGATCCTGCCAAAGTAACTTTTAATAAGTTGTGGAATTTAGTTTGCTAGTATTTTATTGAGAAATTGCATCTATGTTCATCAGTGATATTTCAGGGATATTGTCCTGTAATTTCTTCCTTTTTGCTGAGTGCTTGCAGAGTTTTGGTATTGTGGTAATGCTAGACTAATAAAATGAATCTGGAAGCATTCCCTTCTCTTTAGTATTTTGAAAGAGTTTGATACAAATTTTTATCAGTTCTTTAAATATTTGATAGAATTCAACAGCAATGATGTCCAGTCCTAGCTTTTTCTTTGAAGGGAGACATTTTATTATTGGTTCAATATCTTTACCCAGATTTTCTATTTATTCATAATTCTATTTTGGTAGCTATGTGTATCTAAAACTCTAGCATTTATTATAGGTTATTCCATTTTTGAGTGTATAATTATTCAAAGTACTCTCAGGATCTTTTGTATTTCTGCTTTATCAATTGTCATGTCTTTCTTTTCATCTCTGATTCTGCTTGAGTTCTCTCTCTTGCTTTTTTTTTAATCTGGCTAAAGTTTTGTTGTTATTTTTATGTTTTCAAGAAAACAAGTATTCTTTTTCTTGATCTTTCTAACTATTTTATTGTCTCTATTTAATTTATTTGTGCTCTTAACTTTATTATTTCCTTCCTGTTATTAATTTTGGGCTAATATTGTTCTTATTTTTTCGGTTCCTTGAGATGTAACATTAGATGGTTTATTCACCATTGTTTTCTTTTTTGACTTAGGTATTTATTGCTATGAACTAGTACCGCTTTTCCTATATATCATAAGGCATTTTATGTGGTGTTTAAGTTTTCATTTTTCTAAAAACTATTTAATATCCCTTTTATTTATTGACCCATTTGTATTTCAGGAACATGTTATATAATTTCTCCATATTTATAAATTTTCTGAAGTTTCCCCTGTTACTGATTTCTAGTGTTAGAAATTTTGTGATCAAAAAACATGCTTGATATTTCAATCTTCCTGAATTTATTAAAACTACTTTTTGCCTAGTATATGATCTATTCTAAAGAGTGTTCCATGTGCACTTAAGAAAATGTGTATTCTGAGGCTATTAGATGATACGCAGTTATTTATTACAACAATTTTTATGGTAAGATACAATAAAAACATGCCAGAAGTTTTTTGGAGGAAAGAGGGATGAAAATGAGAATAACAGCAACAACAACAAAAACCTATAAAGGCTACAATAGATTGATGGTGAACTATAAATGCATTTTTTTGGTAATTGATTTTTCCCTAAATGAATTTGCATGAGTTTTCAATGCATTTATTGGTTATTGATAGAACTGGACTTTTGTTACTGACTATAATAACAAACTTTATTTTCAGTTGATTTCGAGGCCAGTGCATTTAGAACTATTTTCCAATTCAATTAGACATATATCAGTTTTCTTTGAAAATCTCAACAAATTTATTTAATAGGAATTTAATTGCAAAGAAATAAATGTGATTATTTACCAAATATTATTACATGTATATTTTCTTCTAGTTGCTGCACAAGAATGATTGACTAATAATATGATCTAACATAATTTATCAGAAAGAATTAGTAGGCATTTGGGGTTCACATAGGTCCTTTGTAGTGAATGACTTCAAAGCCTCAGCGGTTTCTCTTCTTAAAATTCAGTAATCTGTTTTCTGTTTTTAGCTCACCTTGTAGCATGGTCTGTGCTGTGTTCTTTAAGTGAAATACAATTTCATACCTCAGTTGTCATTTCTTTAACTTCACTTCCATGTTTTATGATGCTTATCAGTCATCCTAGCTAATTCTTTGCCACCTTACCTCTTCATATGTCTTCAACTTGTGTGTTTTCATCTAACTGTATCTTCTTTTGTTTCCTTTAGTCATATCTCTTCATTTTCCATTCTCTGAGATATTTCTTTCTTGAAATGAAGTGCTTTTATTTCTCTAGATAAAATGAGTCTTCAGTTTAAATTTTCTCCACCTTGCTAAGTGTACTACTCATATTTACTTGAATGCCATACAATGATCAGCTACAATATACATAACATTTATGATACACATCTTCACATTTACCATCAGAATAGTCCCTTTTCTGTATTTTACCTCTTCTGAAAATCCACAGAGAAATCTTAACCTTGTTTTCCTAGGAAAAAAGTATACAACTTTTGACTGCTACTGTTTTTGCATCTCAATATGAGATATATATTAACTTACAATATACAAAACTGGTTTACATATTTTTTTTTTTTGCTGATCTTTCTGACAAAATCAATCTGTATTGTACAGCAAGATCAAATGATTGTTCTATAAACAACATATCTATAAGTATTTTATTTTCCATATATTTAGATCTTTACCTCCTCAAAAGGCAAAGCACACCTGTGTTTTGTTAGAATGGATAAGAAACAGAACTGAAAGGATTACAAGACTTCATTCATGAACAGGAAAAATAGATTACACAATAGAAAACGTGGAGATTAGTTTAAAATAAAAAAAACTCTAATGTTTGGTTGAGATCAAGACCAAGAAACTACAAGATAATGGAGAGGAGAGAGAAAAGGTAAGATTGCACGCCTACTTCAGGAGATGCAGGTAAAAGAAAGGAGATTAAGAGATATGTAGGCTTCTGCTTTTTAGCATTAGATAGAAATCAAAGAGATATAGCTATTCTTTAATTTGGGGGACTGATGTAAAAAGCCAAACAAATTTGGGAGAATACTTTTTATGTGAGAATTTGTGCTTGAAACTCTGAAGAGATTTATGTTTGTTTGTTTCCCCTGAATCCATAATTCTGAGAAAAATTGTTTAGAAGCATAAGAAAACATAATTATTATGTGAGAACTTAATGAACTTAATTTTTAGCATTTAACAGGAATATATTACTGATTCAAAGGCATCCACTGATATCAAGTTAATAGTATGATCAGGACATGTTGATGCACAGCCAAAGGTTAAGTTAAATATTTCTGAGACCAGGGCAGGGCCAAACATGAAAGAAATGGTCATGAACTAATCGGGGAGTCCCTCTTGTATTTTTTGCCAAATTATAAGTGTGTGTCTGTGGCCCCGTCTTCCTTGAAAATGGAGTCATTTTGCAAATAAAATATATGTTAATATGTTAATAGACACAGTATACATTGTACTTTGAAGGCTAAGTTTTTTTTTAGTATTACTTGATGATATTTGCTGGCATTTTTCAGTGCACTAATATTAACTATTGGTTACAAACCATTGCAGGTACAATTAAACTTAATATCTCTATGCTTTTAGTTATTTTTAGATATCCATAATAATGAAAAAAAGTGTAAGAATACTAGAAATATTTTATTTATTTATTAATTTATTTTTTGAGACAGAGTGTCACTGTCACCCAGGCTGGAGTATAGTGGCACAATTTCTGCTCACCACAACCTCCGCCTCCCTGGTTCAAGCAATTCTCCCTCTTCAGCCTCCCGAGTAGCTGGGACTACAAGCGCAAGCCAACATGCCCAGCTAATTTCTGTATTTTTAGTAGAGATGGGGTTTCACCATGTTGGCCAGAATGTTCTTAATTTCTTGACCTTGTGATGCGTCTACCTCAGCCTCCCAAAGAGCTGCGATTACAGTTGTGAGCCACCACGCCTGGCCCAGAAATATTTTGATAGTAACTATGGCACTGGGATTCTACAGAATTCCCAGGAATTTTGATTTCTCATTTTTGAATCCCAAAGAATAATAATACTCTCAGTAGTTATAAAACAATTTTTGGTATATTATAATGTGGATATTTCTAGATTATTGAGATTGACTCTGTTACTGCACATTGATTTCTGTGGCTTGGAGGACTCCAACACAATCTGAAATCAAGTTTAGAGAGTTAGTACATAAAACGTAACAATATTCTACGCATTCTTCTTTCACTGTGCTTTGGAAATTTTCTCCTCTACATCTGTCGAAGATTTCATCTTTTTTCTCTAGTTTCTCCCTCCTCTGTTCAGCACCACTTGCCTTCTTTAGGCTACCCGCCAAAATTCACTTTTTTGTCTTTATTCTTCTTTCAATATTTTAATGGTTATGTTAGTCCCCTGGGGTTAAAAATATGCATATAATTTCTGCTATTTTTTAAGAGCTGTCTGCCTCACTTCTGCTTTTTAAATCCCATGTAAAATATCTCTTACAGTCCACAAAAATTTGAAACAATGCAAAGATGGAAATTGGTAAATGGAAATCTTTTGTATGGTGTTAACACCATAGAAACAATCTCACAATAAAATATTATTAACTTATTACTGTTATATACAACTTTTATCAAAAAATGTGTGGTGTAAATATATTCCCAGAATCATTCCAGTTATTAATAAAATGCCTCTATTCCTTTTACAGCTGGGAGCACAGTAATCCTCTTTCCAGAGAGGACGAAAAGTAATCGTTCCCATTTGGGTGAGATTTTTTTTGCCAGCTAGATAAAATTTCTCTTTTGATATCATATGTCTTAATACTGACATACATGATTATCTACTCCTTTTTGTTCTTGTTGTTGTACTTTAGGTTCTGGGATACATGTGTAGATGATGCAGGATTGTTGCATACGTACATAAACGGCAAGGTGGTTTACCACCATCATCCCCCCCATCACCTATATCTGGTATTTCTCCCCACGTTACCCTTCCCCCCCACTACCCACTCTCCGCTCTACCTCCCCTAGCCCACCAATTGACCTTAGTGTGTGATGCTCCCCTCCCTGTGTCCATGTATTCTCACTGTTCAACATCCACCTATGAGAAAGAACATGCAGTGTTTGGTTTTCTGCTCTTGTGTCAGTTTTCTGAGAATGATGGTTTCCAGATTCGCCCATGTCCCTGTGAATGACATGAACTCATCATCATTTTTTATGGCTGTGTAGTATTCCATGGTGTGTATGTACCACATTTTCTTTATCTAATCTATTGTTGTTGGATATTTGGATTGGTTCCAAGTCTTTGTTATTGTAAACACTGATGCAATTAACATATGGGTGCTTGGGTCTTTATAATAGAACAATTTACAATTCTTTGGGTATATACCCAGTAATGGGATTGCTGGGTCAAATGGAATTTCTATTTCTAGGTCCTCGAGGAATTGCCACACTGTATTTCACAATGGTTGCACTAATTTACACTTCCACTAACAGTGTAAATATGTTCCTATTTCTCCAGCATCTGTTGTCTCCAGATTTTTTAATGATCACCATTCTAACTGGCATGAGGTGTTATCTCAATGTGGTTTTGATTTGCATTTCTCTAATGACCAGTGATGATGAGCACTTTTTCATATGTTTGTTGGCCTCATATATGTCTTCTTTTGAAAAATGTCTGTTCATGTCCTTTGCCCACTTTTGAATGGGTTTGTTTTTTTCTTGTAAATCTGTTTTAGTTCTTTGTAGATTCTGGATATTAGCCCATTGTCAAATGGGTAGATTGCAATTTTTTTTCCCCATTCTATGGGTTGCTGGTTCACTCTAATGATTGTTTCTTTTCCTGTACAGAAGATCTAGAGTTTAACTAGATCCCATTTATCTATTTTGGCTTTTGTTGACAATGCTTTTGGTGTTTTAGCCGTGAAGTTCTTGCCTATGCCTATGTCCTGAATGGTTGCGCTGACATTTTTTTCTATGGTTTTTATTGTGTTAGGGCTTACCTTTAGATCTTTAATCCATCTGGAGTTAATTTTAATGTAAAGTGTCAGAAAGGGGTCCAGTTTCTGCTTTCTGTACACTGCTAGCCAGCTTTCCCAACACCATTTACTGAACAGGGAATCCTTTCCCCATTGCTTGTTTTTGTCAGTTTTGTCAAAGATCAGGTGATTGTAGATGTGTGGTGTTGTTTCTGAGGCCTCTGTTCTGTTCTATTGGTCTATGTCTCTGTTTTGGTACCGGAACCACGCTGTTTTGATTACTGTGGCCTTGTAGTATAGTTTGAAGTCAGGCAGCGTGATGCCTCCAGCTTTGTTCTTTTTGCTTAGGATTGTTTTAGCTATGCGGGCTGTCTTTTGGTTCCATATGAAGTTTCAAGTAGTTTTTTTTCCAGTTCTGTGAAGAAGGTCATCGGTAGCTTAATGAGGATAGTGTTGGATCTCTAAACAACTTTTGGCAGTATGGCTATTTTCAAGATACTGATTCTTCCCAACCGTGAGCATGGAATGTTTTTCCATTTGTTTTTGTCCTCTCTTATTTCCTTGAGCAGTGGTTCATAGTTCTCCTTGAAGAGGTCCTTTACATCCTTTGTTAGTTGTATTCGTAGGTATTTTATTCTCTTTGTAGCAATTGTGAATGAGAGTTCGTTTAAAAATCATGTGATAGAGAAAAGGAAAGATGAGAAAAAACAACTAGTATATACATATATTCAATTCAAAAGAAGTTCGAAATATTATCCCACAACCAGGTGTGGTGGCTCATGCCTGTAATCTCAGCACTTTAGGAGGATGATGAGGGTGAATCAAGAGGTCAGGAGTTCAAGGTCAGGCTGACCAAGATGCTGAAACTCCAACTCTAATAAAAATATAAAAATTAGCTGGGCGTGGTGGCAGGCACCTGTTATTCCAGCTACTGGGAAGGCTGAGGCACGGAATTGCTTGGACCTAAGAGGTGGAGTTTGCAATGAGCCAAGATGGTACCACTGCACTCCAGGGTGGGCAACAGAGCAAGACTCTCTCTCTCAANAAAAAAGAAAAAAAAAAAAGAAGAGAAACATTATTCCTATTCCTGTTACAGTTCTCATTTGTGAATTGGGCCACATAGTTGTAGCTAATTGTAAATCTTTGTTTCATTAAAGTCAAATCAAGAAACTCAACCTGATCCAGTTTATGTTATTTTTATACCTAACCCCCAATATTAACTTCCAACTTCACAAATAATCTATAAGTTTTTTAGTATTAACAAAATCATGGAATTATATTTTTGTGCACCATGGCTGCTTCAGTGCCATAGTTTGTTCCTAACTTTCAAAGCTATTTGTGACTTTAGTCTGGTGAAACCTAAAGAAGCAACAAGAGATGCAGGAGCATACTAGGAAAAATAATAGGCCTCCCAAAATGTCCAGGCTCTAATGCCTGGAACCTGTGAATACGTTACTTTACTTGGCAAAAGTGACTTTGCAGAAGTGGCTAAATTAAGAATCTTCAGAAAGGAAGATTTTCTTCGATTTTCTAGGTGGGTTTATTCTAATCACAAAGGTTTTCACAAAAAGAAGGTAGAAAGGCCAGTGCGAGAGAAGGAAATGTGGCTATAGAAACAATCAATGAGAGACTGGAAAACCTCACACTTCTGGCTTCAAAAATGAAGGATAGGGTTGGGGATGATAGCTCATACCTGTAATCCCAACAATTTGGGAGGTGAAGGTGAGTGGATCACATGAGGTCAGGAGTTTGAGACCAGCCTGGCCAACATGGTGAAATCCCATCTCCACTAAAAATACAAAAATTAGCCAAGCATGGTGGCACATATCTATAATTCCAGCTTCTCGGGAGGCTGAAGCAGGAACATTGCATGAGCCCAGGGGGTGGAGGTTGCAGTGAGCTGAGATATTGCTCAGAAGTGTGAGGCATTCCAACCTGGGGAATAAAGCAAGAAAGACTTCATCTAAAAAATAAAAAAAAGATATGGTAACGAGGCAAGGGATGTGAGCAGCCTCTAGGGGCTGGAAAACGTAAGGAAATAAATTCTCTCCTAGAGCTCCCAGAGGACATGGAGACCCGCTGAGAAACATAGATTTTAGTCAAAAAGGACCCATTTTGAACTCCGACTTCTAAAACTGTAAGATGACAAATTTGTATTGTTTTAAGTCACTAAGTTTGTTGTAATTTGTTACTGAAGCCATAGGAAACTAATGAGGGGATAAATTCTGAAAAGGATCATCAATGTTTTACAAAGCAATTATTTTACAGGAAGTTATATTTTTTTTTCAGGCAAAGAAAGATTAATCTCATAAAAGGTAAGCATCAAAGAAATGCTTTAACTAGTGAAATAAAATCAGAATAATTTATAAGCTTAAGTTTTTTAGTTTCATTGGAATTTACCTACAGACCCATTCCATTTTTCAAGGCTTTACTCTTACAAAATAAATGCTCGATTTTGATGGAAGAGACCTTGGGCATTTTGAAATTCCTTTTGTGCCATAGCTCCGACTCAAACAGGATTAGATTCTGGATTTTGTTTTCAGAAAACTTTAATATGCGAGAGCTAAGAGTTTCTCTTTAGGTATGCATAGAAGCAACATCTTGGGCTTTGTAGTTAAAGCCATGAGCTCATTATTTTATAACCCAAATCTTTTAGTGCATTTTAAAGCAATCATCTAACTCCATTGTATCTTTTATTTTCATCATTGTTTTTTTTTTTCAAATTTAGAAACAAAGTCTCACTTTGTCACCCAAGTTGGAGTGCAGTGGCATGATCACAGCTCACTGTAACCTCAAATTCCTGGGCTCAAAGAATCCTTCTGCCTAAGCCAAACAAAGTGCGGGACTACAGGTGACAACCATTGTACACAGCTCCATATCCCTTTATACAACTTATCATCTGATAACTTGCTTTTTATGCACAAGTAATTACCAGTGTCAAAAAGTGGTATATTAAGCCATTGTTTTGACACTTTCTATGTTTTCCCATTCTGTGAACTACTAGCACTCCCTTTACCCTCAGAAATACTGTCATAATGTCTTAAAACTGAATCGTACAAGATAAATAGTTTCAGATAAATCATAGCCAAATCATGTAATCCATTCTTAAGGTTCTGGCCCTCTAGACATATTTCTGTTTCTAAATTCTCTGTCAGTGAATTAATTAGAGAGCAGAACTCACTAGGGAGTACATATAAAAGGATTTACTATAGACATTATGGGGGGATGATTACAAAGTCTATATAGGACTGTTGCCTCTCTTTCTGGATCTATATCCTGAAGTCAGAAGGGCAGTGATATGATTAAACTTAGTGTCCCCACCCAAATCTCATCTTGAATTGTAATCCCCATGTGTTTAGGGAGAGATCTGGTGAGAAGAGATTGCATTATGGGGGTGGTTTCCTCTATGCTGTTCTTGTGATGTTGAGTGAGTTCTCACAAGATACGATGATTTTACAAAGCAGTTTTCCCTACATTTTCTTGCCTATCTCTCCTTCTGTCTTGTGAATAAGGTGCCTGCTTCTCCTTCTGCCATGATTGTAAGTTTCACTCCCCAGCCAGGCTAAACTGAGAAACAATTAAACATCTTTTCTGTATAAATTACCCAGTCTAAGGTTGATATGGTTTTGCTCTGTGTCCTCACCCAAATCTTACCTTGTAGCTACCATAATTCCAATGTGTTGTGAGAGTGACCCAGTGGGAGATAATTGAATCATTGAGGTGGTTTCCCCTATACTGTTCTCATGGTAGTGAATGAGTCTCACAAAATCTGATGGTTTAAAAATAAGGGAATTTCCCTGCATAAGCTCTCTTTCCCTGCTGCCATCCAGGTAAGACATGACTTGCTCCTCCTAGCTTTCTGCCAAGATTATGAGGCCTCCTCAACCATATGAAACTGCAAGTCCATTAAACCTCTTTCTTTTGTAAATAGTCCCAATCTCAAGTATGTCTTTATGAGCCACATGAAAACAAATTAATACAGTAAATTGGTACTAGCAGAGTGGAACACTTTTGTAAAGATACCCAAAACTGTGGAAGCAATTTTGGAACTAGTTAACAGGCAGAAGTTGGAACAGTTTGGAGGGCTTGAAAAAGACAGAAAAATGAGGGAAAGTTTAGATTTCCCTAGAGAATTGTTGAATGGCTTTGACCAAAATGCTAATAATAATATGAACAATGAAATCCAGGCTGAGGTGGTCTCAGATGGAGATGTGGAAATTTTGGGGAACTGGAGTAAAGGTGACTCTTGTTACGTTTGAGCAAAGGGATTGGTAGTATTTTGCCTTTACCCTAGAGATTTGTGGAATTTTGAACTTGAGAGAGATAATTTAGGGTATCTGGCAGAAGAAATTTCTAAGCAGCAAAGCATTCAAGAGATAACATGGATGCTGTTTAAAACATTAAGTTTTAAAAGGGAAAGAGAGTATAAACAGAGCATCAAAGTTCAGAAAATTTTCAGCCTGACAATGTGATAGAAAAGAAATCCCATTTTCTGAGGAGAAATTCCAGCTAGCTGCAGAAATTTGCATAAGTAATGAGGAGCCAAATGTTAGTCACCAAGACAATGGGGAAAATGTCTCGAGGGCATCCCAGAGGTCTTCACAGTGACCCCTCTCATCAGAGACCCAGAAGTTTAGGAGGAAAAAATGGTTTCATAGGTCAGGCCCAGGGCTCCTGTGCTGTGTGCAGCCTAGGGACTTGTTGCCCTGCATTCCAGTGGATTCAGCTCTGTCTAAAAGGGGCCAAGGTGGAGCTTGGGCTGTTACTTCAGAGAGTGGAAGCCCAAAGCCTTGGCAGCTTCCACATGGTGTTGAGTTTGCAGCTGCACAAAAGTCAAGAACTAAGGTTTGGGAACCTCTGTCTAGATTTCAGAGGATGTATGGAAACACGTGGATGCCAAGGCAGAGTTTGCTGCAGGAGCAGGACGCTCTTAGAGAATCTCTGCTAGGGGAGTATGGAAGGGAAATGCAATATCAGAGACTCCAAAGTGAGTCCCTACTAGTACACTGCCTAGTGGAGCTCTGAGAAGAGGGCCAACATCCTCCAGACCCTAAAATGTTAGATCAACCCATAGCTTTCACTGTGCACCTGAAAATGTTGCAGAGACTCATCACCAGTCTTTGAAAGCAGCCAGGAGAGGGGCTATACCCTGAAAAGCCACAGAAGTGGAGCTGCTCAAGACCATGGGAACCCATATCTTACATCAGTGTGACTTGGTGTGAGATGTGGAGTCCAAGGATATCATTTTGGAGCTTTAAGATTTGAGTGCCCTACTAGATTTCTGACTTGCATGAGTCCTGCAGCCCCTTCGTTTTTGTCCATTTTTCCTATTTGGAATGAGCGTATTTACCCAATGCCTGTACCCTCATTGTATCTAGGAAGTATGTAACTTGTTTTTCATTTTATGGGCTCATATGTGGAAGGGACTTGCCTTGTCTCAGATGAGGCTGAACTGAGAGCTTTTGAATTAATGCTTTAATCAGTTAAGATTTTGGGGTACTGTTGGAAAGTCATGACCAGTTTTGAAATATGAGGACATGAGATTTGGGAGAAGCCTAGGGTTTAATAATATGGTTTGGCTTTGTGTCTCCAACCAAATCTCATCTTGTAGCTCCCAAAATTCCCATGTGTTGTGAGAGAGATCCAGTGGGAGATAATTGAATCATGCAGGTGGATTTCCTCATACTATTCTCATGGTAATGAGTGAGTCTCATGTGATCTGATGGTTTTAAAAAGGGGAGTTTCCCTGCACAAGCTTTCTTACCCTGTTGCCCTCCATGTAAGATGTGACTTGCTGCTCCTTGCCTTCTGTCATGATTATGAGGCCTCCCCAGCTATGTAGAATGGTAAGTCCATTAAACCTCTTTCTTTGTATGTTGCCCAGTCTTGGGTAAGTCTTTATCAGCAGCATGACAATGGACCAACACAAGGGTATTGCTCTATAGCTGTGTGAAAACAAACTAATACAGGCAATCAGGAAGAAAAGCTGAACAAGAAGTAGTAGAAGCATGAAAAATCCTCAACCATAACTCACAAGGAAAGCCTGAAACCCTCCCCAGTCTCTCACTGTCTGGATCCCTTTCAGCTTCAGCGATCAAGGTATTTGTTCTAAACGACAGGCTAATGCCTTTCATCGTGAAGCAAAACACATGCTTGGACCAGGATTTGAAAAATCTTGAGGAAGAAACCCTTCAGGAGCTAAAGCTAGGGTCCTGGTTGCTGCTTCAATTCAGCAACAGATGACAGGAGATAACTAGCTGGTAAGCAATGGCTCCAATGCCCTGCCCTGACTTTATTAGTATAAAAGTCTGGGTCTGCTGTTTCACTTCCACCTTCAATATCTTGAGCAAAATCACTGTGGTCTACAATCATTTGAGTTAACCAAATAGAAATTCACAATAGTAGCTAAAATATTTCAAGCCAGCATGGCCACTACTGTTTACAATTCACAGTAGAGAGATGCCACAGAGTTGAAATAGTATCTTCAAGACAACCTATTTTACCAAGAAGTAAGCCTTTAATTGTAGGAAGTTTAAGTGCCTGGGGTAAACTCTGGGTGTTGGAAAAGAGCATGTGTAAAAGGATTGAGCAATGGCTATTAAGAAAGTCATCTCTAAGTTTTCAAATTTTAATAACAGCTTGACTATGTTATTGGCACTCTGTCAACTGTGACAATTTAGCAAACATGATAAGAATGCAGGATGAATGAACATTTTAATGATCCTGTTTAGCAGAATAAGTGAGGTTGCTCTCCATTGCATTTTTGAAATAATTCGTCATCCTTATTCCTTTTAAACTCCCAGATTAATGTACAATTTTATGTAATGCTTTTCACAGATTTAAAATTAATTTGCATTTTATTGTAGTCAACATGCATTTAAAGACTCAAGATCACAAATACAATGATAATTTGAATATTTGAATGTATTAATTAGTTTACTTAATTGATATTTCAAGTGGAGATATAGATTGCAACTATCAGAGAGATGATATGATGAATTTTAAAATGTATAATTCCTTAATGCATTTTAAACTAATTTTTGTTTGTGTAGTTATATTGTAAATGTTAAAAAATTCAGTACTTTTTGCTATATGTTAGACATTTTATTCATATTTACAAATTTAATTTTATATTTTTAGGGTTAAGTATTGTACTTTGACCATTTTACATAAGAATAATATTTATTCATTTTATAATCTTACAATAATATTTACAGAAGAAAAAACTCAATATATTTCTGTTATTCAAATGAGTGCTCCAATTCATTCTTATAATTTGCTATTTTTAATAGTAGCCTAAATATTGTTATTTTTTTAAAAATTTGAGTTTGATATTTACACTGCATAACATTGAGAGATACAAAACTTTCTCAGGAGGTAAGTACAGACTATTTGACCCTTAAATCTCATTTTCTTTCTAAAACTCTAGGGAACCCAGCTCATTATTTCTTCCATTCTAAAACTAATAGTATTTTTCTGAGTGTGTAACATATTTTTTAAGACATAAATTCATTTCTATTTTATAATATATTTTAACTTTAACCAATCTGCTTTTAATACATGTAATAGTACTAACTGAATAAATAAAATAAAATAAAATAAAAATAAAATTTTAAAACAAAATTGCAATACATTAGGTGATTTATAGTGATGTTTGTTCAATCTTTCTAGTAGATTATGTTTTAAATAATTCACTGATTTCTGAGATGAAGTTGATTTCATCATAAAAGGTATGTTCAGGCTATTAAAAAGTGTGTGCATTGGGAAAGAAATATTCATGGGAACTCATCTGGGAAGCCCATGAACTATGCCACTTAAAGTGAGAAAAGCTCTGGTTGATGTGTTTGATGATTGCCATAACAATACTTCAACCTTTCCACATTCAATGATATGTTATTATTGATGTATCAGAGAAGTAATAAGTACTTTTGTATGCCAGAAAATTTTTATGAATTTTATGAACTTACATATTTACTCATTTTTAATGTAGGTCATTTGTACTCTTATGAAAGTAATTTATGAATTCGTTTATTCACTACTGGCTGGTTGGTGGTGACTAATCTCTCAGGCAAGGTACCTCCTATATAGGGTGGTTCCTCCTGGAGAAGAGAGCCATCCTGCAATTATAAATCATCACCACAGGCTTTTTTATGACAGCTGGAGGATAGATGAACCAGCCTCATAAAAAGATCTGGACATGGTCACTACAGCATTTACTATATCAACCCTTGACCTTGCTCACATTTATTTACTATTTATGTTAGGTTTATTCTATTCAGACATAGATTCAGCTGTCTGAGTTATTTCCGGTCACAACCAGCAGGAAAAAAAAAAATTATGAGATGTGAATTGGTGAGATTAAATAATCTCAACAGTGGTTGAACTTGATTTCAAAATGATATTCTTCATTCCCTTTCTCTGTCATTTATTCAGGACTCCCTACCCCTACACTAGCCCAGTATTTATTTAATTGAAGATGTTTTCCTGGAGGAGTAACAGACTCTTATCCTAATGGTTTCTATGTCTATTTCCCCTTTAAAATTGGACATATATATCAAAAGATGCACATGTGAATGACTTCAATGCCAAATATATTTATACTTCTACCTATTAAATAGCTATCACGCATTCTTATGACGATCAGGTTCCATTACTATTGCAAATATGGAAATTTGTGACTGTGCCTTCTGCTAGAAGGATGTGAGAAATCAGCCAGACAATATTGCAGCCATAGGTTTAAATTTACTGGTACTTTTGCAGTATCCACTGGAGAAATGGGTCCACTTGAGACCTGGGCTCTTTGCATAGAACAGCTTATATTTGTTGGAATTGAGAAACAAAAATTTTCCAAATGTATCACTGACAGTAATGGAGAATAGGGCCATACTTACTTCTGTTTATTGGTTCCGAGAATCATGTATGTAACCTCTCAGTGTCAGAACACATGCAATGGAACTTGTGTACTAATGTTCATCTGCCTAATAGATGGTGGATACCATCTTATAATCCCACCACTTTGGGAGGCCGAGGCGGGTGGATCACAGGGTCAGGAGTTCAAGACCAGACTGGCCAACATGATAAAACCCCGTCTCCACTAAAAATACAAAAATTAGCCAGGCGTGGTGGTGTGTGCCTCCCAGCTACTGGGGAGGCTGAGGCAGGAAAATTGCTTTAACAATCTCAGCTCACTGCAATCTCTGCTTCAGAGATTACAGTGAACTGAGGTTTTGCCACTGCCCTCCAGCCTGGGTGACAGAGCGAGACTCTGTCTGAAATAAATAGATAAATAAATAAGAACATTAAAAAAAAGAAGAAGAAGAACAGCTATGTTTGTGGGATTCAATATCAGTAAATGAGATAACTCTGTGATTTTCTCAGGCAGGAATGCTTAATGATGTCCTGTGGGCCAAGAAGGCAAATCAATATCTGCACTATGTGTCAACTCCAGTAAGGAGGAATCATTGCTCAATTTAATCAACTTGCAACCAAGCTGCTAATTTTATTCTCAAGGAATGATCCTACTCTTGTGTCTTTAGAAGTCCTTGAAGGTGGCATTAATATGCCATTGTATCTGAGACATAATTTTGGTTTTGATTTTCTACCATAATGGTGAGAACATAGTCTTAAGTTCTTTCATTTGGATTTTTCTACGACAACACATCATATTCTAAAGGGCAAATAAATTAATGTGAGGACTTTGCCAAATGCTAAGATTGTTCATTCCATTTATATATTCACAAATTTGAGGAATGACCAATTGAGCTAAACGTCATTTAGATTAAAGACTTCATCACTTCCCTGGACAAACCAAATGCATTGACTGATTAATGCTAAGATATAATAGGTGTCACAGACTTAATAGTGCCCTATCTCACCCCAAAGCTTATTTGCTGAAGACCTAACTCCTAGTGTGACTGTATTTGGAGATAGGGCTTTTAAGAAGTTTCTAAGAGAGGCCACAAACAGATGGAGAAACATTCCATGCTCATGGTTAGGAAGAATCAATATGGTGAAAATGGCCATACTGCCCAAAGTAATTTGTAGATTGAGTGCTATCCCCATCAAGCTACCATTGGTTTTCTTCACAGAACTGGAAAAAAACACCTTAAACTTCATATGGAACCAAAAAAGAGTCCATATAGCCAAGAGAATCCTAAGCAAAAAGAATAAAGGAGGCATCATTCTTGGTACTGGTACCAAAACAGAGATATAGACCAATGGAACAGAACAGAGGCCTCAGAAGTAATGCCACATACCTACAACCATCTGATCTTTGACAAATCTGACAAAAACAAGCAATGGGGAAAGGATTCCCTATTTAATAAATGGTGTTGGAGAAACTGGCTAGTCATGTGCAGAAAGCTGAAACTGGATGTCTTCCTTACATCTTACACTAAAATTAACTCCAGAGGGATTAAAGACTTAAACATAAGACCTAACACCATAAAAACCCTAGAAGAAAACCTGGTCAATACTATTCAGGATATAGGCATGGGCTAAGACTTCATGACTGAAATACCAAAAGCAACTGCAACAAAAGTCAAAATAGATAAATGGGATCTAATTAAACTCAAGAGCTTCTACACAGAAAAAGAAACAATCATCAGAGTGAACCAGTAACCAACAGAATGGGAAAAGTTTTTGCAATCTACCCATCTGACAAAGGGCTAATATCAAGAATCTATAAATAACTGAAACAAACTCACAAGAAAAAAAAATTTTTTAAATGGGCAAAGAAAATGAACAGAAACTTTTCAAAAGAAGACATTTATGTGGCCAAAAAACATGAAAAAATTATCATCACCATTAGAGAAATACAAATCAAAACCACATTGAGATAGCATCTTGTGCCACTTAGAATGGCAACCATCAAAAAATCTGGATACAGCAGATGCTGGAGAGGATGTGGAGAAATAGGAACACTTTTACAGTATTGGTGGGAGCATAAATTAGTTCAATCATTGTGGAAGACAGTGTGGCAATTCCTCAAGGATCTAGAACTAGAAATTCCATTGACTGAGCAATCTCATTACTGGGTATATAAATCATTCTATTATAAAGACACATGCACACATATGTTTATTGCACACTGTTTATAATGCAAAAATATTGCACACTGTTTATATTATAAAATAGCAAAGAAACTGACACAAATGTCCATCAACGATAGACTGGGCAAATAAAATGTGGCACATATACACCATGGAATACTATGCAGCCATAAAAAAGGATGAGTTCATGTCCTTTGCAGGGACGTGAAAGAAGCTGGAAACCATCATTCTCAGCAAACTGACACAAGAACAGAAAGCCAAACACCGCACGTTCTCACTTCTATGTTGGTGTTGAACAATGAGAACTCATGGACACAGGGAGGGGAACATCACTCACTGGGGCTAGGGAAGTTGGGGGATGGGGGACTAGGGAAGAGATAGCATGGGGTGGGGAGATTGGGGAGAAATCTCAAAACTCTTTGTTCACCTCCTTTGCCAATTTTTTAGTGAGGCTTTTTTTGTTGTTGTTAAATTGTTTCAGCTACTTATAGACTCCGGATATTAGACCTTTGTTGGATGACTAGTTTATGAATATTTTCTCCCATTTTGTAGGTTGTCTGTTGACTGTGTTGATGGTTTCTTTGGCTGCGCAGAAACTTTTTAGTCTAATTAGGTTCCACTTGTCAATTTTTGCTAAAACAGAGCTACCATTTGACTCTGATCTCATTACTAGGTAAATACCCAAAAGAATATAAATTATTCTTTTATAAAGACACTTGCATGAATATCTTCATTGAAGCACTGTTCAAAATAGCAAAGACATGGAATCCACCCAGGTGCCTACCAATGCCGAATTGGATTAAGAAAATGTAATACATATACACCATGGAATACTAGACAGCCATAAAAAATGAAATCATGTACTTTGTAGCAATGTGGATGTAGCTAGAGGCCATAATCCTAAGCATATTAATGCAAAAAGGAACACCAAAAATCATGTTATCACTTATAAGTGGGAGCTAAACATTGAGCACATAGTATCATAAACCAGGAAACAATCAACATGGCAGAATACTAAAAGTGGGAAGAACAGGAGTGTGGGTTGAAAGTGACACCTATTGGTTATTATGCTCACAACTAGGCTTAATTAAACCATGCAACAATCCTACACGTGCTCTCCCATATCTAAAATAAAAACTGAAATTAAAAAAATTGGGATCACTAAAACAAAATCTGTTGGCACTAAAAAGTTTTATCTTAAAGGCAATGTAATAAATCATATAGTCATATCATTATGTATTATTTGTACAGAATTAACATTGTCAATCTAAACGGAAAAATAAGATAATAACCTATACAGGTATAAAAAATTAAGTATCAATACTAAATTTTGACAATCTGTAAAACATAAAATTAAAAGATAGAAAATACCTTTGGGAAATATATTTACAAACAATAGATATTATTCATTTATAATAAAGGTCACAGTTCATACAAATCATTACAAATGACATAATATTTGGCTAAAATGGGAAAATGATTCTAAACACATGAACTGATATTTCTTAACTAAAGCAGTATATATAGCACATGAAATTGAATTAAAAAGTCTAAAGGTAATTGGAAGCAAAACAACACAAAAAGTTGGAAAAATTCTAAGTTAATTTATGTTTTTGCTTTTAAATGGAATTGAAAAGTTCCATACTCAACTGAGTTGATCATTTAGTGCTACCTTTCTAGAAAAAAATTTGAAATTTGTAATATATATATATATATATATAGTCTTTGAAAATAAACATATAACTTTGAAACACTTGAATTATTAACTAGACATATGTAATTTAAAATGTGCATTAGCAATTTATAAATATTACTTATTTTAAAAATGCAGATTGATTTTTAAAACTATTTTACAATTATACTGAATACTAAAAATTGAAAATAGTTCATAGCCCAATAGGAGAAAATTGAAACAAAAGATTATGTGATATAAATTCAATAGTACGTGAAACAACAGTGAAAGTCATGCTTTTGAAAAATATTTAATGCAATAGTGAAATAATTTTTATTATAATTTGTAGAAAAATGAATTATGAGTAAGATCTATACTGTCTAAAAATAGCATGCATCATCAATTAAAAATGTGTATATGCATATATGTATATGAATGCATTCATTAGCAATGAGTATCATTGGATACAGGTGAACAAGTACTTATTTCTATGTGGGTCTTCTTCCTGTATTTTGCCAAATAATGGCAGTATAAAAAGAAATAGAGAGGCCGGGCGCGGTGGCTCACGCCTGTAATCCCAGCACTTTGGGAGGCCGAGGCGGGTGGATCATGAGGTCAAGAGATTAAGACCATCCTGGTCAACAAGGTGAAACCCCGTCTCTACTAAAACTACAAAAAATTAGCTGGGCATGGTGGTGC
>NW_016107591.1:2144833-2246641 GCF_001604975.1 Cebus imitator | reverse complement strand
AAAAAAAAAAAAAAAAAGTTTGCTAAAAACACCAGTGACTTAGGAGACATTGAGTTCTACAGCAGTTCATTCATCTGATCACACACTTCTTAAAACCACCGTTCTTGGCTTTTTAGTTTACATCATATATCATTGTTCTATTCCTGGTCTTTTTTTCTTTTTTGTTGTGTTACCGTTTTCTGGTTACTTGATATTCTGTCTATAGAATACAAGTGTTCTTACCTCAATATTTTTTCCATAAGAAACACAATTTATGTAGGTAGAATGAATTGTCACTTTTATCAGATATCTTAAAATTTGTACTTCTAGCCCAACACTGACATCTAAGCTTCAAACTCATATGTCTATCCCTCTGTATGAGATTTTTACTCAGAAGTCTCAATTCACCTTAAAAATAGCAAGTTCAAAATAAAACTTGTGCTTCCCTTCCCCATTTGTCTTCTAGTAGGGTTCCCTATATTATTACATGACATGAGCATAATTATTTAAGCTTGATAACCTAGGAGCTAAATTCAACACTTCCCTGTTTCTATCCACTTTTATTAAAGCTAGCAACATTTGTTGGCCATTTTCTAAGTTAAATATCCTTTGAATTTGTCAACTTTTCCTCTACTATCTAGCTATTTTCAGCTACTGTCACTCTGAAATTTTGCATCCAAAATTTCATCAGATAGTCTGAATTATCTCAATGTATAGAAGGATGACTCTAAGTATCTATCAAGTAGAGTCCTCTTATTCAAATTCAGATCTGTGTATATTCCCTTCTATTTAATACACCTTAATTATTTTCTTTTATTAAAAAACAGAATGTATTAAAATAGAAAGTAATACTAGACATGATGACCTATGTACCTGCCACAGTCGTTTTTCCTATTGATCTTCGTATTCCAGACCTCTTGCCTTTACTTTGTTGTCTTGTATACTACATGTTCCTTTTAGCACAGGGCCTTTACCCGTGATCTCTTCTCTTAGCCTAGAATTCCTTTTCTTTTTTTTAAGATGGTGTCTCCCTCTATAGTCCAGGCTGCAGTGCAGTGGCACAAGCTCGGCTCACTGCACCCTCTGCTTCCTGGGTTCAAGCAATGCTCCTGCCTCAGCCTCCTAATTACCTGGGATTACAGGTGTGTCACCACGCCTGGCTAATATTTATATTTTCAGTAGAGACAAGGTTTTGCCATGTTGGCTAGGCTAGTCTCAAACTCCTGACCTCAGGTGATCCTCCTGCCTTGGCCTCCTAAAGGTCTGGGATTACGGGTGTGAGCCACTGTACCAGGCCTCAGCCTAGAATTCTTATACCCGCTTCTCCACCAGTTGTGTTACTTCCTATTCTGCCTTTAATTTCAGCTTTATCATTTAATTAGGTAACCCTTCACTCATTTGTCTAACTATATATTTTCTTCATAATGCATTTTCATAATACTAAAGCCCTTTCTTTTTGGAAATTTATAAAGCATTTTAAATTATATATGTACTTGTTTTTTAAAATTAATAGCAGTATCTTAGTAGAGTTTTATGCTACTACAGTCTGCTTAGTAGATTCCATGGTCATAAATAATTTTCAAAATTTTCCATTGCTTTTTAGAAATGATTATATATGTAGTGTTCAATAAATCTGACAGATGGAATATTTCCTGTTAAATAGCTGTAAAATGAGTTAATAAATGAATTATTCTCATGTATATAATATGCTATATACATTTTTATAATATTTTAATTTATATATATGGTGTAGAGTTTTATTCTAGAACAAAATTATCAGACTTTCCTCTTTGTTTTAAACAATAATTTGTTAATCTTAGGCACTACTCATGTCAACTGTATTGAAAATTTGGGGACATAGATAAGAGAGCTCTATAGTTATAGTTATATTCCCAGGTAAATAGAGTAACTGATACAGATTCTTCCAGAAGTAGAGCTCCTTCGTCTAATTACACACTTGGTATTGATTTAATAGCAGAAACTGTTCCTTCCACATTAACTTTTAACTAATGTTTGCTCAGTTGAAATGTTTTCTGCATAAGTCTTTCCAATATTAATAATCAATATAAGGTAGAAAATAGAAATGTTAAAAGGTCAAAAGGAGCTGCATAATTGATTGTATTGCTGCTCAGTTAAAAACACCTAAAGACATCAGTCAGTAGGATCAGCCCCAGAATAAATTAGTGAATTAACAAGGGATATGGTTATTCAGGGAATTTCATGAGATGATAATAAAATACTAGGGAAGTTTTAATGATTAAATTTTCCCCAAGGAAACTTGTGCTGAACATTCATTAAGAGTATTCTGTAACATTTCTTATACTTTTATACTTTCTCCCAGTTATTCAAATGTGAATAATCACATTTCTAGAAATGTATGTAAAGATACCTTTATGAAGAGTTGTAGGAGTTATGCCTGAAAAGACTACCAAAGGTGGCACTTCAAGGTTCCTTCAAAAACCCCCTTTTGAATTAAAGTCCATGCCAACTTATGTTTTAGTTTATTCAGATAGAACATTTAATGAATACATACACTCTAGACATTTTCTTAGATGCTATATTCTTTCATTTTTATAATGACCCTCCTTTATCATAGTCTTAATTCATGAAACGGAAACTGAGGCTCAATGGTGGTGAATGTATGTGTGAATTTTAATAGCTGAATTGGTACTGAGCCAAGGTAAATTTAATTGACACCAAATTCTTGTTATGTTTCATTTTGCTCTATGATCCCTAGAATGCAGAGGTATTTTTTCCAGTTAGAAAAAAGATGAACTCTTAATAATCAGAGGATTGTATCTGGTTGCTACACTGTGCATAATGACTAATAAAACTGCTTACATTTTAAATTATTCTCTGACAGAAAGTTACTACGTAACCTGAGAAGAACACACGCATTTACATTCCAACAGCAGTTTGAGATTTGAATTAAACATAAGTGTGCACAAGAAAGGCATCCCATGATGTTTTTCAGGAAGTCAGCTTCTAAGCACTTATTAACTAATATATTTTCTTGGTGGATAAATGGTAAACCAAAATGCATTGTGCAGTCAATGGAAGGCTACTGAACCGAGAGCTGGGACTCTTACAGCCTAGTCTTAGTTACTGCACCAACTTACTCTATGCCCTTCGATCAGTTGCCATTTCAATTTTCTTGGTCATATTCAAAAGCCTTTCACAAGGAGGGGAGTAACTAGAACATTTATGTGATTGTTTTCAGCCTTAAAATAGTTTAAAAGAGTGAAATAATTATAGAATTATCCCCACCAAGATCATCATCCTTCCAGAGTCCCCATCTCAGTTAATCAACCCGCTTGCTCAGTCCTCAAGCGAGAAGTAATTTTCATTGCATTCCTTCCCTGTATATCCTCTGGAATATTGAGACATTAACAGAGAAGGGTTTTCTGTGCAATATGGATGTCAGGGAACACAGAGTTACTCAGGCTCTTTTTATCATGTGGACATACTGTGGATTGCTCATCCTTAAAGGTTTTGTATTGCCCTGATATTTGACATACTTCATTACAGATGCATGAAGAGGGTAGATTTTGTCAGCATTCAAATGACATGGTGTATGGAATAGGGAGCATTCTCAGCTTGGGTGCCAGCTTCTGTGAAAGATGTGTACAACTCTGGTAAATGAGCTACTGAGCAGACTTGTGCCTTAGTGCCTATTTCTCCACAGGAAGCTGCAGCAGCTGCAGGGATATCTTGGAAGTGAGCTTTGTGGCCCTTTATTTCCTAACTTCATGTGTTTACAGTTGCAAAAGTTCTTTATGTTTCACTTCCAAAATGTGGCCTAAATTTGTTCCCATCTCATCATATCCAAAACTATCACTTGAAACAAAGCTGGCCTGATTGTTCTATCTTTTCATAAACAAAAATGATTGATGCCAACTCATTCTGCCAGACTTAAACCAGCCAGATTTCTCACTGCAATGCTAACACCAGATTTTACTAATATCCTCTTTCTCCATTCTGAAATAGCCACACTAGTCCCTTTGTTCCCTGACAAAGGTATTTCCACATAAATTTAAACATCTAATAAATACTATTATTATTTTTTATTATTATTATTTTTTGAGATGGAATCTTGCTCTGTTCCCTAGGCTGGAGTGCAGTGGCATGATCTTGGCTCACTGCAAACTTCACCTCCTGGGTTCAAGTGATTCTCCTGCCTCAGCCTCCTGAGCAGCTGAGATTACAGGTGTGTGGCACCACAACTGGCTAATTTTTGAATTTTTAGTAGTGAAGGGGTTTCACCATGTTGGCCAGGCTGGTCTCGAACTCCTAACCTCAAGTGATCTGCCTGCCTTGGCCTCCGAAAGTACTGGGATTATAGGCATGAGTCACCGCGCCCTGTCTAATAGTTATTTTTACCCTGCATTTTACATGGTTGCCTCCTATCATCATTCATGTCTCAGCTCTGAGAAAACACTACTCTGCACAGCTAAGGTTTCCCAACTGTCGGCTCCTCCCTAATTATCACAATGTTTTACCTTATTACTTTTATTAATCACTGTCATTTTATTATTTAATATTAATATTTTTATTTCCACTAGGTGTATATTCCCAAGGGGACATAAGACTGTATCTTGTTCAATCATAAATTCTAAATAAATGCTATAAATAGTAGATTTTATGATAGAGTAAATAAAATGTAAAGAGTTGGAGGGATAAATGAGAAGAGAAATAGAGAGGTGGCAAAGTAGGTCTAGAGATATTTGTGACACTTGGGACAACTTTTTCTTGATTAATGTTCATATTTATGTGTAATTTATGTGTGACATATATTTTGTGATCTCTATATTCTCTTCCTAATCATACATCTTCATGTGTATCCACATATCATTAATATACAACCTTCAGAAGAAAATAACTTCATTAAGATTAAATTTATGAGAAAGTATAAAACACAGAAGGCTAATCCTGTTCATTTTTATTTCTAACTTAATAATGAAGGTGAAAAATTTACATTCTCCCAAAGCGGTCCAATTGCTTCTATTTTTAAATAAAAATACTCAAACACTTAGGCTAACTTTTACTTTATTATTAGACAAATCTTTTAGATGATAAATAGTCTGGTTTGCTGTGTTTTACACCGCACAGTAGTTTCTTCACCGATCCAAGTTGATTTAGACTTTTTGTAACCTTATTTTCTGCTGTAAAATAAAATACTGAAATTTGGCTTGTGAGTAGCAGAAATTCTTTAGAATTACTCCCTTAAGAGAATGAGCTCTCAATGGAGCGTTGTTTTAAAAAGATGAATAGCATTGAGGGAACATAGAAATCTTTATTGAGATATATTTTGTTTTGTTGTATTATAGTGCTGTGCGTTTTTTTTTTTTTTTTTTTTTTTTTACAAGAGTTATTTGGAGTATTAGTACAAAGCTATCCCAAAACTTAGTTGAAATAAAGACAAAAAAAAGTACAGCAAACTAATGATGATAAAGTTCCAAAGACAGAAACTAAAAGTAGTCAAAGGGGAAATATTAACTAAAATTGATAAAAGAAAAGAAAATAAATTGATGAAATAATGTCACTTTAAGACATCAGAATGAAATGAAAGACAAATAGGTTTCAATTTAATGACCACTGTGTGGCCTGTATGGGATACATTGATTTTCTCAGTCTAACTTTTAATAGAAAATCATCTCTATTTCAAGACAAAGCTAACATTTGAGTTAATAAAACATTACACAATAAAGAGTTCACATAATGTTTTCCATTGAGCCAGCCATAAAAACTTTAAAAAATATTTTATGGGACTGGAATAACATTATGATTTATATTGGTTATGTTTAATTGTTTAGATCTAGGTTAAACTTTATAAATCAAAATATATTACTGAAAATTAATTGTGTATTTGTCTATAACGTAATTAAATTTTTTTGATTCATGCCTAAAATATTTTGTCAGTCTAAGGATATCACCATTAAATACAAAAGAAACGTATTTTAATTTACTTTGCCTTTTAAAAAAATCTCATTGGTAAAATTTGCAGCTCATGGTTTCAGAAAACTGTATACAAGACATCACATAAGTATTGGTTATGATAATCTGTGAAAGTATGATTAACTATTTGTTGAAGAATAATATGTTTTCTTGACCAAAATTCTCAATGTTTTCACTACTAACAACATTTTGTTGTATAGTTTCCATATATCACAAGGTCTTGCCTATCAAACTCATCAGCTTTATTAACATGCAATTTCCTTTTTGTTCTAAAATTTATCTAAGCCTTGTATTTCAATTTTGAATCATAGTAAATAATTAGTCTACTATAATAAGGTAATTTTTGTATCAAAAGTAGACAGTTTTTAATTAAATTGAATTACCTCATTTTTATGAATCCTATAGAATTTTATTTTAACATTTATGAAAACCTAATTGGAATCTAGCAGGTTATCTGATAATCTTGTATTTTATAAAACTGATGCTTGTAATAATGATATCTATAAAGACAGAATGAAAATTTTCAGAATGTCATACTAAACGCTGTGATTATGAAATAATACTCAACATACACAAGCCATAAAATATATTTACAAAATATAAACGTGTGCACAATACCAAATTTAAGTTCCAAAATATACCATCTATTTTGTTAAATCCTATGATTTTATTACTTTCCTGATACTATCCTCTGTCCCTCCTATTCAGGGATAAATTGTTTCCCATGTCACTTTTATGGTTAAATAAAAAATATAGGAATCCATAGAAATTGTGTTTTAGCTGCGCATCTTTGGATATTTGCTGATAGTATCATTTGTGGTGTATTCTTCTGCAAGTTGAAATTTATACTAAACACATTGTTTCTAAGATGTATTCACTTTATCACTTTAGCTATTGTTTATACATTTGTACTATTCTATATTATATTATATTTATATTATAGCAATATAATCTAATTTACCTATGTAGTGTATGCTACACTAGAGAAAAATCTTTTTTCTAAATTGATTATTTTCAACTTACCGGAGGGTTCTTGGTGGTGTTTTTTTTTTTTTTTTTCTTATCATCATATCTCCATAAATCAGAGATTGAAGGAATAGTGTATTTGATATTACTTCATATAACAACATAATCCCAGAGACACAGAAGTGAATGAAACAGGAGTTAGAGAGGTCATATAGAAAGCTGATGATCATGCTTTGGTGTCACTTTTAACTTGTAGCTTGATCTAACAGGACAATATTTGAAAAGGTTGTATTGTTAAATGTATATGGATTTAGGAAGAAGAATTATCCACAGGCTTCATTCTATCATTGGTTAAAGTTTATCCCATTGCATGTGACCTCTCCTCTGTCTCTGCGTTGTGCATATGTGATACCCAGCAGAGCCCACAGCATTTTGTCATTCAGAGTCAAAAGTATATTCTGAGGCAGGAAAGTGTAAACAAGACATCTTGTTTGGAGTTGAGCCTACTTAAAATTTGTCTGTGCCCAAGGCATGCTAGTTTTCACAGAACATGGTTAACCAGTGCAAGAGGCAAAAGTCAAGCCATAAAGTTAAGAGGATTTGAAATGGATCCTCAAATATATCCAATAAAATGCTGTTTCACATTCTCATCTGCACTTGATCTTGTCAGTTTTTAAATTTATTTTTCTGGGGGACAGGATCATAGATAGATAATGGTGTCATATTTCCAATTATTTATTCTTGACCTCTGAAAAACATTTAAGACTTTTATTGTGAAGCTCAAATTATTTCAGTTGAACCAAAGGAAATTGTTATATTCGACCCTTATGACACACAAAAAAGGTAATTTCAAGATTTCAGTGTAATAGTGTTGCTTACACATTTTCCCCATTAAATGTATCGTTTAATCATTTTAGTTATCAATTTGTAAGGGTTATTGTAATGTCACAAATATATTCTGTAAGTCAGTGGCGATTTTCAACATAATTTGTGGCATATTGTGATGAATAAAATTTTGAATTTTAATGTAGTCATTTCTTTGTATGATGGCTTCTCTTATCTATATTTTTATTACAAATATATATGTAAATAAAGTTCTCATTTTTAGCAAAAATGTCTTGAAATTTAATAGGAATCATATTGACTCTGTCATTACACTTTATTAGATATATCATATTGATCCTGTCATTACATTTATTAGATATAAATTAGCATGGTCTAGTTTTCTATTTAAGTATTTTTGACTGTTTTGCTCTGAAAAATATGTATCATTTTCTTCAAACAAGATTTGTATATTTGCATTAGAAATGTCACCTGAAACTTAATGTAGACTTCTCAAATCAGTGTCTATAACTATTTTCTAAATATTTATACTGTTATATGTAGACATGCGATTGATTTTCCATTAACCATTTTAGTAAAGGATAATACACATTAAAAAAAAACACACACACACACAGTAAGAACAAAGCATGATGAACCACCATTTATTACTCATAAGGGGAAATAAGATTACACCAGAAATGCAAACGTTCCTCCTATGCCTTCTAAGTCACAATCTAACAGTAATTTACAAAGGAAACTGCTATCATGATTTCTAAACTAGAAGATATTTTTATGTATATGGAATCATATATATATGCAGTAATAGAAAGTAGATTATTCGACCTCTGATGTTCTTGGTTTACATAAATGTTTGGATTATATATATGTTGAGAATATAAATTTAGGGCTGCAAATTCAGGTTTATATGGTGTGGCATGCTCAATGCCAGTAGACAATGAAAGAATTTCAAAAGTGAGCGCCCCAGTTTTTATGCTCCCACAAGCAATGAATGAAAGATCAAGCTTTTCCATATGCTTGCCAACATACAACTTTGTCAGTTTGAAAATTCTAGCCTTTCTAATAGATGTGCAGTATCATCACATTACAGTTAATTTCTGCTTCCCTAGATCTTAATAGGGTTGAGCATCTTCTAATGAGTTTATTCGTCATTTGGATTCCATAGTACTGTAAAGTACCTACTCAAAAAGTTTCCTGTTATTTTTCTACTAGCTTCTCTTTATCTTATTAGTGTCTGATAAATTTTAACATATTTAGAATATGTACCTGTTTTGTTTTATATATGTTGCTAATGTATTTCATGAATGCACTTTATATTTCTGCACATCAGAGTACACATATCTCTTTTTTTTTTAAGGGTAAATGATTCTTTCTTTCTTTTTTTCTTTTTATTGCATTTTAAGTTTGAAGGTACATGTGAAGAACATGCAAGATTGCTGTGGGGTATATGTGAAGAACATAAAAAATTGTTGCATAGGTACACACATGGCAGTGTGATTTGCTGCCTTCCTCCCCTTCACCTATATCTGGCATTTCTCCCCATGTTATCTCTCCCCAACTCTCCACTCCCCACCATCCCTCTCCCATTTCCCCCCAACAGACCCCAGTGTGTCGTGCTCCCCTCCCTGTGTCCATGTGTTCTCATTGTTCAACACCCGCCTGTGAGTGAGAACATGCGAGAGCATTGATTTTCTGCTCTTGTGTCAGTTTGCTGAGAATGATGGTTTCCAGGTTCATCCACGTCCCTACAAAGGACATGAGCTCATCGCTTTTGATGGCTGCATAATATTCCATGGTGTATATGTGCCACATTTTCCCTGTCCAGTCTATGATCGATGGGCATTTCGGTTGGTTCCAGGTATTTGCTATTGTAAACAGTGCTGCAATGAACATTCGTGTGCATATGTGTCCTTATAGTAGAACGATTTATAATCCTTTGTATATATACCCAGTAATGGGATTGCTGGGTCAAATGGAATTTCTATTTTAGGTCCTTAAGGAATCGCCACACTGTCATATATCTCTTTGAACACACTAGTCACTTCCATTCTCTTGGAAATATATCCAAAAGTGGGATTGCTGATCATATTGTAGTTTTATTTATAGATATTTTGAAGAATCTTCATGCTGTTTTCCACATGGTTGTATTAATGTATATTCCTACCAACAACGTGCAAGAGTTCCCTTTTGTCCAAATGCCTACCAACTCTTTTAATATTCCTTTTATTTGATATCAGTCATTCTAACAGGTGTAAGGTGAATAATTCATCAGGATTTTAGCTTGCACTTTCTTGATAATTTGTTGTTGAGCATTTTGTTATACAACTGTCAGCCACATTTTATGTCTCCTTTTGAATAATGTCTATTCAGCTCTTTTGCTCATTTTAAAAATTTAATTGCTTTCTTGCTATGAATTGTTTGAATTTCTCATATATTTTGTCATTAACCCCTTATCCCCACGTGTATGATTTGCAAATATTTTCTTCCATTCTGCTGTTCTCTTCACTTTATTTATTGTTTTATTTGCTGTGCAGAAACTTCTTAGTTTGATGCAATTCTGTAATCTATTTTTGCTTTCATTGCCTCTGCTTTTGAGGTCATATTGAAAAAACTCATTACCCGAAGTACTGGTTTTTGTGTATAGAATGAGATAAGTGTCTAATTTCGTTATTTTGCAAGTGTATACCCAGTTTTCCAAACACCATTTATTGAAGAGACTGTTATTTCCCTACTGTTTGTTCCTGGAACATTTGTAGAAAATCATTGGCTGTAAATTTGTTAATTGGGCACAGTATTATGTTGCATTGTACTATGTGTTTGTTTTTATGCCAGTGCCATGCTGTTTTAAATACCACAACTTTACTACATATTTTGAAGTCAGGAAGTATAATACATCTAGATTTTTTCTTTTTGCTTAAGAGAATTTTGGCTATTTGGAGTCTTTTGTGGTTTCATACCAATTTTAGAATTTTTATTTAATTTCTTGTTATATTTTACTGTCATTACATTTTGATAGGAGTTGCATTGAATCTGTAGCTCAATTTGAGTAGACTGAACATTTTTAGAATATGAAGACTTCCAGTCCATAACATGGGATATTTTTCCATTTAATTGTGTCTTATTCAACTTCTTTCATCCATGTTTTAAAGTTTTAATGTAAAGATCTTTCATCTCTTTAGTTAAATTGATTCTTAGGTATTTTATTTTTTTAACAATTGTAAATGAGATTGTTTTCTTGATTTCTTTTCATTATACTTTTCAAAAATAGTTTGTTGTTAGTGTATAAAAATATGTCTTATTTTTCATGTTGGTTTTGCATGCTGCAATGTTATGGAATTTATTAGTTTTAAAAGCATTTTTTATGGAGTCTTCGGAGTTTTCTATATATATGATAACATCATGTGTAAATGGATAATTTTTCATCTTCTTTTCCAATTTAGATGCCTTTTTTTTTTCTCTTGCCTAATTGTTTTGTCTAGGAACTCCACTATTACATTGAATTGAATTAACAAGGGTGAGCATCTGTTTCTAATCTCAGAAGGAAATTTTCATCTTTGTCGCATTTTGCATGATGTTAGCTGAGGGTTTTTCATATGTAGCCTTTGCTACGTTGAGTAACATTCCTTTATCATTAATTTGTTGCAAGTTTTTATCATGAATGTCTGCTGAATATTGTAAAATGCTGTTTCAGATGATTCTTGATTTTTGTTATTTTTTCTGGTAATATGCCACATTAATAGATTTGCATACATGGAATCATCCCTGCATCCTTATAATAAGTACCACTTGATTATAGTGAATGATCTTTGAATATGTGTCTGAGTTTATTTTGCTAGCATTTTTTTTTTTTAAGAATTTTTTACCTTTGTTCATCAGGAATACCACCCTGTTGTTTTCTTTTTCTGTTGTGCTCGTGGTCTCAGGTTAATTCTGTGTTGATTTATTAGAAACCTTCTTATTCATTAGTGTATTTCCAATAAATGTCTTCTTCATAATTTTCCTGGTTACTCTTAATTTCTGCATTACCATATACATTTTAAAATAAGTTTGTAAAATCTCTCCTTTACCACTTTTCCCCAGATAAGTCTGCTGCGATTTTCTTTGGCATTGCACTGAATCTCTTTTTCCAGTTTGGAGAAAATTGACATGTAGGGGATTAAATCTTGAGTCCACGATGGAAGATATTCCTCTATTTCATAATTTTATAATTTTTAAAAGGATAATATATGTTTCCATAGAGGATTCATACTTTTCTAAATTATCAATTTCAAATAATTTTATGCAATTAATGTTATTTTAAATATTATTTTAAAATTTTATCTTAATATGAGCTTGAATCAAGACATTTTATTTTACAAAAACTTTATATTCTATATACTTTTTAATTAAGTTAGTAAATTTATTATCTTTTTTTTACATTTATTGATGACAAAGCTATATTTCTGGTAACAGTTTTTTCTTTCTTTGAATTCTTGTATCATATTATCCCCTGAGTTCATGAATGGAATGGAAAACAGAGTATGATGTTGAATAAGAATGAAGGTAAGAAATATTCCAGTCTCATTCTGAGGGAAAATTTTTAATATTGAACAATTTTTAATATTAAACAATTAAATAAAACATTGTATTTGTTTGCTGTTAGTAGAAGCTTTTGATATATGCCCTTTTAGAATATAAACTTTTTTTACATTCATCATTGAATAATAGTTTTTTTAGATAATTCAAATCTAAATGTTATAGGCATAGTGGTTCTATGTAAAAAGTTTTGCTTGACATATTTTTAAAATAGATGTGTGATTTAGATTTTACACTTATTCCTGTGCTAATTTTGATGTGTTATCCTAAAAAGTTGTCCTTGAATTATTTTTTCCAAATATATAAATAAAATTACATTCAATTTACCTTACTATATTTTTAATGTTTGACATATTTGTGATGTTCCCCATTTCATTATCATGTTAATTTGTAATTTGTATCTTTTTAAATTATTTAAATTTGGTAGTATCTTGTAATTTGTATTAATCTTTAAAAACTATTTTATGTTGTTGCTTTATGAAAACTCTCAAATGGTCTTTTTCATTTTTAAAAAAATATTTTATCCTTATTACTTGCTATTTTATATTTCGTATCTATTTTTCTTTTTAACTTTTGAACATGGGGTGCTATTTTTTTATCTTCTGTAATATTCAAATATTTGTATTTAAAGCTATATTGTTTTGTTTCCAACTAATATAGATGCATTTCATCTTTTTGATATGCTTCATCAGTGTCATTTAATAAAAATATATTCTTCTATATATTGGACTTTTTCTTTTAGTCATGTAGTTTTATAGTTTCTTGTTTAATTTCTAAAGTGTTAGGAATTTTTTGATCTCATTTATTATTAATTACTGTCTTAGCTCCACCCTGGTTAGAGAACATACTTGGAATTATTCGATACTTTGAAGTGTTTGTGACTTGCTTTATGACCTATAAGTAGCCTATTTTAGTAAATGTTCAAAGTGCCTTTGAAAATAAGTGTGTTGTGTTTCTATATATGTAAATTCAGTGATATTGGTTAGTCTTGTGGATCAAAACTCCTATATTACTCTTGCCTCTTCATTTTCATTTTATGGATCACTAAGAGATTGTTGAGAGAGAAATCACCATAATCGCTCTTATTTCTCATGTTTTGTTTTTTTTCAGCAAAGGTTCTGATGCCTTTATTCTAGGTCATCTTTTCAAGGATATCTGAATAGTGAATAGCTTTTGAAGATAAAGATATATATCTCTCCAGAATAAAACAGCAGGTTTGTTTACTGTCCAGAATAATAAAGATACTGTTTCTCTCTATGGCAAAGGTCAAGCAAGCTCACTGCCCCTTATTAAAGACATGAATGCCCTGATCCCTAGCTTCCTCTCTTTTATGTAATCCACTTTGTCTGCAGGGTTACCAAGCCTTTGTGTCACCAAGTAAGAACAAGGATATGGAAAACTAAAAGAAAACTAATATTAAACTGGTATTTAATAGCAACTGCTATTGCTGCTTGTAGTAAAGTGTCTTTTGTCTCTCATCCAGATATCTCATTTTCACTTTCAAGAAAGGTAAAGTCTCAGATCCTTCACAAATCTTGAGAGAAATGTGTTTTAAAGATCTTCCAACATATTTTTATATTTGTCTTATTTCTTTATTTATCTTAATTTTTACTCTTTATATTGTGAGACTGCAATTGGGATTTATAAATTGGTGACTTTCAGCTCTTTTAGCCCTTTTGAATTTGAGAAATGTCCCTTTTATATGTTTAAGACATATTCCCTAAAAGCTTATTTTGTCTAAACTTAGTATAGCTCAAGGGGTTTTTGAAAATAGTGTTTAAATAGAAATTTGCTTTCAAATTCATTGTGTGCTCAAATTTTAAGCGGGTATTACATTAGTAGCCTAGTATTGCTTTTATCTTTAATTAGGCAATCATTTTTAGTAGGGAACTTGAAACTTTATATATCATATAATTACTGACATGCAATTATTTTTTAAATTTTACCTGTTTTTTAATTCATTATGTTTCTATTTTTCTTGCTTTTTTCAAATTAATACTTATTTTAAATTATTCAATGTTTTCTCATGAGTAAATCATATTAACAGCCGTATTGAGGAATAATTGATAGGCAATAAACTTTACATATTTAAAATATGCAACTTAACAAGTTTTTACATAGTTTACAGTTCAGAAACTATCATCACAATGAACATAATAAATATACTTTTATCTTATAAAGTCTCTTTGACCCTCCTCCCCATTGGAATCCCTCGTCACATATAACATTCTCCTGTTACCAGGCAATCAGTGATACACTTTCTTATAAGAATGAAATTGTATAGAATAAACTCTTTTTTCAAGTTTATTTCATTCACCCTAATTATTTTGAGATCCATTCATGGCATTGTACCTATTATAGTACATTTATTTTTATTTAGATGTAGGAGAACATTGTATGAATCAGTCACGATGTATCTATTTTTTTATTTGTTGTTTCCAGTTTGAGACTATTACAAGTAAGGCTGCTATGAGCATTCATGCTCAAATCATTTTATGGGCATATGGCTTTACTTATCTTGCATAAATAATGAGAAACAGAGTGTTTAGATCTTATACTAGCTGGTTAACATTTTAAGAAACGCAAAACTGTTTTTCAAAGCGGTTGTTTCTTACAAGGAATGTATGAAAGCTCTGATTCCTCCCCATCTTCATCAACACTGGATATAGTCAATGTTTTTAAATTTAGATATTCAAATAAGAAGGAAGGGGTATGTCATTATGGGTTAGTTAGCTATTTTCTACTGACTAATGTTGCTGAACATTTTTCAGTTTTTTTTTTTTTTTTTTTTCTCTTTTTGCATCCACACATATATTTGGGGACGATACGTTTCCAAATCTGTATCTTCTTAACTTCTTCTTCCCTCCTCCTTCCACTTCCCCTTCTCCTCCTCCTTCTTCCTCTTTCTTTTCTCTTCCTTCTCCTGCTTTTCTTTCTTTTTTCTTTCTTCTTTCTTTCTTTCACCTCCTCTTCTTTCTTCTTCCTCTTGTTATTCTTCTCTTCCCTCTTCTTATTCTGCTTCTCCTCCTTCTTCCTTCTCATTATTTCTTTCATTCCTCTTCCTCCACTGTCATCACCTATGTCTTATTCCTCCTCCTCCTTCTATTTCTCCTTCCTCTTATTTTTCTTCTTCTCTTCCTCTTGTTCTTCTTCTCTTTCCTCTAATTCCTCTTCTGCTTCTCCTCCTTCTCCTTCTTCTTTCTCCTTCTTTCTTCCTCCCCCATCATCGTCTTCATTTTCTTTTTTCCCTTCCTTCCTCTTCCTCTTCTCCTTCTCCTCTTTATTCTTCCTTCTCTCTTCTTCCTCTTCCTCTTCTCCTTCTCACACTTCTCTTTCTCCCCTTCTCCTTCCTTCTTTCTTCTCTTCTTCTTCTCTCATTTTTCTTCTTTTCTTTCTTCTCTCTTTCTTTCTTTCTTTCTTTCTTTCTTTCTTTCTTTCTTTCTTTCTTTCTTTCTTTCTCTTCTTCCTTCCCCTCCTCCTCCTTTTTCTCTTTCCTCTTCTTCCTCTTCTTTTTCCATCTCTTTCTTTCTTTTTCTTCTTTCTTTCTTTCTTTCTTTCTTTCTTTCTTTCTTTCTTTCTTTCTTTCTCTCTCTCTCTCTCTCTCTTTCTTTCTTTCTTTCCTTCCTTCCTTCCTTCTTTCTTTCTTTTTTGTCTTTCTTTCCTCCTTTCTCTTTCTCCTTCCTCCTCCTCTTCTTTCTTCTTCCTCTTCTCTTCTTTGAGACAGAGTCTCACTCTGTTGCCCATGCTGGATTACAGTGACATCATCACAACTCACTGCATCCTTGAACTCCTGAGCTCAAGCTATCCTCTGTCTGAGCCTCCTGAATTGCTAGGATGACAGACATGTACCACCATGTCAAACTGATATTTTTGTTTCATTTTTTTAGAGATTGGGGTCTTGCTATGCTGCTCTTGAGCTCCTGGCCTCAACCAATTTTCTCTCCTCAGCTTCCCAAAATGTTGGGTTAACAACCATGAGCCACTGCACTCAGCTTGCCATCTTTTTATTAATGAAATATTTAAGTTTCTTTTTTGTATATGTAATCTGGATACATGTCTTCTTCTTATTTGCAGGCTTTACATTCAGGTCTTTCTATTGTCAATACCTTTTTATATAGTGTGAAGTATAAAATAAAGATTATTTTTTCTGATAGTATTGAATAACTTCAGCTTGCTTGATTGAAAAGATCCTCTGAATTGTCTTCTGAATTATATTTCTAACTTTTTCAAAATTAATTTTAAAATATACATGTTTTATTAAATACATTATGGAATTCAAAGATTAGTTTTAATATGAAGTATTTATAAAATTAAAATTCTATACATGATATAATTAACTGCATTGGGCATTCATGTAAGCATAACCATTCTTGTGTAATTACATAAAATTTTTAAAATGTATGTAAAAATGTGTGTGTATATATATAATTATAAAGAGTATAAGAGGACATATGCAATTTTATTAGCATTGATTATCTTTGGTATAAAGAATTTCAGAAAAACAAAAGTGGGGATATTAGTTTGTTTTTGACTTACGAATATAATAATTAAAAAAAAGATTTTGAAAAAAATACTACTGTAGACATAGAGTTGATTTACATCTCAACTAGAAAAACAGCATTTATATCTCTAGTAATGGCTACCGGGAGATTTCTTGACTATCAACATAAGGAATAAATTTTTTCATGCCCTGTTCAGGGGCTGAAAATCTCCTGGTAATGCATTTCCACCTGTGCTTTACTTGTATTTTGCAACTTGTCTAAGTAGTTTCACAAGCTTGGCTTTATTACCTATCTAAAGGGAATTACAAGCATCCCTACTGAGAGCTTCTCTGAACTCTTGTAAAGCGTAGACTCTTTGCATGGGTTCTGGCCATTCGAACAGACTCAGTCTGGCCCATTGGGAGCCAAGACGGCCTTGAATAATTTTTCTAGGATATCATTGGGACTCATTCTAGGGCTGCAATCTCGTCTTTTAAATGCACTGTATACTTTACTTTTAAATAAACACCTTATGTCACTGGTGCTTATTTAAAGGTAAAGAATGTCATACATTTAGAAGAGAGAATGCTAAGTTCTTTCCACTACCCAAATGGGGGAAAACAACCCAAATATATTGATATATTTTCTTCTACAACACTTCACATTTTCCAATTATCACTTCTAAAGAGATTTTTTTTTCCTTTATAACTATTACTTGGTTTACAATACAAACAGTATTTAAAGAAACTGTGTAAGTTTTCCTGGCAACAGGGAAGTGAAAATCTGTTTGTTTGTTTTGGATAACCTAGTATATTTTAATCAAGCATACCTAAGCAGATTACGAAGTACTAAAAAAACATAAAGAAGAAAAAAACTTTTGAAAATAATCATAAAATGACACACTATCTACAGGGAACCAATTTGAATGGCAGCTAAATTATATCAAAATTGTGTGGCCTTAGACAGTGATAGAGCATCATTAAGATCCCAAAAGACAAAAAAAAAAAGTCAACCTAGAATTCCATATACAGGGAAAATACACTATGCTATCCCATTATAAACCCATACTTTCAGCTTTTCAAAAAATTCTAAAAGGCTGCATAGAGGTAACAGAATTCTGTCAATGTAGCTGATAATTATGTGTCACCAACTACTAGTTTCTTTCCTAATGTCATCATCTTTTTCTTCTTCACTAACATAATCTGACTTTAGTTAGATATAGAAAAAATTACATTTTGCTACCTTACTAGAGGTGATCTTATGTGGCACAGTTCTAAGCAAAAGCATATAAGTGGAGATCAGTGAGTTAGGCTTCCGAAAAATTAGTTGGTACATACTCTTCTGCCCTTTTGCCCTTTGCTTCACCTCTTTTTTCCTCACTAAAAAAGAAAGTTAATTGGCTAAATCTGGAGAAACCGAATGTGATCATTAGAGAAGAATTCAAGTAAGTGAAGAGATATTTGTTCAGAAATCCCTAAATCCAAAATCAAGGCTAATAACTGTCTAGTCTACCTCTGGTTTCACATCACATAGAAAAGCACTTCTTTGTTCAAGGTACTGTTATTTGTATTTTCTGTTACTTTTAGCAAAATTATTTATTGAATGCTAAATATATTAATTTTAAAATGCATTACAAGTTCTTGAAATGCTGGGATACCAATAAACAAACAAACCAATACATGAACAAATGTATGAAGAAATAGACAGCTGAACATATCAATAGATATGGTTGCATACAAACTCACAAAATGGCAAAAATAATTTCTAAGATCTAGAGATCAAAAGCAAAATTAGCTTAGCAAATTTTTTCTAAGAGACGTATACAAGGTGTGGCAGGCAAGGGTTGTTGTGTCTTGTTACATGTGAAAAGATTCTAAGGGGATAGGAGTAAACAGCCAAGTATTAGAAGTTTTTACACCTCAGGGAAATATAACCTTGGTAGCACATGATGCTAATTATTAGGATTCACATATAAAGCTAAGAATCTCAATGTGAACTACAGAAATGCTTGTATATACAATCATAAGAACAAAAGGGAAAAATGTCATTTCTGGAATTAGAGTTTAACAACAACAACAACAACAACAACAGCAACAACAAAAACAAGAATCTTATCTGGAATAAAATACATTATTCCTGAAGTTCCCTCAGGGAAAACCCAGGAGTGTTAAACTCATTGCTAAGAGCTTCTAGTGATGCCAACTATAGATATTTAAATAAAACAAACCATTCAAAGGAGATATTTAGTAGAAGATTCAACTTAGTAGGTAAAAATATAGATCCAGAGAGACTCTCCAAGATGGCCAAATAGACACAACTCTGGCACACAACACCCAGCGAGAGAGGCACAGAAATCCAGAGATCTCCTAGCTCCAACCGAGGTACCGGGCATTTCAACAGGTCTGGTCCTACACTGAGCAAAGCCCACGCAAGGCAGAGTGAGGTGGGGAGAGGTGCTGCTTCACCCTGAAAGTGCATCTGTCAGGTGAGTCGGAGGCTTCCCCTGGCACTCTAGTCCATAAACAGCACTTCCCCCAAAGCCTCAGCAATACACAGACCAGGGAATTTTTGCCAGTCAAGCACTGGGAATTGCAAGCACAGAGTTGAATAATAATCCAGGACGGTGTCCCTGTTTAGTGCAAAGACCTAAACAGATGCATAAGTCCAAAAGCTGGCTGGGAGAGCCTGCAGACTGAGCTATCACCACCTCCCTACCCTCCGCCACAAATCCCAGAGGGCTGAAGCTCTGACCCTAGAGTGTTGCACAGCCAATGCCACATTCTGAGCTGTACCCTGAATGACCCAGCCCAGTGGAGGAAGGGCACAACCCACCATTAGAGGGGTGGGACTGGGCTACATGTTTTAACAAAAAATACAGGAAGCCTACATAGCAACGGGACAGCATTCTTGAAAACCCAGCAACGCCTACAGGTCAGTGGAAGAAGCGGGACTGATATCCCAGTATAAACAAGAAAGGCACAGGAATCTTCCCTAGTAACCTGAAGGAGTCCCTAGAAACCCAGCAGCACCTCAACAGGCAGACAAGCGACCTCATCAAGCAGCTCTCTGACACCACAGCCAGGTAAATCCACGAAGATGGGAAAAAAAAGCACAAAAAAAGATGAAAACATCAAAGACTAGAACACCTGTTCTCTTTCAAGGGATCACAACTCCTCAACAACATGGGAAAAAAAAAACAGCACAAAAAAGATGAAACCATCAAAGACCAGAATACCACTTCTCCTTCAAGAGATCACAACTCCTCAACAACATGGAAACACAATGTGACAGAGAAAGAGTGCGATGAATTGAGAGAAACAGACTTCAGAAGGTGGATAATAACAAACTTTTCTGAGCTAAAGGAACACATTCTAACTCAATGCAAAGAAACCAAAAACCTCAAAAAAAGATTAGATGAAATGCTAACTAGAATAACCAACATAGATAAGAACATAAATGACTTGATGGAGTTGAAAAACACAGCAAGAGAGCTATGTGACACAAACACAAGTTTTAATAGCTGAATCAATCAAGCAGAAAAAATGATATCAGAGATTGAAGACCAACTCAATGAAATAAAAAAAGAATGCAAGACAAGAAAATAAAGAGTGAAAATAAATGAAGAAAGCCTCTAAGAAATATGGGATTATGTGAAAAGATGTAATCTACGCTTGATCGGTGTACTTGAATATGATGGGGAGAATGAACACAAGCTGGAAAACACACACCAGCTTATTATCCAGGAGAACTTCCCAAGCCTAGCAAGGCAGTCCAACATTTAAATTCAAGAAATACAGAGAATTCTACAGAGATATTCCTTAAGAAAAGTGACCCCAAGGCACATAATTGTCAGATTCACCAGGGTTGAAGTGAAGGAAAAAATGCTAAGGGCAGTGAGAGAGGAAGGTCAGGTCACCCACAGAGGGAAGCCAATCAGACTCACAGCAGATCTCTTTACAGAAACCCTACAAGCCAGCAGAGAGTGGAGGGCAATATTCAACATCCATAAAGAAAAGAACTTTCAATCAGGAATTTTATATCCAGATGAACTAAGCTTCATAAGTGAAGGGGAAATAAAATAAAATCCTTTATGGACAAGCAATTACTGAGAGATTTCGTCACCACCAGACCTGACCTACAAGAGCTCCTGAAAGAAACACTAAGCATGAAAAGAAACAAGTACCAGCCACTGCAAAAGCAAACCAGTTGGCAAAGATCAAAAATGCAATGAAGAAAATGAGTCAACTAACGGGAAAGAAAACCAGCCAGTAAAAAAATGGCAGGATCAAATTCACACATAACAATATTAACATTGAATGTAAACTGCCTAAATGCCCCAATCAAAAGACATAGACTGGCAAACTGTATAAAAAGTCAAGACCCATCAGTGTGCTGTATTCAGGAAACCCATACAAAGACACGCATAGACTCAAAATAAAGAGATGAAAGAAGATTTACCAAGCAAATGGAGAACAACAACAACAACAACAACAAAACAGGGGTTGCAATCTTAATCTCTGATAAAATGGACTTCAAACCAATAAAGATCAAAAGAGACAAAGAAGGACATTACATAATGGTAAAAGGATCAATTCAACAAGAAGAGCTAACTGTTCTAAATATATACGCCCCCCACACAGGAACACCCAGATACATAAAGCAAGTTATTAATGACTTAAAATGAGATTTACACTTCCACAAAATAATAGCGGGGGACTTCAACACTTCGTTGTCAATATTAGACAGACCAACAAGAGAAAAATTTAACAAGGACATCCGGGACTTGAATGCAGAGCTGGACCAAGTGGACCTAATAGACATATACAGAATGCTCCACCCCAAAACCACAGAATATACATTTTTCTCAGCACCACATTGCACTTACTCTAAAATTGATCACATCATTGGAAGCAAATCACTCCTCAGCAAATGTAAAAGAATGGAACTCGTAACAGTCTATCAGACCAAAACACAATCAGACTAGAACTCAGGATTGAAAAATACACTCACACCCACACAAACACTTGGAAACTGAACAACTTGCTTCTGAGTGTCGACTGAATAAACAATGAAATGAAGACAGAAATAAAGATGTTCTTTGAAATCAATCAGAATGAAGACACAACTTACCAGAATCTCTGGGACACCTTTAAAGCAGTGTCAAGAAGGAAATTTATAGTAATGAATGCCCACATGAGAAACAAGGAAAGATCTAAAATTGACACCCTATCATCAAAATTGAAAGAGCTAGAGGAGGAAGATCAAAAAACTCAAAACCTAGCAGAAGACAAGAAATAACTGAGATCAGAAGCCGAACTGAAGGAGACGGAGACACAAAAACCTTAAAAAAATCAGTAAATCCAGGAGCTGGTTTTTTGAAAAGACCAACAAAATAGACCACTAGCTAGACTAGTAAAAAGGAAAAGAGAGAAGAATCAAATAGATGCAATAAAAGCAGATAAAGGGGACATCACCACTGATCCCACAGAAATACAAACTACAATCAGAGATTACCACAAACAGCTTTATGCACATAAACCAGTAAACCAGGAAGAAACTGATAAATTCCTGGACATTTAACTCTACCAAGACTAAACCAGGATGAAGTTGAAACCCTGAATAGATCAATAACAAGGGCTGAACTAGAGACAGCAATCAATAGCCTACCAACCAAAAAAAGTCCAGGTTCAGATGGGTTTACAGCCGAATTCTACCAGAAGTACAAAGAGGAGCCGGTTCCATTCCTTCTGAAACTGTATCGACAATACAAAACGAGGGAATCCTCCTTAACTCATTTTATGAGACCAACATCGTCCTAATACCAAAACCAGGCAGAGACTCAACTAGAAAAGAAAACTTCAGACCAATATCCATGATGAACACAGACACAAAAACCTTCAATAAAATACTGACAAACTGATTACAACAGCACATCAGAAAGCTTATCCATCACAATCATGTAGGCTTCCTTCTGGGGATGAAAGGCTGGTTCAACATATGCAAATCCATAAACATAATCCATCACATAAATGGAACCAAAGACAAAAACCACATGATTATCTCAGTAGATGCAGAGAAGGCCTTCGACAAAATTCAACAGCCCTTCATGATAAAAACTCTCAATAAACTAGGTATTGACAGAACATATCATAAAATGATAAACGCCATTTATGAGAAACCTACAGCCAATATCATACTGAAAGGGCAATAGCTTGAAGAATCCCCTTCTCATCACTCATATTCAATATAGTATTGGAGGTTCTAGACAGAGCAGTCAGGCAAGAAAAAGAAATAAAATTATTCAATTATGAAAGGACGAAGTCAAACTTTCTCTATTTGCAGATGACATGATTGTATATCTAGAAGACCCCATCGTCTCAGCCCAAAATCTTCTCAAACTGATAAGCAACTTCAGTAGTGTCAGGATACAAAATCAACATGCGGAAATCACAAGCATTCCTATATGCCAACAGTAAACAGATAGAGAGCCAAATCAAGAGCAAACTCCCATTCACAATTGCTACAAAGAGAATAAATGACCTAGGAATACAACTAACAAAGGATGTTTAGGGCCTCTTCAAGGAGAACTACAAACCACTGCTCAATGAATTAAGAGAGGACACAAACATACGGAAAAATATTCCATGCTCATGGTTAGGAAGAATTAATATCGTGAAAATGGCCATATTGCCCAAAGTAATCTATAGATTCAAAGCTATCCACATCAAGCTACCAATGACCTTCTTCACAGAACTGGAAAAAACAACTTTAATCTTCATATGGAATCACAAGAGAGTTTGCATGGCCAAGACAATCTTAAGTGAAAAGAACAAAGCTGGAGGCATCACACTGCCAGACTTCAAACTATACTACAAGGCTACAGTAATCAAAATATCATGGTACTGGTACCAAAACAGAGACATAGACCAATGGAACAGAACAGAGGCCTCAGAAGCAACACCACACATCCACAACCATTCAATCTTTGACAAATTTGACCAAAACAAGCAATGGGGAAAGGACTCCATGTTTAACAAATGGTGTTGGGAAAACTGGCTAGCAATGTGCAGAAAGCAGAAACTGGACCCTTCCTGACACCTTACACTAAAATTAACTCCAGATGGATCAAAATTTAAACATAAAACTTAACACCATAAAAGCACTAGATGAAAACGTAGGCAAAACCATCCAGGACATAGGCATAGACAAGGACTTCATGTCTAAAACATCAAAAGCAATGGCAACAAAAGCCAAGATAAACAAATGAGATCTAATTAAAAATTCGGATCTTCTGTGCAGCAAAAGAAACCATCATTAGAGCAAACCGGCAACCAACAGAACAGGAAAAAATTTTTGCAATCTACCCATCTGACAAAGGGCTAATATCCAGAACCTGCAAAGAACTAAAACAGATATACAAGGAAAAACACCAAACAACCCCATTCAAAACTGGGCAAAGGATATGAACAGACACTTTTCAAAAGAAGATATATATGAGGTAAACAAACATGAAAAATGCTGATTGTCAGTGGTCATTAGAGAAATGCAAATCAAAACCACAGTGAGATACCATATCACGCCAATTAGAATGGCAATCGTTAAAAAATTTGGAGACAACAGATGCTGGAGAAGATGTGGAGAAATAGGAACACTCCTACACAGTTGGTGGGAGTGTAAATTAGTTCAACCATTGTGGAAGACAGTGTGGTGATTTCTCAAGGGTCTAGAAATAGAAATTCCATTTGACCCAGCAATCTCATTACTGTGTATATACCCAAAGAACTATAAAACGTTCTACTGTAAAGACACATGCACATGTATGTTCATTGAAGCCATATGTACAATAGCAAAGACCTGGAACCAACCCAAATGCCCATCAATGATAAACTGGACAAAGAAAATGTGGTACATATACACCATGGAGTACTACGCAGCCATAAAAAAACAATGAGTTCGTGTCCTTTATAGGGACTTGGATGAATCTGGAAACCATCATTCTCAGCAAACTGACACAAGAACAGAAAACAAAACACCATATGTTCTCACTCATAGGTGGCTGTTGAACCGTCAACATATGGACTCAGGGAGAGGAGCATCACACAGTGGGGGCAGTTGTGCGGGGTAGGGGAGGGACAGCAGGGGCTGGGGAGAGTGGTCAGGGTGGGGAGGGATAACATGGGGAGAAAGGCCAGATATAGTATACATCTAAGGTAAAATAATATGTATATATATATCTCCAATAAATTTATTTATATTGCAGCCTTAAGAGGTACAGAAATCGCACGCTCACATACACAAACAGTAGAGGGCATAGAGCATGAAAAGATTCAGCTTATGCCTAATCTGACTTCCAAAGTATATGAAGTGACAGGTGATATTCAAATCAATGAAAATAAATGAAAATTTCCCAGAGTTTTGGAAAATAACATAAATGCAAAATTATCAATACTTACTTTGCATTAAGTCATTAAGGAGTCTAAGAACTTCACATTGAGAGACTTAAAAACTTGACAATAATGATGCATAAAGTAAAATGAGGATTGGTTAGAGGGTTGGTGAGATGGTGATCAAAGGATACAAAGTTTCAGTTAGAGAGGAAGAATAAATTCAGATCTGCTGTACAACATGATGACTCTACTTAAAAATAGATTGTATTCTTAAAAACGGGGAGAAATGCCAGATATAGGTGATGGGGAGGAAGGCAGCAAACCACACTACCATGTATATACCTATGCAACAATCTTGCATGTTCTTCACATGTACCCCAAAACCTAAAATGCAATAAAATATATTTTTAAAAAATGCAAAAGAAAATATTAAACTTGCAAATATAGATATGCTTCTGGAACAATCTATAATTTTTACATATTAAAGAAAGTACTTTACTTCGTTTTACTATAAGACCTATTCATTGCTTTTGATTTTTTAAAAAGCAACAGAATGTTATCTTAGTCAATTTCAAAATTTTTCAAACTTTGAGAACAGAAGAGCTGATTCAATTTAGATTTGTCTTATGTCAAAAATGTATTTTCAAAATATAGGCTAGATAAGTGATTCTAAACTTTTTTCCATCATAGCCCATGCGGCGATGATATTTGCTAACACAGAGTGATAAATGAAAGAAAGTGCTCCATAGCCAGAGGTGACAAATGTGGGCCTGACCCAGTTGTCCTGAAGCCCAAGGGGATTAATATCTGAGCATGAGTTCTCAATAAATACTCATTTATTGCAGACTGGTGTCACACAGCATCATTGTAGTAAAGCTCTGATCTAAAAACAGAAATAAAATATATAGCTTCAAAACTAGTAGGATGGAGATATAATTGAAGAAAAACTCAACAGTCCCTAAAGAAGTAGAAAATTGGGTGGTGGTAGGAGGGAGTGAAAGAGAGCATACGAAAGCTGTGCTAACAGCTATTTAAATGACAAAATATTTTAAGATGGATGAGCATCACAAGGATAAACAGTCTGTATAAAAGATTTAGAGGGAAGAGTCAATATCATGAAATAAGTAAAAAAATTACAAAAATACCGTGTGCCACTGAGTGGCGAAAAATAATCTATTCACTATTATGTGAGGCAATTTTAGCACACTTTTCTCAGTATTTTATAGATCACCTTGGGTTAAATTTAGAAAGAAAATAGAGCTCCAGAAAACATATTTAACAAACATGAACCTGTATGTTGATTTAATCATTATATATGTGTGTCTTTATATACTCATGATTATATTTTTGAGGATATACTATAAAGTATTCAGTATATATAATATGTAATACATTATTTTGAGTATATATATGTATTAAACACAGAAAACACACATATAAGTATTTGCAAATGTTAAACTTTTCATAAATGGCTATATTGAATTCAAACCAAGTCTCAAATTTACAAAAAGTTAGTATTATAGAAAAAAATTATCTGAAAACAAGAAAAATAAATCAAATAAATTTACTTACAGAAATTAAATCCCATTTAACCTAAATGCCATGTGTTTATCAAACCATTAAATAAGATTTTCTAAATTATTAATGTATTACTGTGATGTTAACTGAATTTGAAGATCATTATAACTGAATGATCATGGAAAATACTTCACATTGCCATTAACAAAATATTTAAACAATTTCCTCAAATTCATTTATGAGAAATGTGTGTATGACTGTGTATTCTCTCTTTTTCTTCCTCTGCTTTTTTTAAATTAAAATGGAATCTTGCTCTGTTGCTCAGGATGCTAACTCCCCATCGCCTGGGTTCAAGCAATTTTCTGGCCTCAGCCTCCCTAGTAGCTTGTACTACAGGCACGCACCACCATGTCCACCAAATATGTATTTTTAGTAGAGATGTGGTTTCATTATGTTGGCCAAGCTGTTCTCAAACTCCTGACCTCAGGTAATCCGATCTTCTTAGCCTCCCAAAGTACTGGGATAACAGGCATGAGCCACTATGCCTGGCCGTGTTCTCTCTTAGGGCAGCAGTGACACTGGATTCAGGATATGTCCTTATCCGGTGTGATTTCATTTTAAGTGATCATATCAGCAAATGTGCTGTCCTGTTTCCACATAAGATCACCGTCTGGATTTCAAAGTGGACATAAATTTGGTTGGGGGATACTACCCAATTTATTCTATATGGCTTAGGAAAAAAAATTAGGCAAGGCACCTAAATTGTACTTAACCAAACACGTTCATAGGCTGGTTCTACCAACCATTCAAGAAACAGATAGTTTTTATTTATAGAATGTGGTCGAGAAACCAGAGCAGGAAATTTCCTGCCTTGTATGAGACTAGTGAGCCATTTCCAGAAAACCCGAAGAACACTGCTGCAATGGAAAAGAGTGGACCAATCTCAATTAGAAACATAGTCCCTCATTATTTTTAAATATTAAGAGAATTATATCAGCAATATGTTAAGTACCTGTACATTATGGAAGGGAGATTCCATATATAAATGAATGCATTTACAGATTAAAGGAGATTAATTATATACTTGTCTTAATTGAAGCAAGAAAAAAGCTAAATTGATTTTTAAAAATCACCACCTACTCGTAATAAATTATACTTAACAAACCAACAAAAGAGGAGTAATTTCTCAATGGGTTGTCATGTATTTAGCAGAAAAAAATAAGCTCTAAATTGATGGCAGATATCTAGTGAGAGTCCATTTTTTATCTTTTAATTTTAAAGAGACACTTAAGCCAATATTTACATGTCTTCTGTCTAGAAAATAAAGATGCACAATTTGTATCATGATAATCAATGTAAGTTTACATTTAGTAAGTTATCCATTAGAAAGTGTTGTCCTATGTTTCAGTAAACTAAATTCCTTGAAAACACTGGTGATTACAGCAAATTTTAAATTAATCACTGAAGTCACTTTATCTTGTTAGTAATGGTTGTTTTCCATGGGAGCTCTTCACACATTTTTCTATTCACTTAGAGAATAGCACAGAGTTTGTTTGTTTGTTTGTTTTTTATTCCTGGACACAAATGTCTTAAATAAAATTTCATAACAGTGGGTTACAAAAAATATTAAATTTAACTTAAGAAATTAATCTCACTTGCAGTTACTCTTATGTAATCATCTCCTTACATGCCCCTTTACTTTTGAGATCAAGAAAAATCATCAGTCTTACAATTTTTATAGTCACACTATTGGGTAAACAATTTTTGTCCTCACAAGTTTGGCATCAAATACAAAAGAGATTTGTGATCTGCATTTTCTTTTCATTTTAACAAATAACAAATTAGGATATTTGGTTTTGTAATAATAGTTTTGTAATTCTATATCCTCATTCCAGGGCTTCCTTTGAAACAATTTGCTTCATGATAGAATATTTTTGAGTAGAAACAGTCTCCTGATCATACCAGTCTTATTTCTGAATATACGTAATATTTACATAAGTAAATAATATTGATTTTCATTATTACTGTAGTCTATGTAGCATTTTATCACAACTTCCACCGCATATATACTATATACCTTGCTGCTTAGATTTTTAATTTCTCTTATAATTTATTAGATCAAACACATAACCTTATTCTCTAATGTAACGTGATCTTGCCCTTATCTTTCTAACAAACTAGGGAAGTCTCAGATAATTTCTGAATAATCAGGAGCGTATGTTCAATGTTTTTTACTAAAGTGCTTACTCTCTTATTATGCATTTGAGTAATACCAAGAGACAAATGAAGTATTGTTAATCATATTTCTATTTTAATCATGTCCTGAAAATTCTATTTGTTCATATTAAATTCCTTTAAATTGCTGGCCTTTCCTTTCCATCTCTTGTGTAAACAAATCACACAACCCACGTGTTAGGAGTGCTTGTAATTTCAGAAAGAGCCATACACTCCATAAACTACACAATCCTTTGATAACCATGGACAAATATATCATAGAGAGAAGTCCCTTTATGAGTTGTACTTTGTTTACCGGAGCCCATGAACTTGGATTAGAACAGCCAAGATGGTTGACATCTTACCATCATTAAAACGGCTTTGTGATGGAAATATCACTTTAGCTAATTAAGATAAGAAAATACCTCCCCGCTTATTTATGTCATGGATGGGTGTGTTAATCCTTATAAATTCCACTAGGCACAAGGAAATTCAACACGTATAGCACAACAGAGAGAATTAGACAGTAAACCTGTGCCACAAGACTTGCTCACTAATATGCCATACTTAAATCTGATCAACCGTATGAAGGCCTAGAAAAAAATATATAAAATATTATTTACATCACTATAAGACACTAGTTGCTTGATACATTGTTTAATGTATTTCAGGGATGCAACATCTCCAAAAATCCTAGCCTTCAGAACATGTGGAGTGCTCAATCTGTTTAGAAAAATTGAAAACAAACAAAAATGGCTAATAATTTGGAACATGGAAAGAAAAGCCATCTCTAACTCTTAGGATATGTCTAAGACAGAAATTGTGGCAAATAATAACCACAAAAGTAACAGTAGCTATATGAAAATAAATAAATTACTAATCTTTAATTCAAAAGATAATCAAAAATATTTTTTCCAACCTCTCTAGATCATACTAGAAACTTGGCTTTTCCAGAGCTTGTTTTCAGAGAAAAAAATTAATTTTAAATGCCTGTAATATTAAAGAAAACAGTTATTGTCAGATAATTGAAAGATAGAAAGTGTATAAGTATGAAGAGAAAATTAACTCTAAAATGGCATTAACATGGCTAAATAATAATAAATAACAAAGAATTAATAAATCCAAAAGATCATTCCTAAAAAGTTAAATAAAATTTAGTAAGCCCAAAAAAAGGAGATAGAGGAAAGAGAGAGCACAAGAACATATGTATTTCATGAATTTAACTGTTTTTATTTTAGGATTATAAAAATATACAAAAACTTGCAAAGTTTGTCTTTCTGACAAAAAACACATAATTGTCTCAATAGATGCAGAAAAAACTTTAAATAAAATTTAATGTCCATTCATGTTAAATCTCTCAATAAGTAACAAAGGAAAATACTTCAAAATTATAAGAGTGGTCTGTAACAAACCCACAGCCAACAATGAACTGAATGGGCAAAAGCTGGAAGCATTCTTCTTGAAAACAATCCCAAGACAAAGATGCCCTCTGTTACCATTCCTATTCAGCGTAGTGTTGGAAATGCTGGCCAGGCCAATTGGGCAAGAGAAAGAAAGAAAGGCATCCAAATAGGAAGAGAGGAAGCCAAACTATCCCTGTTTGCAGACGGTATCACCCTATATCTAGATTTAAGAGTTTTAAAAGAGAAACCAATATTTGAGGGTTTCACAGTTTAGTTTTGTTAAAAAATAGATTTCCCCAAAGACTTTTCAATTTCAGGGCATAGAAAACTCAACAAAGTATTTTATACAGCCAGTATGTCTATAAATAGCAACATCAGATGAAATTAGCATAAAAAAGAAAATTATAGATATCTTACTAATGAATATAGATGCAAGTATATAAATAAAGCAGTGCTTGGAATAGACAGTATATTAAGAGAAAGATATTCCATATGATTTTATAGTATTTTTTCAAAATTTAAGGGATTTTTATTTTTAAAATGTATTAAAACAAATAGTTTTGAAAAGTGTTTATTTTAAAAATAATTGTCCACATATGCAGATGATTTTTAATTAAAAAATGCAAGTAATAAAGATATAAGAATACAGAACATCCACTTAAATAGGATATAAATTATTTCCAGAACTTTAGAGGAGACACTAATCTAAACATTGTAAAACTAATATATAGTTCCTGTAGGGACAGCCTTGAGTTTTGTTTGTAGACAAATTGTTTGTTATTTATATATTTTTATTTTTCCTTTCCAAAATTTTCACTTTAATACATAAATTATTTAATTATTCTCCATGTCTCAGTTCTCTTAATGCACCATCTAGTATACTTTTAAAGTGAAATGGTGGAATGATGTTTCTTGATTCTTTCTAGATTTCAAAGGAAAATTTCACTGTGAAGTATATTATTTACCTTTAATTTATAATAAGAAAATGAATCTCTCATATAATAATATTATATTGATAACATGTATTGAATTGAGGAGGTGAGCAATTGGTGTCTGCTACAATATTTTCCAAAAGTTCACCTTTTCAGTTTATAAAGTGACTATATTTTATGAGAACATTTCTAAAGTATTGATCTTCCACCATCTTTGTCTGAAGCAGGGGAATTTGATGGATACCTATCATTATTTTCTATCTTGGTCTTTATATCTTAATATTTAGCTTGTCTCTTTCTTGATTGCCTGCTTCAAAATTTTTTCCATCTGTGAATTATTATACACCATTAGAAACTCTACCCTTACCTCCACAATCTCTCTCTCTCTCTCTCTGAATATTTCTACTAATGCAGATTCTTTCTCGGTCACTTTGCCAGCCAGGAACCTCTGGTCAACAATGATTCCCCCTTGTTCGGCTACACTACCTGTCACAGGAGATGGCCCATTCACTTGGCCTGCCATGGCCACACCTGGCTTGTGCACCAGCTCAGCCCATGGCTGGACTGAGCATACCCCAATCCACCTGTGTTATAGCTCAGACCTGTGTTCGGCAGTTCTCTAGTTCTTTTTTTCCTTTTTTTTTTTTTTTTTTTTTTTTTTTTTTTTATTGTACTTTAGGTTCTGGGGTACATGTGCAGATCATGCAGGATTGTTGCATGGCAATGTGGTTTGCTGCCTCCAACTCCCTGTCACCTACACCAGCAGAAAGGGGATGAGGGGATGAAAGGTTTATCCCCCACCTGAAGTCAATGGTTTCTCTCCCAGCATGGCTGGGCTAGGGCTATTATGGGCTCGGAATAGGGGAGCACATGCTGATTGGCTTGTGAGTAGACAAAAAAAGTAAAACAAAGGCACCACTCAAAGGTGGGCATAGCAGTGTAAAAAGCCAATTAGGGAAGGGTAGGTATATGTAAAACAGGAAAAGGATGAGAATCAATCAGGGAAAACCACACCAAAGGAGAAGAGAGATTCTCAGTCTGGCCGATGGATATACCTGGGACTTGTAGCTAGGCTTTAAACTGTCTTCAGCTTGAAGGTGGGGCTTCACTGGAGGAGTTTGGAGTTTCATTTGTCTGCCTCCTGCTGCTGTCACTACTATTCCATACAAAAAACCTTTCCTAATGTGTGATTTTTGTATGTTTTTTTATAAGAGTGATGTGAATAGATATTCACTCAACAGACCAACTCTATTTCATAGGCTAAAACTCTGAACACTTCCTTAAAAATATCTCAGAATACTTATACGTTTGAATAATAAGAATTAAACATTGTCTAGGGAATTTTAATTTTGTTGATCAATATGATATGTACTTATTTTATATAGAAATAATTATTTGCGTATATGTAGGCATACTCCTCTTTTGTTCTAAGTACCTGCTACTTGAATTGGCCAAAACAATTTAAACAGCTTACTGTCACCTATTTGTAATTCACTAAGGTGTAAAAAATAATTTTTATCTAGACATTTTGTGTTTTAAAACTGAAATTAGTGTTGAACATTATAATGCTGAAGAATTGAATAATTCATTTGACATACTCAGTAATATTACAAAATATGAAGAAATATCTGGTTGAGAACATTCATTGCAGCCTTCAAAGCTCATCAAAAGTCTCTTGAGGGTCAAGAAACCTCTTCTAGTCTGAAGAGACAGTTTCCAAATTAAGTAGCCACTACCTGAAATGCCTTATAGTCACACACCTCTTTGTAATGTTAGTTCTGTCAATATTAGGACTTCAAAATTCAATTAATAACATAGTCCATGGATATATTTACTTACTTCAGAGTAAAATGCAGTCACTCAAATAATCAGGTTTCTATAAAAGTTTTAGTAAAAAGTTAGACATTGTAGAGTGAATATATGTTTTTTAACATTAGCCCTAACAAGCACATTTTTTTAGGGGGATGGAGTCTTGCTTGGTCACCCAGGCTGGAGTATAGTGGCCTGATCTTGGTTCACTGAAACCTCTGCCTCTTGAGTTCAAGGAATCCTCCTGCCTCAGCCTCTTAGGTAGTGGGATTATAGGTGTGTGCCAGCACACCCAGATAATACTCTGTGAGTTTTGCTAGTGGAGACAGGGTTTCACCATGCTGGCCAGGCTGGCCTTGAACTCCTGACCTCAAGTAATCCACCTTCTTCTGCCTCCCAAAGTTCAGGAATTACAGATGTGAGTCATCATGCATGGCCTCAAATACATTTTTTTAAACATAGCTCAGTATTTACCTAAATGTTTATTTAAATGCATCTCAATATTCTCACATTCACATGTCAAAAGTTATCAAATTTGTAATGAATGAAATGTCACTGTGTTCAGGGAGTTACTATTCCTTGTCCACATGGTGAGATAGAATAGGTACTATCTCTATTTATTGAAGCATTGGCATATATACTATACTCATGGAAAACCCTTGAAGAGCCTGAGATTGGCTTTTAAAAGTATGCTTCTGCTGCAATAAAAATCACCTAGAGAACCTTCAGAACTTTTCTGTTCTGTGAGATTTGGCCCTTATAAATGTATATTGCACCATGATGAAGAGTAAAGAACGTATTGAAAAAAAAATTGTGCCTTATGTTATAACTGGAGACTAATCCTTTGAATTGAATTTGGTTCTTTGTGTGACATTACTCATAAACTAAACAGACTCACAATGAAAATCTGGGCCTTTATATTTAAATTCCATTTTTTTTCTACACTTGCATATGCCTAAGACCTCTGGATTCTTACCACACATGTGTGCGAGCTTATTCAAAGAGTTTTCGTCATTTTCTCGTGTCATAACTCCCTTTCTTATCATTGCTAATGGTCTTCAACGTGCAAAGTAAATTACCTTAAATTTTTTAATCCAAGTCTATACATTCATTTTATATTTTGTAGGAAATCTGCACTTTTAAAAAAATTTCAATAAAATATTAACTTGCTAGCTAATACACATTCTTTTCTGAAATTTGACATTATTATTTTTAAGAGCACAAGGAAAAATGGAAAGGACTTGACAGAGAGTTCCTACCAAGCTGCCTTCTAAGATGTTATCAAAAGTGCGACCAAAATTTAAGAAGTATATGAAGGGAAAGTAACTCAAATCCAGAGCTTTTATTCATAAAATATTTTGTCTTCCCCAGGTATACAATTTTGTGATTAATGTTTATATCTCTTATTCATCATTTCTTATTAGGCTATTGATTATATTATGATAATAGAAAACATACTTTTAAAACTCTTGATATGTCAATGTAGTATATTAATGTGGAATTCCCAGGGGATGCCTGTCAAAACTTCTTTTCGTATATCTTATAAATATTCGTTTGTGAAAGTAGGCAGTTTCTATTTTAACCTGTGTTGTTCAGTTAACTTAAAGCTGAGCATGTATAAAATTGATTTTATGTTTTAAACAAACAAATCAGTTGCTTATAGTCACTTAAAGCACAAGTTACTTAAATGCATCATGCTGAATGGTATTTAAAAATAAAATAAAAACAAATGTGTGTTTATTCATTTTAATATCTTAATTTAGGCATGACCTCGAAAATTTTTAACTTATTGTTCCTTGGATATTTTAGATCTATTGTATGATTTCATATACTTTGTAATTTATATTGTCCTTAATTCAATTTATCATCATGAAGAAAAAATTAATGCAAAGCTAAATACATGCATAGTGTTACCTCAAATAACACTTTTTGAAGAAAACATAGTTTTTGTACATGAAAATCCTAATAAAGCAAAAAATTCACCATAAGGACATTTCATTACAATATTATTGATTGTACTTTTTATATTTAAATTAATTTGGCAATACCAATATGTGCTCTGCAAGTTTATGGATTGTTGAGTCAATATGTGAGTGGCTATAATAAACCCTCCCAGATCAAAATTCTTTAAAAAGAGTTAGGTATCATTACCAGTATAATATAAGCATTTTTAAGCAAACATTACATTAAGGTTAGATAACTGTAAGAAATTGTCATATAGGCCCATATGAGACCATCACATGAGAAATTAATTTGAATTAGGTCATTTTGATGTGTTTGATACTCTGAGAGTCCTCACCCAAGAGACTAACTAGGGCTCTCAGAAGCCGCAGTTTGAAGTACTGATGGTACACAAGTGGTAGGGAAGAGTTCAAGAACTGCCTTCTCCTAGAAATGCTGTTATAGTGAGATCTAGGAGCACCAAGAAGCAAGAGACAGGCATATTTTGGAGAGAGGAAAATATAGGTTTCTCTGAGGACAAACATCACAAAACGCTAACAGGAAGAGCGGTATCAGAACACAAAACCTTTAGCAAGCAGCAAAGATATCGGAACCTGGATGTGTGGTTCACTTCCTCTCTTTTTTTTTCTCAATCTGTCTTTCCTCTCTCCTCATCTATCACAATCACTGAGCCAGATGACTTGGTGCAAACAAGGGGTTTCCAATTTGGTGGTGCTCCTAGCTACGATCAAAAGCAGAGGCAGATTCTCTCCAGAGAAATGCGACCCTAATTTAAGCTTGAGAGCTTAATGAAAGAAGGAGGAATAATCAATATGCAGAGATAATCACAGAAGAAAGAGTACACTGCTTTGTGTTTGGTTCAGTAGAAATATACAAACAAAACAAAACAACAACTTAAATCTGTATTAATGAAGACTGCATACTTTATATTTAAACATGTGCTTTCCACAAAAGCCCCACAGTACAAAGAGCTGGCTTTAAACATAGGTGATTCAGAAGGCATGGATAGTCACATCAGTTATTTTTACCCCTGCAGAGTCAGGGTCACATGAAGAAGATGGAAGATTGAATTGGACAGTTAGGTAAAAATAGAGTAAAAAGCTGAGAAGCATCACATTTTTTTTTCCCACTGCATTCTTCAGAGGCCCAGCCATGCTGCAGCTGAATCTCTAGCATCTATTTGCCATTCCTTCTTAATTTTAGATTGAATGAAGTGTGGTTTTGGGCAAAATCAATCCATTTCCCAGCCAGTTTAATCCAATTTTAATTCATGCTTTCTATCTCTTTGGAATGAGAAATGCAGAGATTAACATGAAAATTATGCTATGCAATCAAATACAGTAGGTATTTATGAGACATGGGTCAGTTTCCTTGAGGAAAGCCAATGATAGAGTCAAAAAATCCAAAAAGGAATTGTGGGGGGAACCTCCCTAACACTGGATTTGACAGTTTTTGATTTGTAATTTCCCTTATTATTATTTTGTATTTAAATACAATGTTTTAATCTATAAAACATTAGAGGTCATAACTATAAATTCTAGTAATTCTAGCATGTGCGGTATACCCCGCAGAATACATTTTTTAAACCTTATGCCTCTCTTTCCATTTTCACTTCCTCAGCAGCATGAAGCAAAGTTCACATGGTTACATACCTAAACCATCACTTCTTAACAGACCTCTGTGGTCTTTATATTTCCCCAGCCAATACATAGACTCGTTCCCTATATTTCTTTTTTCAATGCCAACCCTTCCAATCAAGTCAATAACATAATTAATAATCCATGATGAAAGTGAACAAAGGAGCAGGGAAGAAACCAAATTTGGGAAGGGAACAGGGAAGGCCTCTCACAATTAGTGACATTTAAGCTGATTGGGTTGAGACCTGAAGTTAGCAAGCTGTTGCATAGTCCAGGTGAGAAAATGCAAGAAATACACAGGTTTCATTGGTGGCTCTGGGAGTCAGGGAGGAGAGAAGACAGTGGATTTTTTCCTGGATGTCTTTATAATTCCTTTAATAAACCCAAGTTCCATGCAAATCTCCTCCATCAAAATTTATCTATTCTGTTACCCTTGCAAATGCTTAGCAAGACCAGCATTGCTCATGCAATTCCTTCCATTTACTCCACTTTCAAGACCTACAGACCATTCTCTGTTTGAAAAGCACACAGCCAGAAGGCAACATTACTACTATTGAATTCCAGTGGCCTTTTTTTTTAACTTTTAAGTTCAGGAGTCCATGTGGAGGTTTGTTATATAGGTAAACTTATATCATGGGACTTTGTTGTAAACATTATTTCATCCCCCAGGTATTAAACCTAATACCCATTAGCCATTTTTCCTCATCCTCTTCCTTCTCTCACCCAGTCTTCATCCTCCAGTATGCCCGAGTATGTTTTTCCCCTCTATGTGTCCATATGTTCTCATTATTTAGCTCCCATTTATACGTGAAAACATGCAGTATTTGGTTTTCTATTCGTGTCTTAGTTTGCTAAGGATGATGACCTCCATCTCCACCCATGTTCCTCTGTAGGATATAACCTTGTTCTTCTTTACAACTCTGTTGTATTTCATGCTGTATATGTACCACATTTCCTTTATCCAGTCTATCATTGATGGGCATTTTGGTTTATTCCATGTCTTTGCTATTGTGAATAGTGCTGCAATGTACATACACGTGCATGTGTATTTTTGGTAAAACCAATTTATATTTCTTTGGGTATATACCCAGTAATGGGATTGCTGGGTTGAATAGTGTTTCTGTTTTTAGGTCTTTGGGAATTTCCATAATGTGTTCCACAATGGTTGAACTAATGTACACTCTCGCCAACCTTCCCTTTATTATTTAAGCCAGTATGACTAAGATGTTATATTTTTTATAGGAAAAGTTTCTAATAACTATATATGACATTGATTGTCTTAAATATGAATGATTCTCTTACAACAATACTCAACATCTCATTTTTGTAAGGCTATATACTATATGTTATAGGAACTACCCATCTATTAAGTATTGTATCAGTATAGCTTACAAACTATCTTTCTTTGCAAAGAAAGTTTATAAAAGTGCAGAGTAAGATTGATTTTATCCAATTATTTTTGTATATCTATGTATAAAAAGGCAACAAAATATTCAGAAGACCATGATAGATTCCCATTCTTTAGTTTTTCTAAGGAAACTTTCCAGCCCAATAAGCCAAGGGCATCGTCACAAGTCTTTTAGATATCAGAAATGGAGATACTCTAGAAAGCTGTTAAGCATTCTTTACAAGTTCAGACATAAGGAGATTAGGGACAGCTTTGCAGAATCAGCATAGTATTATGAACTGACAATCAGCTTGAAGAAGACAGCTCATTAGCAACCTAAACCACGAAAACACCATAGAAAACTAAAGATCTCCATTGGTGACATGGAGCAGAAAGCTGTCAGTGAATACTACTACTTCTTCAGCACAATTGCCTTTAAAGGAAAAGCTAATGGGAAAAAAAGAGAAAACCAGATCAATAAAATCAGCATGACCTTCAAATGGCAGGAGGCAGAGCATGTTATCCAACCAAGTTAATAGTTTCTTGAGCAGTTAAAGACCACTTTTTTGAGGGTTTTGTTATTTATATATGACATGGGCATTACATATACAACTTTTGAAACATAATTATTTAGGAATTGACCAAATGTGTTCTGTATTTGACAACAAATGACAAGAAACAATGATTAAGGGCATATAAATATTAGAAAGGCAAAGAGTATTTGTGGCAGTTTTAAGGAAATAGCATATAAAACAAGAATGTTTAATGAGAGAAAAGAAATATGTGCGGTCTCTGTTTTATATTAGAAAAGTAAAGAAGTGGGGGTATTTGTTCAAAATCATAGACATAATAGGCAAGTTCACAGAGAAATATCAAATAACTGGGAGATATTTATATTTGATAAGTCCTATATCTGTATAAAACTAATGTACAACTTTAGTTCTTACCTCTCTATGATATAATTCTCTGTTCATTGATTATATAACATTAACCAAAAATGAAAAGTAGAAGTATTACCAGTAGTAATTAAGGCATAAATATATACAAATAGAAGAACAGATAGAGAGAGAGAAAGAGAGAGAGAGAAATAATGAGAGATTTGTGTCTGTAGATACATAAAACCTAACCTATCTGTCAACTGTTGCTAAACAATGATTAGCAATGTAATCATTGGCAGTTAGTGAGCAGATGGAGTAGGGAGACCTAAGAACACAAATTCATAAATGTGTCTCAGGTTAAAAGTTATGAATAACAAAAGTAATACTTAATTTTTGCAATTTTTTTGAATATTTCTTTGGCATGCCTATTTTTGTCAGTGCTTAAATCTAGTTCTCGATTCTGATTCAAGCTGTAAAGGAGTAATCAAAACTCAAGGATGAAAGGCACTCAAAGTACAAAACCTTGTTAATTAGCTTGATTGTGGTAACCATTTCATGATGTATACATCCATCAAAGCATCGTGTTGTCCAATTTAAATATACACATGTTTATTTGCCAATTCATCCTCAATAAAGCTGGGGGAATAAAGAACACAAAGCATTAAGATTTAACCATTCCATGTTGTATAATTACTGTAAAACATCATATGTTATGTAATAAATACATAAAATATTACATGTAGATTTGAAGAAATAAGAAATCTATCCTGTGGCTTCTTGGAAATGTTTAAATGGCTAAACCGTTTTCAAATATTTAAATCATGCATTTTTTATAGAAAGAGCATAAAATCTTTTATGGGATGTGGAAGGACATATACATAAAATGAATTTCACCATTCTATAATAAAATAGCTATGTAATTATTAAGCAATAAAAATCAAAAGTTACTTCTGTTTTTAAAACCCATTCATAGCTTAATAACAGTAAACACTGCTACTGCTTATCTCCCTCAGTAATGATTTTACCTGTTTAAAAATATAGAAACCACATAAATTGAATGGAGAATTTAGTTTCCCCTGGAAAAAATTCTAAATCTTGCTTCTTGCGTTGAAACTGTAAAAGGGTAACTAAGGATATTTGATATTCCAGTATATTATTATAAATAATAATCTAAAAGATACAGTAAAATTGAATATTGACCTTTATTCACCTCTGAATAAACATAATAAAAGACCATTGAGACTAGGGAATTTAAACTAAAGAAAAAAAATCAATAATATTAAGTAGACTTTCCTCAGTAGACTAGAGTACATCTTTATGTCTGTGCTAAACGCATTTAAAGTCATTTTTGTGTGTGTGTGTGCATTGACAAAGCTCTTCAATTATTATACAGATAAAGACCTTTCCTAATCAATTTAGGTTATATCTCAGGAGAATATTATTTAGATTTCAAAAGTTTTACTCTGTAATTTAATTAAAGTCAGTTCAATAATTGTTGAAATAACTAAAGAAAGATTATATACTTCAAGAGAAGATTTTTCTATTTATTAATTTTTTTTTCCAATCTAGGCCAAAAAATTCTTCCCGTGAAATCTTGGTGATGACTTATTTTGTAAAATTTCTTAATGTTTTTAATTGCTTATTTCTTTAGTTCATAAACATTGCTATGAATATTTTAAAAACATGCTTTAGCTATTTGAAACTAAAGCATTTTCTATTTTTGATGTTCTTTATTACATTCAGGAGCATTGAACATATATGTTTTTATACATATACACGCATATATATTTACCTATCTATATATTTTAATTTGCGAGCTCTAAATACATATATTTTGCAGACTGTATTTGATGGGTAAGAAATAAAATGTTATATAAGCATGCCCTTCACATGAAACTCCAGCTTAAAAGTCGTATAGGCCCATGGGCTGACTTCATCCCACAGGTGCAGTTTGTTTGACTTTGTTATCAACATTTTCAAAAGGTAAATTCCACTTAAATACTCCAGAGACATTTGAAGATTTTACTTTTGTTCTCCTTTGACTCCTTGATGAGATAAGTTGAGGTGGTGGAGAAAAGTCATCTACACATTGTTAAGAAATTAAATATTACAATATGCCAGTAAAGAACAGTTCTGTAATTCATGACTCTACGGAAAAAAAAAAAAAAATGTTAAGATTTACAATATACCTGTCTTAGTAACTGACTGCTGTAATGAAATATGACAGACAGGGTGGCTTAAGCAACAGACATTTATTTCTGACAGTTCTGGAGGCTGGGAAGTTAAAGATTAAAGTGTTAGCCATTTCGGTTCCTGGTAAGGGTTCTATTCTTAGCTTGCAGATGTCCGTCTTGCTATATCCTGTCATGGAGAGGACACAGAGAAAGAATCTCTCTTGTGTCTCTTCTTCTAAGGACACTAATACCATCATGGGAACACCGCACTGATGACCTCATGTGAACTTACGTGCAAAACGCCACATCTCCAAGTACCATAAAATTGGTAGTTAGGGTTTCAAAATTCAACATAAATTTTGGGAGGGAAACAGACCTTCAATTCATAAGAATTCTCTTACAAACAAAATCACTATTACTTCTATGCATTAATATAAGGACAATATAAAAAGATTTTCTAATAAACCTTCATAATAGTTTTTGATATCACTCAAAATGACTGTGAAGATGCAATCTTATTTAAAACCCTGGAATTTCCCCTTACCTTTTCTATCACTCTATATGTTATCTACAATCAATATAATATGCACAAATTCAAGTAATAGATCAGGTTTAAAAATAAAGCATGAGATGATATCTCAATGAGGCTTTGATTTGCATTTCCTTAATGTCCAGTGATGATGAGCTCTTTTTCATATGTTTGTAGGCTGCATAAAGCATTCTTTTGAAAAGTGTCTGTTCAGATCCTTTGCCCACTTTTTGATGGTTTGTTTTTTCCTTGTAAATCTGTTTTAGTTCTTTGTAGATTCTGTATATTAGCCCTTTGTCAACTGGTAGATTACAAAATTTTTTTTCCCATTCTGTGGGTTGCCGGTTCACTCTAACGATAGTTTATTTTGCTGTGCAGAAGCTCTTTAGTTTAATTAGATCCCGTTTGTCTATTTTGGGATTTGTTGCCATTTGTTTTAGTCATGAAATCCTTGCCCATGCCTATATTCTGAGTGGTATTGCCTAGCTTTTCTTCTAAGGTTTTTATGGTGTTAGGTCTTATGTTTAAATCTTTAATTCATCTGGAGTTAATTTTTGTATAAGGTGTAAGAAAGGAATCAGTTTCAATTTTCTACATATGCCTAGCCAGTTTTCCCAACACTGTTTACTAAATAAGGAATCTTCCCCATTGCTTGTTTTCATCAGATTTGTGAAAGATCAGATGATTGTAGATGTATAGCGTTACTTCTGAGGCCTCTGTTCTGTTCCATTGGTCTTTATCTCTGTTTTGGTACTAGTACCATGCTGTTTTGATTGCTGCAGTTTGAAGTCAGGTAGTGTGATGCCTCCAGCTTTGTTTTTTATGCTTAGGGATGTCTTCTATGTGGGCTCTTTTTTGGTTCCACATGAAGCTTAAGGTGTTATTTTCAAAGTCTGTGAAGAAAGTCAATGGTAGCTTGATGGGGATAGCACTGAATCTATAAATTACCTTGGACAGTATGACCATTTTCACAAATTGGTTCTTTCTAACCATGAGCATGGAATGTTTTTCCATCTGTTTGTGCCCTCTCTTATTTCCCTTAGCAGTGGTTTGTAGTTCTCCTTGAAGACGTCCTCAAACCCTTGCTAGTTGTATTCCTAGGTATCTTATTCTCTTTGTAGCAATTGTGAATGGGCGTTCACTCATGATTTGGCTCTTTGTTTGTCTGTTATTAGCGTACAGAAATGCTTGAGATTTTTGCACATGGATTTTGTATCCTGAGACTTTGCTGAAGATGCTTATCATCTTAATTAGATTTTGGGCTGAGATGATGGGGTCTTCTAAGTATACAATCATGGCATCTGCAAATAGAGACAATTTTACTTCCGCTTTTCCTGATTGAATACTCTTTATTTCTTTTTCTTGCCTGATTGCCTTGGCCAGAACTTCCAATTCTATGTTGAATAGGAGTGATGGAGAGGGCATCCTTATCTTGTACCAGTTTTCAAAGGGAATGCTTCCAATTTTTGCCCATTCAGTATGATATTGGCTATGGGTTTTTCATAAATAGCTCTTATAATTTTGAGATACGTTACATCAATACCTAGTTCATTGAGAGGTTTTAGCATAAAGGCTGTTGAATTATGTGGAAGGCTTTCTCTGCATCTATTGAGAATAATCATGTGTTTTTTTGTCTTTGGTTCTGTTTATGTGATGGATTACCTTTATAGATTTGCATATGCTGAACCAGCCTTGCATGCCAGGGATGAAGCCATCTTTATCATGATAAATAAGCTTTTTGATGTGCTCTTGGATTCAGTTTGCCAGTATTTTATTGAGGATTTTCACATCAATATTCCTCATGGATATTGGCCTGAAATATCCTTTTTCAGTTGTGTCTCTGCCAGGTTTTTTGGTAACAGGATGATGTTGGTATCATAAAATGAGTTAGGGAGGATTCTCTCTTTTTGTATCATTTGGAATCTTTTCAGAAGCAATAGTACCAGCTCCTCTTTGTAACTCTGGTAGAATTCCACTGTGAACTCATCTGGACCAGGACTATTTTTTGTTGTTATGCTATTAGTTGCTGCCTCAATTTTGTACATTGTTATTGGTCTGTTCTGGGACTCAACTTCTTCTTGGTTTAGTCTTGGGAGGGTGTGTCCAGGAATTTTTCCATATCTTCTAGTTTTACTGGTTTGTTTGCATAGACCTGTTTGTACTATTCTCTGATGGTAGTTTGTATTTCTCTGGGATCGGTGGTGATATCCCCTTTATCATTTTTATTGTATATTTGATTCTTCCCTCTTTTCTTCTTTATAAGTCTGGCTAGTGGTCTATTTATTTTGATTATCTTTTCAAAAAACCTGCTCCTGGATTCATTGAGTTTTTGAAGGTTTTTTTTTGTGTATCTACCTCCTTCAGTTCTGCTCTGATCATACCAGTTAGAATGGTCATCATTAAATAAACAGGAGACACCAGATGCTGGAGAGGATGTGAAAAAATAGGAATGTGTTTACACTGTTGGTGGGAGTGTAAGTTATCTCAACCATTGTGGAAGCCAGTGCGGTGATTTCTCAAGGATCTAGAAACAGAAACACCATTTGACCTAGCAATTTCATTACCCTGTATATATCCAAAGGATTATAAATAATTCCATTATAAAGACACATGCACATGTATGTTTATTGCAGCACTGTTCACAATAACAAATTCTTGGAACCAACCCAAATGACCATCAATGATAGGCTGTATAAAGCAAGTGTGGCACATATACACTATGGAATACTATGCAGCCATAAAAAGGATGAGTTTGTACCTTTGCAGGGACATGGATAAAGCTGGAAACCATCATTCTCAGCAAACTGACACAAGAACAGAAAACCAAATACCACATGTTCTCACTCATGAGTGGGTGTTGATCAATGAGAACACATGGACACAGGGAGGGGAATATCACACACTGGGGACTTTCAGGGCATGGAAGCTAGGGAAGGGACAGCAGAGGGTGGGGGGATAGAGGAGGATAACATTAGGTGAAATACCTAATGTAGATGACAGGGTCATGGGTGCAACAAACCACCATGGCACATGTATATCTATGTAACAAACCTGTACATTCTGCACATGTATCCCAGAACTTAAAGTATAATAAAAATAAATAAAGAAACAAAGTAAGTAAGAGCATTAAAAAGTAACTGAATAGGAGTTTCATATTGTGTAGAACCACAAAAATGAGATGTAAAGGAAAATGGTTGCCCTAAATTGAATGGTCTATTATATCTATATTTTTTCTAATATCTTAAATTCTGTAATGCCAGTTGCCTCCCCGGGAGGTTGGACACACCCACCTCTGCACCCAGCACCGGGCTCTGCACTCAGCACCTAGCTCTGCCGCATGGCTCCCCTGGAAGGCTCCAGCTGATACAAGGCTCCTGGCCGGCTCTCCCACCGGAAAACCCGCTCAACAACCTGCCAACCAATAGCGGCCACCCCGTCTCAATCCCACTCCCCTGGAGTCAATCAGAGCACCCAGCTGTTGCCCGTTCCTCCTAGCCATAAAAACCCCACACCCCAGGAAGCTGGTGCGACTTCCCTGGCCCCTTTCCCCGGGACCATGGAACCTCGCCCAGGAGTTAAATAAATTGGCATTTAATTTTCTTATACTGGCCTCAGTTTCCTCATTTTAAACTTGGCAATAACCCTTACAAATTCTATTCCCTCCTTCAAAATAATTGTATAAACAACATCATATTTTTATATTAATCCAAAGTTTAGCTGCTACTAAATTTGATCTTGAGGAAAAAAAAAAGTTTTTAAGGAGTGTTGCAAAGAGAGGTGACAGAAAAGTATCTTTACACTTGCCCCATTTTGTTCATCCCAAGTGTTTTCTCAGAATGAACATTCTGATAGCTTTCATTTGCTTATGTTGAGTCTGCATATTGCTCTCAAAATAAAGAACAGCTCCTTCAGCAGACCCTTGCAGCATCGACATAGGTTCTTCTATAGAGATGGAATTTCTTTGTAAAATATTGCTGTCAGTAACTTGGTAATGTTCCAGAAATTACCTGCATGAAGAAACAGAAACATAAAAGAAAATATATAAATGTACATAGTAAAAGTAGTTTCAGGAAAGCCATTTTCTTTTGATGAAATGAATTTAAAATTCTTTTGCCTATATTTAGAGACTACAGCTTCTGAAAAATAGCTAAATGGTGAATCCCTGTGGCTCTAACAAAATTCATCCCTTCACACCTCAGAAGTGGTAATAAAATAACATGAAGGATTGAAAAGCAATTTATATGTTTGATCTGATTTAGTCTTCCCACCCAGTTTATAAATCAAAAATTAGTATTCTCTTTATATAAGGATGGGAACTGAGGCTTCATGATTAAATCAGTATTTTTGACAGACATATACATCTAGTAAGGACCAAGACAACAGTACACCTTTATCTCATTTTAAAAGTACATTCTTCAGTAACTTTACTGTCCTTCTTCCTCCTAGATAATGCATAGTTAGTACCTCTCCCTAGAAAAATAAATTCTCAATCTATTAAATTATACATTCGGTAGCCTTCTAAATATCAGATTAACTTACACCTTCAAATTTTTACTATCTTTCCTTTTTATGATTGACTCTGGATATCCTATTCTCATCCAAATATTTACAAACATAAATCTGCTTCCTGATTCTCTCTCCTCTTTCACTTCCTTCTGCTCCTCCTCCACTTTCTTCTTTTCCTACTCTTCTTCCTCTTTTTTTTTAACTTTAAAAATTTTTTCCATATTATAGAAAGCTATATGACAAATGGACCACATGTACTTATCTACTGGGGTGTACTCCGGTATTTAATTCTGGAGAAAAATGTTTGTTCTTTATTTTGTGCTGCATAAACCATGTAACACCTAATATTCTTCACTGGTAAGCTGGGAAAGCGTAGAACCAGTGCAATGTCTTATGGAATAACATTTCCAAAATCAAGATTTAAATGAAGATGTTTCTATATCCTTGTTACTTTGCTATTTATACCAAATAAGAATAATTTACATGTATTTAATCAAGTTATTTAAGTAACTGCTTTTCTATCATTGTCTAACTTCCTTGGTTTTTGCTTAATTAGCATTGCTATGACTTTACTTGGTAATAATAATCACAGTTATTATGGGTGAAAGATTCATTAAATGAAAAGATGTATAAACACTTTTAGGAATGTAAAGAACACAACGCTTCTCAATATTTTAATACAGAGCAAAATGTTTGAATTAGTCTTAAATGATGTAAAATATGAAAAATCTAAAATGAATAAAAAATGTTATGTTACTGACCATGAAGTCTTTAACTCTCGATGCAATAAAAATTGACATGAGGCCAAAAGAATTTTCCCAGATAAGGCTTCATCGAATCCTATTCCCAGGCATAAGGCAGGCAGGAAAAAGAGAGAGAGAGAATTCCCTTACTCTCCAAAAAGGGTCAGTTGTAATGTTTTATTAGGTAAAGTGCAATAATTGATATTAGGAGTAGTATACGAATGTCAAGATGGGAAAAGCACAGTAAGGGTAGAGTTTGCACTTTATCATATCTCATTACAAAGGTTATCTTGCATAATCGCTCACCTAGTAGTCTAGTTGGTGGCAACAGGCTGTAAATCAATTGATTAGCATTTCTTCCAAAGGTGGGACACTCCACAACCTTGCTTTGATATTTTGGACCTCCTAAGGCCACTTCCTGAAAGTCTTTAAGTAAAGACATGGCAAAACATTATGAGAATGCAGAAGACAATATAGAATGACTATTGTCTTTATAACTAAGGGTAATACAAACATAACCCTTTGGGTTAGTGATATGGTTTCAGTGAGGTAGTAGTGTAGGCTTTGTGATCAGTATGAATGCATGAAATAATGCTCTCTCTAATAGGAGTTAGTTGAAGCGGAGACCTGTTCTGACTCTGTCTCATTCCCCCTTGAGACATTTTATCCCCTTTGTTATTATTATTATTATTTGAGACAGAGTGTCCCTCTCACCCAGGCTGGAGTTCAGTGGTGTGATCTTGGTTCACTAAAATCTTCTCCTCCTGGATTTAAGTGATTCTCATGTCTCAGCCTCCTGAGTAGCTTAGATTACAGGCTTGTGTCAGTTTATCTGGTTAATTTTCACATTTTTAGTAGAGGTGAGATTTCACCATGTTGGCTAGCCTGGCCTCCAACTTCTTGCATCAAGTGATCCACTCATGTCAGCCTCCCAAAGTGCTTAGATTACAGGCATGAGCCACCATGCCCAGCTTTATCCTTCTTATGGTTAAGGAAAAAGGGCTAAAACTCTCATCTTCTGAAGCTGCTTCATGCTGAATAGGATTGTTATACTTGACTCACCTTAGAGGGCATGAAAATATCTTTCTGATTGTTCTACAGACATCTAGGTACTTGAAACTATTAAAGCCTTGAAGTCATAGACCATCTGCACCCTGTGTTGAATATAATAAAGAACTATTTTAAAAATCAAATAGTTCCCAGTGATAATAAAATTATTAATCCCAGTTAAATGATGCATATAAGAAGAGATCAGATGTTATTTGGAATTTAAATGAATGGGCTAGAAAAGCAGTCTCCTATTTTCTGAAATATAAGAATAACAGGCCTTTAATAGGAAGCATTTCTATGGAAACAGAAGAAAAACAGACATTAATGGTATGCATAATCTACATAGATGTTAGACTTAAACAATCCTGCTACAGAGAAGAAAGGCAGTGGCAATGTGACACCCTCTTTCCTGTGTCACAATAAATAAACTTCAGCTTGCAAGGCCTCAGGTAAACGATAGTAGTAATTTAATTGTGTTCAAGTTAGGAAAATGGAAGAAACATTGAAAAAAAAAATGATTTGGCAACTTGTAGCCCAAAAAAGAATTAAGATTTAGTCTGAATTTTAGAAAATAACATTTTAAAAAGTCAAAAACAATTGGCAAGATTAGAATTCAATAACAGATGTGTTATATTTTTTCCCTCTCCAGTCTCTCATTTTTATCAAAGGGGAATCATATTACGGCCAACTTCTTTGCAATATGTTTTAGTCTTCTTATACTTGGTCTGAAATTATTTATCATATATGCTCTCCTTTATGGGACTTTTTCCATTAGGAACCTGAGATTAGACTTTTTAAAGCCTTGAGCCCAGCCACAAATTTATCTCAGAATGCAAATGCTTCTATGAATTAGGTAAATTCTTTTCCTCTGGAAGTCCCTAAGATAACTTGAGGCTTTTGAACCTGTTAGAAAGTGACATTCTTTACCTACTACAGGTCAGGAACCCTTCACAGGGACTACTTTGATAAAATATGAAGCCAGTTTTACCAAGGGGGTATTATCACCTTTGTAAGTCAACTTTGAATTCTTAAAGCAGTCTGTTTCTATTTGAGATTCTGTTAGTTCAGTCAAAGCCTTGGTAAAATAATCAGTTTCTCCAATTGTGTCCTTTTACAAAAGAAAAGATTCTTACTGCATTTGTGCAAATACCTGTATTGAGATAAGTTAATAATACTCACAAATAGTTTCCAAATTCTTCAGAAATCTGATAGAGAGAAAGAAATATGCTCCAAATTTTACTCACAGGAGTGTAATTTACTCAATTGTTAAAAGCTGTAAATACCTCAAAAGAAAAAGTTTTCTTGACTCTGAAAACAAAGCTAAAAGATCAGCATTGTGTCAAGCAAAAAGTCATAAAAGGATTATTTCAGTGTTCTATTAGTCTACTCTATGGAATTAACTCCATTTTGGCTCAATATTTCTAAACACATTTGTTCTCAAAGATAGTCTTGGAAATTCTTGCTATTCTAATAGTCAAATGTCCAAGTTATTAGAGACCTTCATTCAAGAGTCCTTGCCAGAACCTTATAGCTGATTACAAACTGTCTTTTGAAAAAAAATCAAAACAAGATAATAGTGTGTTTGACAAAAGTCTTAGGACAGCCAATATAAAAAAGAAGATTGAAAAAAAAAAGTGAGTATCTGTTTAGCACACAGTAACTTAATTGTCATAATTACTATTGATAGCATATACTAAGACATATTCGAATGAGGAAGATTATATAATTTTGGAATACAAGCCAGTAACATAGAAATGTAATCAAAAAGGAAGTTAAACAATACTTTATATTTGACAATGTTTTCTCTATGGTTTTAAAATACCAAATCAACTAAATATATCTATTTTGGGCTTCAGAGGATCTAATACTTAATTTGATCTTGGAAAATTTGTCAAATATCAAATGATTTAAAATACTTGATATTAAAAAATATAATCCCAGATCATGATAATAAGACATTTATTTAGTCAAGTAATAACCCCCAAATTTATAAAAGGCAAAATCTTTTACTTATTGATAGAGGGGAGACTTAATTTTCTAAGCAACAAGGCCCAATAAAGACAGAATGAGGTCAACTGAATCTGTCTCTTATCTCTCTCTTTTTTCCTATAGTCAATTTCAAAGGCAAGCACAAATCTTTTATAATCTCCCTATATTACATGAAGATCTTGTTTAAAACAAAAACTAGATTTTATCTTGAATTACCATATTCATACTAAAGCAAATTTTAATAAAAAGTTTATAAACAAATCTATTAATTTTAACTAGTTTAACCATAAGGTGAGATTTTTTCTTAACCTTTTAGAATCTGTTGCATTTAACTGTTAAAGAGATGATCAATGGTCTAAAAAAGATCCTGTTTTTCTGAGACATGGGCAAAGTCTCTGGCTCTGCACCAGTATGCTTTTGTTTTCATGTCTAATATATGGAAAAACTAAATAAAATCCTTTAAATTTTAGCCAACTTGCTCATACACATATATTTTTAGATAATTAATCTTTCATTAACCTTCTATAACTGTCTTAAAACTTGTTTTATTTTTTCTTTAGTAACTTAACATATTTCTTAAATCCTCTAAATTAGAGAAAATTACTTTCTCTTAAAAACCACACTTACATAACTTTTAATCGAATACACATAACTTTCATTTTTAGTGTAAGTAATTTTAATTAGGTATCAGGTGCAGAATCACAGATAATGTCTGATTCTTCTAGCAAAGCTATGGCTAACTTCGTATGTCGTCAGTCTTACTGATAATAGAAAAGCTCTAAAGCAAGAAAGTTGAAAAAGTATCAAAAGTCACATAAGCAGTTTACAAATTTAAAGTGAGACAGTATAGGAAAAAAATATTTAGCCCTGACAAGTCGCACAGATGAAACGTCAACTGCTAAATCATATTTAGCCTAAAGCTGTCTCCGTACGTATTTTAAGGTTGGTCTAAAGGTTTCTCTGTATATGGTGAACTATAACCTAAATGGAGGTGTGAACAGACTACACCCTACTCTTGTGCCAATCACTGAGCTGTGGCCAAGCAAAGGGGCCAACTGTTCAAAATGTGTTCAAAATTGAGCAAATATTGAGCTGTAACAAATCCAGCTGTTTCTGTACCTCAATTCCATTTTCAGCACATCACTTTCCTTTTTTTGTCCATAAATGTTTTCCACCATGTGGCTTTGCTAGAGCCTCTTTGAGCCTACTCTGGTTCTGTACACTGCCTAATTCATGAATTATTATTTGTTCAATTAAACTCTGTTAAATTTACTTTGGTTAAGGTTTTTCTTTTAACATAACCAAAGTCTTGATGGGTCTTAAATGCCAGGACATATTTCCTCCCTACCTTAAATCAAATGGCAGTGAAACCGGATTTTATTTTTTTGGGAGGTGCTGGTGAGGCACAGCTCCCCTGAGAGAATGCTGTGGGTTCTTGGTCTTTAATCTCTTAAAGAATAAGTGATGGGACCACTGCAGGTGCACTGTACACTTGTAAAAGTAAATATCAGATCCAAGAAGTGTTGCAGAAAGGTGATTTTATTTAGGTAGAGAAAAGAGAGAGAAAGACTTCCACAAAAATGTGGAAGGGGATTCCAGAAGGTAAAATTCCAGAGAGGAAAGAGAGCTCCTACCATGTGGGAGGGGATTTCAGAAGGCTGAAAATCTGCTGAGGGTGAAGGAGCAGGGGAACTTATCCTGGGAGAAATTCCCACCTTCCCAAGTTTCTCTGGCCAATGAAAGGAGATTCCTTTAAACTTCCGCTGGGGTGATTGACTTTTAGTTTCTTCCCATGCCTGTGAAATTTACACAAACTGTTAAATCTCCCAGATGGAGAGATATGGGAGGGGGGCATGGCACTGGGAAATTTTTGCCCTTAAAACTACCCCCCGTCGTGGACCTGGAAAGAATACATTCCCTTATTCTCCTCTCTGAACAGGAAAATTTAACTTCTGTTGGAATAGGGACATTGATTCTCTTTAACTACTTCCTGCTGAAATGGGATGTAGAAGGGCCCCTGAAGTTGAGGTTTTCCCCAAAGAGGAGGATATAGGGGTGTAGGTTGATTTAGAGGTCCACAATACAGCTTACCAGCCAAGGACATCTGAGGGTCCAGCGGAAGGATTGTTACCTTATGGTTCTATAAGAAATGAATATGACAACGTGGGTAAAGATGAGAGGACCAGAGTTCTAAACGAGCCTAGGAGACAACAGAGCCAGGTTTTTGAAGATCTCTAGCCCTGTGTTTGATTGATTCCTGAGTTCTATATTTAAAATAACACTTAACTGTTTTACAAAATAGCAGCATTTCTCCTAGAAAGAAACAGGTTTCCCTCCTCTCTGTTGTTAGCAGATTTAGGGCCATTTTATTTTTTAAAGCTATGGCAGGTAAAGAGTTAAGCTGGTTTGCAGAGAAAGCTGCCTTTTGCAGAGAGAATTAGCAAACTTTTTTGTGTGTGTTATTAATTAACTTCTGAGATAGCTTATCGTAACTGAATAGAGGTAGTAACTTTTCTACAACCAGCATCAAGTTTTCAGGGCAGGAGAGAAATACTGAGAAAGCCGTGTCAGCACCCTGGGGAAGACTGTCTTCCCGGACCTTTATGGCTAGCTTTACCCGGGGCTTTGTGAGGGTGATGGCTTGTGCTGGCACTTGTTCCGGGTACCCTTAGTTCTGCCATTGGATTATCTGGTCAGACAACTGAGGCCCAGGGAACCTTGTGTGCTTTATAGTGATTCCCTTGGCACAGCAGGCAAGAATGAGGTGGTGGTTCATTCTTCCAGGGACAGTTTCTTAAAACACGTCCCTTTAGACCGCAATGGTAACAAGCTTTGCCAGCCCGGCGGCTAACCTGAGGCTTTCCCTCATTTGAGCCCCTGGGGTCTGCTGCCTGAAGGCCATAACTAAGTCTGCAGACTTCCTCTGATCTCTCCTGTTCCTTTCAGCCTGTTGCTTTTGGTCTCTATTATAAAACACCGAGGTTGCCTGGTTGGGCAATGATTCTAGTCTGTTCTAGTCCCAAGGCCAGCTTCTGAAGCTTCCTCCTGATGTCTGCTGCTGACTGAGTAATAAACTTGTCCTTTAGTATTAACTGACCCTCAATAGAGCCTGGTGACAGGGGAGTGTATTTTCTTAAAGCCTTTCACAATTGCTTAAGGAAAGCTATTGAGGTTTTATTTTTCCTTCCTTGAGTTATAGTGGATAACATTACATAGTTCTTGAGCTTTTTCCTAATTCGCCTTAATCCCTTAAATACACAGGTTAGGAAATGCTTAGGGCTCCAGTCCCCCTGTTCTGAATCCGGATTCCAGCGAGGGTCCCTGCCAGGGACTGCCTGAGTACCTGCAGGATACCTACCCTTTTTCTCTGGAGTTAATAGGTTATGTACCTGACTAAGGTACCAAGTGTCCCCAAACGCTTAAGCCGCTGCTTAGGGTTTGATTAAGCAAAAGTATGACATCCTTCCAGTCTAATTCAAAGTTCTGACCCAGGCCCTGCAGAACGTTTATGTACTTGCCTGTATCATTTGAAAACTTTCCTAAGCCCACGTAATTTGCTTTAAGTCAGAACATGAGCAGGGGGTGTGCGCCTTAGTTGGGCCAAATTCTCCTCCCACTGCCTGTAGGGGGCAGAGTTTGGGCATCTGGGTAGCCTGAGATGCCCTAGCTGTCTCGGCCCTCCCTGGCTCCTGTTGGGGTAAAGGAACTGAGGAGCCCTGATTGGCATTGGTGGAGGTAGTTGCCACAGGGAGTCCCCCATGTGGAGTTAGTCCTGAGGAGGGCTGAATGGGTTATGGGGCACAGGCCTCACAGAGCTGAGGCTTATTACTTAGGGAAAAGAAAAGTTGCACATAGGGGACCTCAAGCCATTTACTTTTACTTTCACAATTGCAGGTATAATTGCAGAATAGTGTGATAATCTACACTTCCCAGGTTTTTCCACTCACCAGGGGATATGTCGGCCACTCTGTTCAACACGGAAAGATGAGCTGCTTCTTTTTTAAAAGCCCTGTGTTAAATTGGTCCCAATATTCCAGTATACATTTTAATTGGGACTTGGGCTTGGGATTAGAAGCACCCATTTGAAATGAACACAAGGAATGCCTGCATCCCCGGTTAAGAAAATTACAACTGCTTTGACTTGAGGTGTTCCCCAGGTAAAATGGGTACTGAAATGAATAGTTTTTTCAGTGAGCACCCCAAAATTTTGGGAGCCCAAGATGCATGATCCATTTTATTAGAAGGCTTTCCATTTACTGGATCCTGATCACGACCTACCAGCCTCATGGACTCACACCCACAGCCTCGCATTACCTCCAGTGACCACCATGGAGAAATGGAACGAAAGGAGCTATTGGGTTGGGTGGTAATCATACCAATGAGCTCTGATGAGTCCAGTGAGGCTCAGGAGATGGGTACTAATATTTCTAGCAAAGGTTTAATTTTCACAGGCCAATTTATAAAACCGCCCTAGAAGGGTAAGCTTCTAGGGAAGGGTCATTAGAGCACACAATTTAAAGAAGTAGGCTGTGCCACTGCAGCTGCCCCACCTGTTTGAGTGCCTTTTTTATACCACCTCCTGCCAGAGGAGAAGGTTTGCTGTGTTCCTACTCAGGGACATGTGGCTGCCATGTTGCCTGGACCATGTGTGCACTGTAGGCCACTCCGCCAGCTGCTGCCCACACAGGCACCCATGGTCAGGATGTTGCTGGGACCCTGTGCGCATCCTGGGTCACTCTCCCAGGTGCTGCCCACACAGCAACCCGCGGCCGGCATGCAAACACCCCCGGGGTGGAATTCCCTTGTTCTGTCCCTGCTGTGGTTTTTTAACTGCAGTGTTCTGTGGTTCCATGCTTCCCCCAACTAGGGATCTGAACATGCTGCCCAGTGAGCAAGAGAACTAGCAAAAGTGTTTCCCTGCAGTGCTTCCTTAAGTGCTGCCTCTCTGCTTACAGAATTTGGACCCGACCAGAATGCCCCTCGCCCAGACCCGAAGCTCTTTTCTCCCTGCCTGGCTGCAGCTGACTGCAGGGCTGGGCGGTGGGCAGCCCCAGTTCCTGTTCTGGCCAGCAAGGAGCGAAAGACCTGGGGGCAGAGGAGTCCCCCGACTCCACCTTGCCAGTTCGGGAGCCCAACACCTGGTGGTGCCTGTGCATGCCCAGTGCTATCCCTCGTACAAACAGAGAGCGTTTGCTTGCCCACTTCCCACAGGTTATTTGCCCAGAGAAGCAGCTGAGAGAGAGGGAGGGGGGAGAGAAAGACAGCTTTTAGGAAAAGGTGCACTTTTAGATCTGGCTGGCCTGGCCAGTGCTGTTCCGGTTCCCTGCAGCACCCCCTGGCTGTGACTGCTTTAGGTATTCTTAAAGAGACGGGACAGAAAGCAAGTGAGAAGCGTTCAGTATTTTTACTTACCCCTCTGAAGTAACTGTTCTTTCTTACACTTCACTCCTTTGCCCCATGTTGGGTGCCAATTCTGCAATCGGGTTTTTTGGGGGGTACTGGTGAGGAACAGCTCCCCCAAGAGAATGCTGTGGGTTCTTGGTCTTTAATCTTTTAAAGAATAAGCAATGGGACCACTGCAGGTACCCTGTACATTTGTGAAAGTAAATATTGGAACCAAGAAGTGTTGCAGAAAGGTGATTTTATTTAGGTAAAGCGAAGAAGAGAAAGACTTCCACGAAAACTGTGGAAGGAGATTCCAGAGGGGAAATCCCAGAGGGGAAAGGGAGCTCCCATCAAGTGGGAGGGGATTCCAGAGAGCTGGAGATCTGCTGTGGATGGAGGAGCAGGAGAGTTTATCCTGGGAGAAATTCCCACCTTCCCGAGTTCATCTGGACAATGAAGGGAGCTCCTTTAAACTTCGGATGGGGTGACTGACTTTTACTTTCTTCCCGAGCCTGCCAAATTCAAACATAAACCATTAAATCTCCCGGATGGAGAGAGATGGGAGGGGTGTATGGCACTGGGAAATTCTTGCCCTTAAAACTACGCCCCCTTGTGGACCTGGAGAGAGAACACATTCCCTTAGCAGGAAGAGGGAAACTTTTCTAACTTAGCTGACTAGGCTAAATTCCTAATCATGAAAGAAAAAACTTAACCAGGTATCTCTTGGAGTGATATTTGCCAAGGTCACTAAAGCAAGGGTCTGGCCTCCTGATAAGAACCTGACCAGATCCAACTGACTGAAGACAAGATGGACTTCAGCACTAACCTTCCACTGATGTTCTCCTCAATCTATCTTGTTGTCATACAAAAATCTCCCCTATGGTGGGGCATATCTGCCATTTTCTGGTCATGTGATGCATGTCAGAACATGTTGTCCTACTGCTCAAGTGCAGAGAAGCCCATGCCCAAACATGCTTGTAAATCTTCTCTTTCCCACCCTGACTTCCTTAAAATGACAGAAGCTCAGTCCCTTCAGAGAACTAGCACCAGAATCCCTTTCCTGTGCACTTTTCTCTGGTGCTGTCTGGCCACAAGCCTATTGAACCTTGCATGAGTAAAAGTTCTATTTGGCCTTGAGTTAATTTTTACTTACACAAGAGCCAGAAAACTCAGGGTTTGGGGTGGCAACAAAAGGATCTAGAAAAGACAGTATCAGGTGTGGTAACAAAAGCATCTAACAAAGGCAGTAAGTTACACCAAATACCTAAATTTTGAAGATGTTTTATTACTGTTTTAAACCAATAATCTTTAAAACTGTCTTTATTTATCAAAGATTACTAAAGTAATATGAACTAAAAGGCATTACAATTTTTGTTTCTTCTGGCAAAATATTTTATTCAAATACTTATGTTTAAGCCAATTAATTTGAACTCTTTTATGTATTTTGGAATTAAAACATCATATACATGACACACATAAATATACAGTTAGACAGAAGGAGAAGTGATGGAATTCCTAATCACTGTATACAACTGCCGTTAGACATTTAAAAAAAAAAAAAAAAAAAAGTCTACTAAAAAAAAAAAAAAAAAAAACAAAAAACAAAACTCCTTTTTCAAAATGAAAATCCAAGAAAAGAAAAAAAAACATAAAGGACTTTTAAATGTATATATAACTTGGATATTCCCTTGTAATTAAGCTAACTTTTAATCATAGAGCTCTTTTTAAAAAATCCTTTTAAATATTTTATTACCAGATTTATAGAGAACAAACAGCCAATACCTCTGGCTTTTTCATCTTTTATATTGTCCCCAAATCTATTTTCCCAAGTGAAACCAATAAGCCTTAATTAGGGTTATGACTTAACCGTGGGTGCACAAGGTATCTCCAAAGAGATGGCAAACAGTTTTTACAAGATCTAGAATCACCCCAAAGGTAGCTCAGAGACAGGAAAATTTAAGACAGGAGGTCCGGAATCATTCACAGAGGGGAAGAGAATCAATAAATGGCAAAGGTCACACAAATTTAAACCAGGAAGGACTCATTCTCTAAGCTGTGGATTGAACCAAGATCACCATTGCAAAAGGGCAGAGCCTTAGCTGCGGAGCTACAGATATGGCAGCTGCCATCACTTTCCCAGAAGAACTCTAAAGCAGTCATTTTTGAGCTTGCAAAGGCTTTAGCCCCTCAAGAAAATTATTCGGGATAACCATGACATTATAATGTGTCCTTTCAGACCAGATGACTGAGAGGATCTAAAAATTTCTCACCCTCCGGATGACAGAGACTGAAAGACAGTACCTCCATATTGTTACGAAGTCAAGTTGTCAAGGGCATAAGACAAGATGAGAGGAAAATCTCATTCAGTTTTTGTTTTAGGGACCCCCGCAAAGTTCGTAGTCTGCTGGGCCAGCTGGAATAGTGGGCAAGTAGGGATACTAGGCTCACATCTATCCTGTGGCGCCTCTTCATGACTGAACGACACAGAACGACAAATTTATAGCACAAAGGACATCAGATTGGCTACAGCCTGACAATAGTCACACCAATCCTTCTACTTACTAATTAAAACCTTGTAGAGGAAACAAGCAATGATTTTTACCATTCACTCAGCCGGTTTGCACAGAGAGACAGAACCCAGAAGCCTGGCTGGTAAGAAATTCTTACCCTTTTGCTGACATGCCAGGTTACCAAGTTTCCTTTCTCTGTAGCTTTCAGAAGAGCAGAGCAGTTTTGGATGATCCTGTTTGCTGTACCACAGCTGTGGGGCTCACGCCATATTACAAAAGAAAATCATCCTTTTCTGTTTCGTAAACCCGTAGGCCAAAGCCTCTCATTTTTGCAAGATGCTGCTCAATGGGCTTCATGTGGGAATATGATGTCAAATTAGACACAAACAAGTGAACAATGGATCAGGATATGAGGGATGCAAACTTCAGACTCATGTACTGTCAATTTTCTCTTTACAAAGACAGCGCTGAGGATAGGTAGACTTGCACGCTTGAATAGACAGATGTCAGAAAAGTCCAGAGGCCTCCATTCTCCACAAGGTGTAGCAAAGGGAAAGAAAGAACTTAGAAGACTTAAAGAAGATTATATTGTCCAGAGACAGGACATCAGGCAGAGATTCCTACCAGCTGAACTGATCGGCTGTTTGAATCCATTCTGCATGGATGTCTCTTCAGACTGAGCTGATGAAGTTGGTGAAAAGCAAAGGAAGATAAGGAGGAAGGAAGAAGAAGCAAAAAGAAAGACACAACAAATAGAGGACAGGAGGGAGGGAAAGTGTTGTCTAGGTGGTGGTGGCAAGGGATCTTGAGCTCATAGGAAAAACTCACCCTGAATCTAAGATTCAAGTGGCCGCCCATCAGCCATGAAGGGGGTCACATTCAGGAGTCCTGCTGGCTCATGAGCCTCCCACCTTGGGAGAGAAAAATCTTCCCTATGATTCCAGACAAGCCTCCAAAGAAGATGTTACCAACCATTGTTCTTGGGCCCTCAGTGCAATAGAAATTGACATGATACCAAAAGAAATTTCCCAGACAAGGCTTCATTGGCACTTATGCCTGGGCATAGGCAGGCAGAACAACGAAGAAAGATAGAGAGAGAGAGAGAGTTTCCTGAATGACTCTCTGAAAAGTGCCAGTTGAGGATTTTTATTTTGCAGACTGTGGGAATTGATACCAGGGGTAGAGTATGGAAGCTAGGCTGGGCAAAGCACGTGATGGGTAGGGTGTGCAAGTCAGCATATCAGGTTGCAATTCTTACCTTGAGTAATGGGCTATCTGGTGGTCTGGTCAGTGACAAGAAGGCTATAAATCAACTGATAAGCATTTCTTGCTAAGGTGAAACACTCTGCAACCTTGGTTTGAAATTTTGAAACTCTTAAGGCCAATCCCTGGAATTCTTTAAGTTAAAGGCATGGTTAGACATTCCAAGAGCACAAGAGAACAAAACAGAATGGTTATCTTCTTTGTATAACAAAACCTTGCATCAGAGGCTTTTGAAACAGAGAGTCTCCATCTTGAGTGGGGACCAGGAAAATAAGGCTGAGACCGACTGGGCTGCATTCCCAGGAGGTTAGGCATTCTAAGTCATAGGATGAGACAGGAGGTCTGCACAAGNAGAGGGAGACCTACTGGGCTGCATTCCTAGGACGCTGGGCATTCTTGGTCGCAGGATAACACAGGAGGTTGCACAAGATACAGGTCACAAAGACCTTGCTGATAAAGCAGGTTGTGGTAAAGAAGCCGGCTAAAATCCACCAAAACCAAGATTGCAAAAAAGTAACCGCTGGTAATCCTCACTGCTCATTATGTGCTTAGTATAATTCATTAGCGTACTAAAAGACTCCCAGGGCCAAGATACTTTACAAATGCCTTGGCAATGTCAGGAAATTACCCTATATGGTCCAAAAAGAGAAAGAACCTTTGATTCTGCTAATTGTGCGCCTAATCAAGCAGCAACAATAAGTATAAGTAGCTAAATCAGCCCATGCTGCTGCTCTGCCCATGGAGTAGCCATTCTTTATTCCTTTGCTTTCCTGATAAACTTTACTCTGGGTACAGATTTGTATCTTTCACTTTACTCTGTGTATGGATTTGCCTCAAATTCTTTCTTGTGTGAGATCCAAGAATCCTCTCTTGGGGTCTGGATCAGGACTGCTCTCAGGTAACACTTGGTGTTAGCAAGCATGTTATCAGCATGGTCATGGTGTGTGTTTTGTGATTAGTGGGACTTCATGAAGGAATGCTCTCGCAGGAGTGAGCTGAAACCAAACTCTATTTCTACCCTGTCTCAGATCTTACATTCCTAAGCTGATGGGAGAGGTGTAAAATACATACAACAAAGTTTCTCCATAATTTCAAAGGTGGGGTCAAAACATCACTTGTGTAAATTGTGAGGTCACGAAATGCATAGAGCACACCTCTAACTAGTTGATTGGAAAATTCTAGGAAACAGAAACAATAGAAGTCATTTGGGGGGGTCGTTACTTGGTTTCTTTGTATCTATCTGTGTTATAAATATCATTTTAGATAGATTTAAATAACAATATAATGTGGCCTATTCAATCAATAGAAATATTTAGAAGCAAACAAAAGTGTTCACCAGTTCACAAAAAATGTCCTTTTTAATGGGATTTAGTTTTATTTTTCTATTTACACTACCCTGCAAATATTTTCAGGCCCGTATATGAAACCACTCTTATTCCCTCTTTCTTTTCCCCCAGTGACCTAAGAAAACATGAACATTTCCATGCCCTAGAATCTATTTCACATAACGCTCTAGTAAAATTAAATCAGAAATCCATATATCTCTCTTAATCTTCTGATGTACTAATTTGCTTCTATTGCTTTACATGTAACTAGCTAGTCTATATGTGAATAGAAGAGACTTGTCATTTTAAATCATAATTTACCAATTCTAACATCTAGCATCTTACTCAGTATTTTAAGATTCTAAAACATTGTCTTTAGTGAATACATTCTTTTAATTTCTGAATGGGTTAATTCAAAACTTGTTTAAAATCCTGGATACAATTCTGCTGTACAGTCAAAATGAAAATTTTGACTGGGAGTGAAACAGGAAAAGTTTTGTTGGCCCCTCGCAGGACATGCGATGGGGGTGTGGCTTACTTCTTCAGTGCTCCACTGCTCAAACATCTAGAGGAGCAGATACAGGGGCAGGTTGTGAGGCTCCAACCCCACAGCAGTATGTAGGGGTGAATGTTTACAGCTCCTGAAGCCCCAGTGGACATATACTGCCATGAGCTCTTTTAGTTTTTCTGTCTACAGGCAGCTTGTGTTAACCAGCTCAATTAGACCTTCTGCCTTGTAACAAGGACAGAGGGGTTTCTGTATCTCAGGATCTTGCCTTGGTGTACTGGAAGGATAGGATCATACCTGGGCTTGGAGAATAAGTGCAAGGTGTTGTTCTTTTCTTTTCTTTTCTTTTCTTTTCTTTTCTTTTCTTTTCTTTTCTTTTCTTTTCTTTTCTTTTCTTTTCTTTTCTTTTCTTTTCTTTTCTTCAATAGTTGTTTATTGCTTTTCAATTTTTAGAATCCAACCATAGACAAACATCAAAAAACTCAATTATGATTACAGAGTAGAATTTAATGTTATGTTTTGACAATATAAAAGGCCAGATAACAGAAGTTGGGAGGTTAATGGTGAGGAAAGGGACTACAGGAAAGGGTATTCTCTCATCTAACAAAGTCCTAGTTCAGAAATATTGTCCGTAGTACATGGAACAGCTAAAGGCATTACTCAATAACCCATGGAAAAACTAAATTATACTAGAAGCAGGAAGGAGGTGAACTTGTAAATGATCTAGATCTTCATCTGTCACAGCAGGACATCAGTGGGTAATGTCTGAAAGTGATGATTTTTTAAATGTCCACATATTACGTAGGTATGGAGATAAAAATCAGGATAAGTAACTAAAAGTGGCTGTTAAAAGTGAGAGTGGGGGCAGGGATGTGTGGGACAGTAGACTTTTACTTTCCATGAGTCTGTCTGTAGTGATTTGACTAAACTGATTTGCATTTTCTAAATAAGGCACATGGATTACTTCTATTTTAAAATGAGGGGAAAAATAATTAAAATAGACAGTCCCACCCACAATCCTCCTTTCCCCAAATTCTGGAGAGAGCTCTCCAGCAGATGGGGGAAGCCAGACGGTGATGGATTGGGAAGGTTTTCCCCCGGAGTCTGGCTGCTCAGTGGCCTGGGTTCTCGTCTGACAGCCCCAGCCAAACTTGATGTCATTCTGCTTCTACACCACCAGTCAGTGGCCTGCTGGAGTGCTGGTGCCTGTCGGTGTGTTTCTTCAGCATCCAGTTGCCTGTGTGTTCTGCTGATGTGCCCCTCTTGACATCCAGCTGTCTGTGTGTCTGGCTGTTAGGGTTACAGCGTTTTTATAGGCACAGGGTGGGGGCGTGGCAGGCCAGAGTAGTCTTGGGAGATGCAACGTTTGGGCAGGAAAACAAAAATGCCTGTCCTCACCTAAGTTCCTGGAGAAGGAGCCACCAGGGACTCTGCCCTTCCTCACTTCTGTATCATTTAAAGGGACCATGCCTTTCTCTCTACCCAGCACTTCCATATCAGTAGCTCTAGTGACCAGTAAGAACAATTTCTCTGAAGAGTTATTCCTCAGTGTCCTGTGTCTTTCTTTGTAAAAATGTAAATATCTGGGTGTTCTGATAGTGAATTATGTCAAGCTGTGTCACTCATATAAAACACAAAAGTCTCATTTGGCCCAAATATTTACAACTTTTCTTTTACAAGATGAGAGGAAACTGAAAGACAAACTTTTTCCCCCCAATGCAACTAAACCTTTTTTCTCTAAAATTTTCCCAAAAAAGTTAGTGTGGTGGAAGGAGATTTATTTGAAAATATTTATTACACCTCAACTTATGTTTTTACTCTAACTCCTTGAAATGAATTGTATCTGGACCTGAAATAGTGCTTGAAAATATTAATAGCATATATATGAGAATTTATGTTAGCAATATTAGTTGGTAATTTATTTATATTTAATTAATGTCAGTAAAAAGTCCCAGTCATTTACCTATTGCCTATTGGCTGCTTTTGTACTACTGTAACTGAGCTAGTAACTCCATTTTGAAAACAAATGACTATTCCTTTTTTTACAATGCCTAACTCTGTATTTGCTTAAATTAGTTTCTTTTTTTTCCCCCCCATTTATTTATTTTATTGCATTTTAGGCTTTGGAGTACATGTGAAGAACATGCAAAATTGTTGCATAGGTACACGCATGGCAGTGTGATTTGCTGCCTTCCTCCCCATCACCTACATCTGGTATTTCTCCCCTTGCTATCTCTCCCCAGCTCCCTACCTCCCACTGTCCCTTAATTCCAGGAACTAGCCTTGGGATAGGACAAAGGTAATGGGACTCGCCCCCACCCCTGGAAGTACAATGCTAAGCAGTAAATCTTCCATCCTGCTGAGGGCTAGCTGACATCAGCCAGACCACTAGGTGGCCCATTACTCAAGATAATCATCAGAGCAAGACATGCTGACCTGCAAGAGTTTCCCAAGTCCTTTCCTCTTTGAAGTCCCTTTGGCCAGCCAAGGGAGGGAGAGATGGTCTTTGAGACATTATCCTGCCATATTTGAGACTCTATCTTGCCATTTCTTTAGGCTGTCAGGTGAATAAAACTGTTCTTTCTTCTACCAGCTCTTTGTTTCTCAAGTTTTGCTTTTTGATTGACAAGCTCCCAAACCTGGGTTCAGTTACACTACAATCACAAAATTGAGTAGTTGTGACAGAGACTGTATGACCTGTTAAGGGCAAAATGGTGATTATCTGATCACTTACAGAAAAAGTTTGTCAACTCCTGTATTAAATTAAAAAAATGAACACACACACACACACACACACACACACACACACATACACGTGCATGCAAGCACATCCCTAAGACAGCACAGATAATTGGAAAGGATATGTGAGCTGAAATGATCAAGGTATAAGTAGCAAAACTTGCCTGGACACATCAAAATAATGCTTTGAGAAGAATGTCACCACACTGATTTTTTTCAACCTGTCAGAAATTTATAAAATGTCTTGAAAGATTTAAGACCATAATTTAATTCATGGCTAAGGAAAATTTTTTGCTCTGTAGAAAATGAATTGGAAAGGAACAATCATAATAGAAAGGGAAACTACTTAGTACACAGAAAAGAGTTACCCCAGCAAGCTTGACGTTGTTTGCAAGATTGGCTCTTGGTCAGCATCTCAAAATTGAGCTTTTGGAAGTTTTAAAAGATTAAGGTATTTCATTGTGCCTAGTTTTTTTGGGCAAACAGTATGAGTTATACTCATCATTTGCCTTCACTTGGGAATGTGGAATTAGATAACATTTTAAACTCTATGACTAGATCTTATTACAAAACTTTGAATTGAGGCTCTAATGGGTTCCTTAGGAAATATCATAAACCCATGTTACTGTGTTTTCACTGATTAAGGAAGAATGTGCTCTGTACGGTTACTCACAGGAAGGAAGGAGCACAAGGTTATCTGCTTCCTCCAGAATCCACTCATGTCTTTTTCTGTTATGATCTGGATATATATTCCTACTCAGTCTCTATAATAAACCTTAGCCATGAATACAATTACATATTGAGTCTCATGAGTACTTCTAGCAAATCTTCAAAATGGACGTTTTATGTGGACCTCTGAAAAACTATTTAAATAGTACAGGAACATGTTAGGAGGAATAGAACTAGGGCAGTGGTATGGAGACAGAAGACATATACATAGAGTTTAATAATAGATTGTTTTCTAGTTTCTTAAAAAATATTACCATAATATACAGCTTTGGAGAGGAAGTGAGGTAGCATAGTTCCAATATTCACCACAGAGAACTATCAAATCAGGATCCTTCAGCTAGAATTATTTTATTAGAAGACAAGAATGGGTTTAAGAACTATCCAGAAGACACAAAAAGTGAATATATGGGAGCTTTTACGCTGTGGCTTAAGATGGCTGCTTTTGGAAGGGAGCTGTTAACTCTAACGTCATGCTAAGAAAACAGAAGCACAGATGAACTTGTGATTTTGTGTAACACATGCCATATTAGGAGTAAAATATCCCACAGAGGTAATAGGTAATGAGAAGGTAAATGGATCTGTCACAAAAGCTGTTGCAGTACCAATCCTTAAAATTCCCCTGGCCTTCAAAATTTGGAAACATGCATTTTACATCTTAAATGTCTTTTGAGAATGGGTTTGTTTAAGCATCTTAGATAGAAGTTAAGTAACATTCCTAGCTGCAAGATCAAATTGTTTGACAAAGTAATATGGAAGGTCAACTTGAAGATCTGCAGATTCATTCATCATGCAGCTGGGGTCTGTGTCCTTAAAATTTGGGTAATTGTTCCAGGTCCTAGGCATGAAATAGTATCTATAAATGTACTTATACAATGGCTAAAGCATACAACTATCTGCTTTATTGGATGTCATTATATTTCTTAAAGATCAAGGGCCCTTAAACAAAATGGTTTCTATGACTATCTTCTATTAATTAGAAAATAATAATATTGGGCTGTGGGAATTCACTCAGGTTGGCGACAAAAATATTCAGGTAAAAATATTAGAGAAAGTTATAGAATATAGTCTCAACTCCCTTTGGACGGCCTAAGAGTTTTTTCTATAGTTATTGGCTAAGGGCAGCCAGAGTCTCTTCGCAGGAGCCAGAGAGATTAGGGTGCAAATACAAAGGAATGTAAGTAGTTTACCTAGCTAGCTTGTTTACTCATGTGGTCTTAAAACCAACCTTTGAGCCAGATGGCTCTCTCAAGGGGAGGTTTACCAGGGGGATTACCCACTAATGGTGTTTGCTTTGAGCATCAGAACCTGGCCTTTAATCTTTTTCTACAAGTGTGTTGACTTAGAATCCCTGTTATTAAATATGTACTGAAAAAATGGGGAGAAGGCAAACTAGTAAGTGTTGTGTAGCTGTGACCTCTTTCCGTCAGTGGCTCATGATCTCTTGGCCCACTCATTCACTTGAAATTTGTGTCTGAGTGCATTTATTCATCTGTAGCTGGGGTCTGAGGGCTGGACCTTGGCATTGGGCAAAATATGTGAATATTATTTTTAGTCCTCAATTCAGAAGTCTGAGTTTTTAAAATGTTTAATTTCCCTTTGGTCTTCATAATGCTATCAACCATGTGATTTACAACTCATTAAGTTATTGAGTGTAGCTATTATATTATTGTTATGAACCATTCAAAGCATATTCAAAATTATGGAGAGAACCCAGGGAAAAATCTCCTCTTTGGGAGATTTATATAAACCAAATTTATATATATCCAATTTATATATCCCATAATTTCTTAGCCCCTTATTTTCCTGAGCTGTGTGTATCTGATTTTCTCATTTGCTGGCTGGAGGATGAAAGCAGGGCCAAGTAATAGAACATGGAAGTGCCAAGAGCAAGTGTTCAATAATTTTTTGTTTCTATCATTTTTGTCACAGCTCCCTTAGTAAACTTAGCTTATACAAATTCACAAAACTGAGATAACTTAAGTGTTAGATTGTTAGATCATACTTAAAAATCAGATATCTTAATGTCAATTTTTTTTCAGTCATTTCAAGGATACAGTTAATCAAGAGATGAGGAGGATATCTTCATAATTCTGGGATTATCAATGTAAAACCATAGATCCCTTTTTGTTGCATTAGATTTAATACATAAGATTTTCAAGCAATACATGTAGTCTTTTCACTTACAAGGAAAGACCATCTCAATCACGAACATCTCCATTTTCTATCAGTTATATATGTCACATTTTCTAAAGAATCGTATCTCAGTGTGATGGCTTTTTGATATATCCAGTTAATTAGGCTGAACTACATTTCCTATTTAATCAAACATTAACCTATGTGCTTCTGGAAGAAATTTTACACTTGTAAATAAAACCTTTGTCTTCATTCTAGTTTCTGACCAGACATCATAGACTGGATAACTTATAAATAAATGTATTTTTCATGAGCTCTGGAGGCACAAGCTCATATCACTGTATCAGCATGGTCAGGTTCTGTTGAGGGTTGTTTTTTGGATTACAGACTGCTGACCTTTCAATGTATCTTCAGATACAGTGAAGAGGGGAAAAAAAATCTCCTGAGGTTCCATTTATATGGATACTCATATCTTTTATAAGGGCTCTATGATCATGACCTAATCACATCCCAAGACCTCACTTCTTAATAACCTCACATTGCATGTGTATGCATAGGATTTTGACATATAAATTTTGGGGAGACACACTTAGTCCACTGAAGTCCCTAATCAGGTGATTTTAAATTTTGGAGATATGCTGAATGATCTGATTTACTCAGTTGGAAGGGAGATTATCCTGAGTGGGCCTGAATTAATCAGCTGAAAAATCTGGAGAAACACTACTGGTGGATATCAACTAAAATATTAGCAGCTTATTTATTTTAAGTATTGAATTATTAAATGAGTCCTATAGACAACTGCTCTCCCATCTTTATTCTCCTGGTAATAGGGCAAGAAATATTTATAGTTCAGTATGTAAAATGCAGCAGCTCTGTAGAACTCTGACTCTGTATAATTTCTCTACAGGCTGGGCATGATGGCTCATGCCTGTAATCCCAGCAGTTTTGGAGACCAAGGTGGGGCGGGGTGAATCACTTGAGGTCAGGAGTTTGAGACAAGCTGGGCCAACATGGTGAAATCTTATCTGTATTAAAAATACAAAAATTAGCTGGGCATGGTGGTGCATGCATGTAATTCCAAATTCTCAGGAAGCTGAGCAGGAGAATCACTTGAACCTGGGACGGGGAAGTTGCAGTAAGCGGAGATCACGCCATTACACTCCAGCTTGGGCAACAGAGCAATATTCCATTTCAAATAATAATAATAATTTTTCCTCTACATCTTCCATGCATGAGAATAGGACCAGAGTCTAAGAACTCTATTTTACTCAAGATTTTTATATAAAACATTAGGAGTTTATCTTCTACAAGGATACTTTTATGTTAGATGCAGTCAGTTTGGAAACTTGTTATTTTTGGTTCAACTGTATTTTCCTTTCAAATAAAAATTATTTAGAAAATCTTAACATGCTTCTAATCAGACTTTTTAATTTTTTTTCAGGTGGAGTTTTACTCTTGTTTCCCAGGCTGAAGTGCAATGGTGTAAGTTCAGCTCACTGCAACCTCCACCTCCCGGGTTCAAGCCATTTGCCTGCCACAGCCTCCCGAGTAGTTGGTATTACAGGGATGTGCCACCAGGCTCAGCTAATTTTGTATTTTTAGTAGAGATGGGGTTTCACCATGTTAGTCAGGCTGGTCTTGAACTCCTGACCTCAGGTGATCTGTCTGCCTTGGCATCTTAAATTGCTGGGATTACAGGCATGAGACACCATGTACAGATAGATTGTATTTTAAACGTTATGAATATCTAAATAAAATAAAACTGAACTCTTACCAGTATTTTTTCAACATCAACTTGTAGCTAAGTCTACTTCAACGTCAGTGTTATGATAGCCAAATAACAATTATAACAGAAATCATTTGGACAGAACCCAGACTTGTCAAAGTGGAATCACTAGAAAACAGCTTTCTACATGGATGTGAGTGGTTGAGTCCAATGACTATGTCTCCTCATGATTCTCAGTTTCATCTTGAGGTCCTCTTGCTTTGGTTGATTGCACTGACACCACTGAAATGGAAGGAGACATATTCTGACCTAGAATGTGTAAACAAAAAAGACAAGAGGAAACTTTAGGAACAGGAGATACTTCCCTAAATTCTATGGAACAATCAAACATATGTAAATCATGTGGTGGGAGTGGGGGGAATAAAAAAATAATGATTCTGAATTATAGAGTTTTTATTCTGCAGAACTTGTTTGCTCCCTGATCATGAAAGCACAAATCATTCCAATTTGATGAAAAATTAAAATGACATAAACAAGACAAACAACTCAAAAATTAACATTCTGAATTCAAATGGGCATGAGAAATTTGAAGGTATATTGCACAAATTATGTATTTTTGAGTATCTTCCATTCTTTTTAATAGTCATATAATCCTAACAGTTTTTTAGAAGCCAGATTTATTTTTGGACAAAGCAAGAAAGCAACTGAATGTTGAAAAATATCTGTGTACACCCATCTACCCAACAAGGGCAAAGATTAAAAGGCAATGATATTTAAATTTATAGAATAGGTGACAAATGAACAATTCAAATTCTTGAACAGAAACATTTGATAATAATCACTAAAGAATAAAGATTTTTTAAAAATACATTATGAGCAGGTGATTTAATACAATTCCCCACCTATGTATATCACCCATATTTGTCTGAGTCAGATGTAGTTAACAGTCTTGTCTAGCTATTAAGCAGAAATATAAAACACTTTTATATTCTTAAAGATGCCTAAAATTAAGACTTAAATCCCAGTTTTCAGTGGTGTATATTTAGACTTACGCAAGGTTTTGTGCATGCCTACTTGTTTACTATTAATAATTCAGTCACCATGCTCTCATTCAAAATACAGCATCTTGGAGAACTGTGCGTAAATAGATTCTTGTCAATATCTTTTGTAGCAATTTGAATATGCCATTCACTCAAAACTGTAAAGTAATCTATCCAAATGAATTTTAACTTGCCTTATTATAAAGTAGTTGTAACTAACTAATATGTAATTATTATAATGACAGATATAGCTAACGCCACTGAAGTATTAATTTGTGTCGTAACAACATAATAAGGCTTTAATAGACATTGAAAGTCTTTGGCTCATAGAAAGAAAATGCAACACATTGTGTTCTAAATTAGATCCTGTAACAGAAAAAAAAATACTTTATTGGAGAAATCAGTTGAAATTAAAATAAATTTAGAAGTTTAGTAAATACTGTTCTACCAAAGTTAATTTTATTTATTGATTGGTTTTTATCATTACATTCTGATTTTATAAAATGTTAACATTAGGAAATCTCGGTGAAAAAAATGTACAGAGTTCTGTACATGTTGTTAACTTTTCTCTAAGTCTAAAATTATTTCAAAATGTCATTCAGTTTTGGACAGCTCTGAAAGTTAAAAAAAATAAAAAGTTATGGTACTGAGCAATTATTTTTCTTTCTGAAGTTTCTGCCCATATATTCTAATCTTATTCCTTGAGAAACTAGAACACAGTTAATTCCTTCTCTGTGATGGACTGCTTCAGATATTTCAATAGACTTACCACATCACCAAAATGTTAACTTTTACAAGTTAAACATTCTCCAGTCCTCAGCTTTTTAATGCCTTCACTGTTCAATCACTTTTTCTCTAGAATTGAAGGTACAGAATCTGCTTTGTTCTAAGGGCTGTTCTTGACAGCAGTCTTTCCTGACAGATGTAGACACAGTTGACAAAGATTTCCCAATGCAGACCCTCAATGACTAGACCTATAGCAGTTTCTCCAACAACTGTCAAACCCTCCTAATGACAGGAGTTCCTGACCCGTGCTGTAACTGACAATGGCAGTTCATATTAACGTTAGCTAGTAATTTCCAGTAGTATTCAAGGCTCCTCACATATTTAACTGGTATTTTTGAGTAACTGCCCTATTCCTCATCATTACTATGATAACGCACCTAGGCGGAGGTTTCTTGGACACCAGAGGTGGGGACTCATGTGGCTATAAAACCCATCAGCTTAGTTTACTTGAATGGCCATAACAAAATACTATAGACTATGTGACTTACATAACTGATTACTTTATTCTCTGAGTTCTAGAGCCTGGGAAGTCTAAGATTAAGGTGTTTGTTCCTGGTGAGAGCTCCCTTCCTGACTTGCAGAAAGCCACCTTTTTACTATTTCCTCAAATGCACTTCCCCTAGGAAATGCACTTGAAGAGAGAGAGCTCTGGTGTATCATTCTCTTCCTATAAAGGCAAATGTTCTGTCAAAGTAGAACTCCACCCTTAAAATGTAATGTAATATTAATCACCTCTTTAGAGCTTCTATCTTCGGTATAGTCACGTGGGGTTAGGGTTTGAACATGTACATTTAAAACAGACAAAATTTAGTCCATAACATTCTGCCCCTGGTCCTCACAAAATTCATGTTCCCCTCACATGGAAAGTACATTCATATAATACCATCCAAAGCAACCCAAAAGTCTTACCTTGTTTCATTATCAAGTCTAAAGTCTGAATTTCAATTTCTCATCTATATATCATGTAAATAACATACGGGTAAAAGTTTAAGTACAACTCATTCTGAGGACAAATTTGTCTCTAGTTGTGAAACCAGACAAGTTACAGTGCTTCCAAAATACAATGGTAAACAGACATAAAACAAATATTTCCATTCCCAAAAGGAAGAAAACTTGGGAGAAAGAAAAGGCTGATGGATTACAAATAAGCCTAAAACATAACAAAGAAAATTTCATTAGAGATTAAGGCTTAACAATAATTACCTTTGGCTGAATATTCTACCCTTCAGACCCACTGGTATGGCAGCATCACCCCCATGGTACTGAGAGGGACTCCCATGTTTTGACTCTCTGCAAAGGTCTTGCCCACTGAAACCAGAGAGAAAACAGCCTTGCCCCTGGGATTGTAGTGGGAGTGGCAGCCCTGATGACCTCTCAATTGCTTCAAGGTTATTATTTTCTTTTATTAAAGAATAGCACACATTTGAATACAAATAAATAGTCTCATGGTCTGGTCTTACAGAATCCAGGAAAGTCAGTGGCTTCCTTTGGTGTGTGTTACTTTTTCTGTCCCCTTTCGTTTCAACTGGCAATGCTTTTAGTAGCAGAGTCTCACCTCTATTCCTGGCTTCTGCTGAGATAAGTGTTTAAGTCCGTGAGTTGCATCCCGGATGTCTTTATCAAATGGTTGTTCAGCCACACCCTCAATGTTCTCTTCAGTTTAAAATCACATTTTCTCATTTTCTGCAATATGCATAGGCTGAAAATTTTCCCAAACTTCAGATTTCGGTTACTTTCTGATTAACAATTTCATTTTCAAGTTATTTTTCCCCTTTTTCATTTTACTGTAAGCAGGGAGAAACTGAGGTGCTCTTTTAACACTTTGCTTAGAAATTCATTCAGCTAAATATCCCAGTTTCATCATCTGGTCACAAGTTTTAGCTTTCACAAAACACTAGAACATAGTTCAGCCAAGATCTTTGCCATTTTACAACAAGGACCACCTTTCCTATAGTTTTAAATAACATGATCCTCATTACCTACTGAGGCTTCACAAAAATTGCCATTTATACCCATACTTCTAGCATCATCTTATAACTCTTACAGTCTCTACCCTTTACCCAGTTTAAAAGTTGTTTCTACATGTTTAGACATCTGTTACACATGTACTCCCACTTCTTGGTACCAAAATGTGTATTAGTTGGGGTTCTCCAGAGAAACAGAACCAGCAGGATACACACATGCATACACAGACACACTCAAACATACACACACAAGGAAAAGAGAAAAAGATATGCAATTATTGCAATTTTGGAGGCTGAAGAGACATACGTTCTGCAGTTGACAAGCTGCAGAGACAGTAATGCAGTTGTTAGGATTGAGATCCAAGAACAAATAGTTTAGTTCTCTTCTGAAGTCAAGGAAAGGCAGACGTCTCACCTCAAGCAGTCAGGCAGAGGGTGTGCCCTCTTACTCACAGGAGAGTCAGACTTTTTTTTTTTTTTTTTAATCTATTTAGGCCTTCAAGTAACTGGATGAGGACAACCCACATTATAAAATCCAATCTGTCTTATTCAGTTTACTGATTTAAAATGTTACTCTCCTCCCCAAATTTCAATAATAATGTTTGACCAAATATCTAGGCACTCAGTGGCTCAGTCAGGTTGATGCATAAAGTTAACTATCACACACATGCAGTCAACATTTTGTTTGTAAGATGAATATTTCTCTAGACAGAGTGGCCATATTTTTTAGTAGCCCATTCTCAGAAGAAAAAATACAAATATTACAAACAACTCATAAATGATTCTAACTTAAAACACTGCATTTAGCAGATTTCTTGCTGAGTTTTCTAGTGGCAACCACATTGAGGCTTATTTGTTTCCAAGAGCCTGCATTAGAAAATAAATGTTCTTTATATAGCAATGTGTTTGCTGCCCTTTAAGTTTTCTTTGAGAGGGGTCATTGAATTATCCTAGACTCAGGTGATATTTTGCCCCCTATAGATGTACTCACAAACGTTGTAGTTAAGTACATCTAAAACTCTCATGGGGAGTTTTGAACTCATGTAACTGAAGGAATTGGTAGGAATTCCATTTTCTTTCAACATGGATGCTTCAAAACCAAAAAAAAATAGGTTCAAGAAGTAAACCATACCCCAAATGGTAATTCTGGGCATATTACAGTTTTCCAGTTTAGGTATATATATTATTACAGATTAATAATTCAAACCATCTTAATATTTTGAGGCCTCCAAAATTAGAGCTTGAGAAAGGATGAGTGTACAAGCCGTTTGGGAGAGTACCCTCTAAAATAGGACTGAAGGAGTCAAGAGAGTTAGAGAAGGGTCCAGATTGCTACTGAGATGGCAGAAGTCCTCCCAGAACTGTCTAGTCATTTATCTATCAGCTTCCATTTCTCTTGATTGAGGTTGGGCTCTGAAGATATTCGTTTCTGGCTACCTTTGCCTGTACATGCAGAAAACTCCAAAGAGAATGCCTGAAAGAAGAAATCAGAGAGCAGTTAAGTCTACTGCCAAGCGTTGCAACTGTCAAGAGAATGTGACTACCCAGGGAACGCTTCAACAGGAGTCCAGTTGAAATTGGAAGTGGGCTAAAGTTATATCAAGAGCCACTGAAAGTACATTGATGACATAATTTAGAAGTTTCCTTTAGTAAGTGTTGATGTGCAAAATTTAAAGTTTTGTTTTTGAATCTATCTTTATTTCGTAACTAAAAAAAATACTTTGCAGAAAATTCAACTCAATGCACAATTCATGTGTTTCAAGATTAAAGGTAAGTTGCTTCATTGCTGAGGTGAAGAATCTATCAGTAGTGCAATTGGCATTCTGTTTGATGTGATCTTTCTTATTAGCTGTTTATAAGGTTTTCTCTTTTACATAATAGTTTTGACTTTTATTTCCCTGTATTTAAGTGTGTGTTTCTTGCACTTGCTTGTCTATAATTTACTGTGATTCTGGAGATAAGGATGACTTGTTTTAATATTTTTGGAAAATTATAAGACATTATTTATTTGAGCACTACCTCCTCACATCTCTATTCCTTCTGACTGCAACCCGAGATAAGATGTATCTTATAACTTTTCACTCTAATCTATGTAACTGCTAACTTTTAAAAATATTTGCTATATTTTGTACTCCAATTTAATTGGCTATGGTTTCTTCAGATATGCATTTCAGCTAAGTAATTTACTGCCATATGTTTTTTTAATTTATTATTTGTCTTACATACAAATCTATCTTGTGTTGTTTATTATCTTATATTTTTCATGTATTTATAACATGTTTGAGAGAAACAAAACATTGATTTTATATTTTATATTTTTTAACTGATAATATTATTTACTAAAACACAAAATTTTATTATCATTGTTTGATATTGTTCACTCTAAGACATGGGACTTGTTTCTTCTTGATTTATGAATTGTGTACCTGTGTTGTGAGTGGGCATGTACTGTTACTGTATATGTCTCTGTGTGTGTCTGTCTTTATATGATGCAATAGCTTAATAGTAAAATTAAGGCTCCAAACTACTAAAATTAATTTATATTTATTTTTTATTATATTCCTTGAAATTATTTACAAACATTCAAATCTTATTATTATTAGTTAGTACTCCCAAATAGTGAGTGGGAATCTAAACACTATTTTTTTCTCATGATAAGGTTGTGAATCCAAATACTCAAGGAAGAGCTTTTTGCTTTTATTTGTTGTTGTTTATCTAATAATTTATGTTTTGTTTTCTTTGCTTTGTTGAAGAGTCATTTCCACAAATATCTCAGAACAAGATAGGCATAGTAATTTATATTGTTTTAAACTAACTTAGAACACAACATTAGGGATTTTAAATGTTTGTTACAATTCCTGGGACCAGTTGCATTTTTTGTGGGGTGGTTTTAAAAATATTTTCTGTATTTCTTTCTTGGAAATTGATTTATTAAAATATTAATTTGGGGTAATTTGTAGAAACAATATTTTCTAAGAAATTATATCTTTAAAATATTTTTAAAATTATTTATACAAATTTATAAATAAATACCTTCTCTGTATATTTTAAATTATTTTTATTCCAGTGATTATTTCTCCTTTGTAGTTTCTTACATTTACAACTCTTATTATTTCATCGTGAGGTTAGTGAGTGGTGGGTCAATTTTGCATATTAAAAAACATATTTAGAATTTTTATTTCCTAAGCCATTCAATTTTATGGGCATTTTAACTTTTAATTGTTGACTTTTATATCATTTTTAATTACTGCTTTCTTTTGCTTGACTTTGTTGAAGTTTCAAGTATTTTAAGTGATTATTTAATGAATTTTTTATTTTAAAATTTTATTTAAAGAAATGTTAAACAGTACTCTCTATCTTTATTGTATGTCATAAATTATAAGATGTATTATTTCATTTACATTATTTTAAGAAACCATTTATTTTTCCTTTGCCTTTGACTTAAAATGTCTGAGAATGGGAAATCCTTTTTATTAGTATTAATGTGTCTGTTGTTTTGTGTTTTGACCATAAACTCTGTTTTATTCATTTGAATTTGCAGTTCCTACTGTGACCTTTCAACAAATGATTGAATACAAATTTCTTTTAAAAATGTCTGCTTCTTCTGGACTAGAAGTGTCTTAGCAATTTTGTGTTGCTGTAACAGAATATCATAGACTGGGTAACTGACAAAATAGCTGTTTCTCACAGTTCTAAGAAAAGTTCAGTATCAAATTGCTGGTATCTGGTGGGGGACTTCTTGCTTTGTCATCCCATGACAGAAGGGGAAACAGGGTAAAAGAGAAAGACAAAAGTGGCCACACTCATCCTTTTAAGGAACCCACTCCCATGACATACCCGCTCCTGAGATAATAGTATTTCCATTCATAAGGAAGGAGACTTCATGACCTAATCACTTCCCATTAGGCTTCACCTCTCATCACTGTTGCACTGGGGATTAGGTTTCCAGCACAAAATTTTTGGGGGATATTTTTAAACTGTAGCAGAAGTTGTTTTTTTTTTTTTAATTTTAGAAAAGCAATCACATACAAATGAAATACAAAGTGCTCCTAACTCACTTAAAGCGTTGGGAGCACTTACCCACCCACTGCTATTCATGGTTTAAAATCTGAGGTAGAAAAGCAACCACATATGAATGTAAATCCAAAGTACTCCTAACCCGCTTGAACAATATGGGGGTTGGGAGCACTGACCCACCCCCTGCAATTCATGGTTAAAAATCTGAGTAGAACTTTTGGCTCCACCCAAATTTAACTCCTAATAGCTTAATGTTGACTGGAAGCCTTACTGATAACTTATAGTCAGTAGAGTAGCATGTATTTTTATGTTATATGTGTTATATGCTGTATTCTTACAATAAACTAAGACAGAGAATATACGGTGTCATTAAGAAAATCGTGAAGAAGAGAAAAAATATTTACTATCCATTAAGTGAAAGTAGATCATCACAAAGGTCTTCATTCTCATCATCTTCATGTTGAATAGGCTGAAGAAAAGAAGGGGTCAGCCTAGCTGTATCAGCAGTGGCGGAGGCAGAAGAAAATCCTCATGAAAGTATACCTTCACAGTTCAAACATGTTGTTCAAGGATCAACTGTACATACATATATATGAAATGCCTTATTGGTTATGTTATTTGCACTTAATTGATTATAAACCTGTACTTTTTGTGGATGAGAGAAATTGATTATAGTATTCATATGAGAAAATATATGAACATAGCAAGAATAACTAAAATAATGTCATATTAGGCTACTCTCTCGTTGCTATAAAGAACTACTTGAGACCTGATAATTTATGAAGAAATTAGTTTAACTGAGTCACATTTTCTCAGTCTATACAGAAGGCATGGCTGGGCGGCCTCAGGAAATTTACAATCATGGCAGAAGATGAAGGGGAAGCAAGTACCTCTTTACATGGAGGCAGGAGAGAGAAAAAGAAGGTGGAATTGTTGTACACTTTTAAACCACCAGATCCCATGAGAACTAACTCATTATTACAAGAACAGCATGGGAGAAAACGGCCCCTGTGATCAAATCACCTCCCACAGATTCCTCCCTCAACATATGAGGATTACAGTTCCACATGAAATTTGGATGTGGACACAGAGCCAAACCATATCAAATGTGTTACAATAAGTGATTGGTAGTATCTCTACTAGATAATAAAATATGCATTTATAATAAAAATCTCCCTTTATAAGCAAAATATTTGTGTTTCCCAAAAATTAATATGTTAATTCCTTAAACTTCAGTGTGAGTATATTTATTTATGGAAGTAATTAAGGTTAAATGAGGTGATACACTTAGGGACTGATTAGATGGAATTTTTGTCCTCATAAGGAGAAATACCAGAGCATTCTGTTTGTGTGTATTTGTACATGGATGTGCACATACACTCAGGAAAGATGTGAGGAAATAGTGAGAAGGTGGCATCTGCAACCAGGAAGAATGCACTCACCAGTAATGAAACCTACAAGCACATTGATCTTGGACTTCTCAGCTTACATAACTGAGAAAAGTAAATTTTTTGTTGTTGCTATGTCATTCAGCCTTTGTTATAGCAATCTAAGTAGACTATAATATATACCATAATAAAAAATGTATATGAGAGCCAGATGTTGTGATATGTATCTGTAGCACCTACCCATGAGTAGCTACTCATGAGTCTAAGGTGGGAGGGTTGCTTGAGGCCAAGAGTTTGAGGTATATGGCAATATGATTGTACCTGTGAATAGCCGTTGCATTTCACCCTGGGCAACATAACAAGAACCTATCTCAAAAAAAAAGTTTTTATATTTGTTTATGAGTAAATATTAAAACCAATGGAATAGACTAGAAATACAGAATATTTCAAATCAGTGAAGTTAACACTATTTAAAAAAGATAACAGGGACATAAGGAGCCATTTACAAAATGAAACTGAAAGTTTGCCAGCCACATATACCATATAGACTCATGTAAAGAAACTAAATGTAAAAGAAAAATTATATGACTTTAAATAAAAACAAATATATATAAACACTAGTAAAAATAATTTTGTGAAGCAATTTTATTGTATTTATATATTTATTTATATTTCAACATAAATTATCTTGTATATAGAAAACTTATTTGGATTTAGAAATATCAGTTTAAATTTAATTTCTGTTAATTTTCTAATGTTGTTTCCTGTTAATTTCTAGATTTTTGATTTATAGAGTAGCCTAAACCCTTTCTAAGTTGTCAGGGAAAGAAGTTAAGCAGCTGGTCTGGAATCCATTTATCTCCAAATTATAAGGAAAAGGTGTGGGGAAAGTTGTCACGGGGGAAAATGGTGACTTGATTTTACCTCCTGCAAATATACTACTATCTTGATTTTCTGGTAAACAAACTACTGATATTTGCTAGGAGGAGAGTATTATCTATGGATTTGTCATAGCAAAATGACCCTGGTTTAGAATTATGTATAATAAACAAACCAAAGTCCATGGATTTATTAGGCATGAATCCCTGAAAAATGTCACACAGTTCCTGAAATCATCTGGGTATAAAAAAAGGAAGCTTCATAACCTGAACTCTCTCTGTTGAGTGTGGTGACCTACAAATGGCACTTAGTGAACTCTGCTATAAAATAGGCCAAAGGGAATGTGTCCTGTGTGAGAATGAGGTACCACAGAAGCCACACAGGATGTGCTAGACCTCTCCCAGCTTTGCTTATGGTTCTTTCATGATTGTATCCTTCAGCTTATTAGTAAAATATAATACTAGATAAGATCGATGGTTTGTGTCAGATTTAACAATTTACTTTTTGTGTTAGCTAATGTTGGCATTGTGAATAAGAACAATTTTCGGACTCATAAATCATAGTGGCTAAAACACTTTTTAGAAAAAAATAAAGCTGGGGTGAAAAAATATTATGAGTATCTGGTGATAGAATTACTACTCTACTCATCCTTGACATGAGGCAAACGATGAGGTAAATTCATGTGAGAAAATCTTAGCAGTGAAATTTGGAAAAACAGACCCAGTGGAACTGGCTAAGCAGATGGTTAGGCAGTAAAAGGCTTAAGGAAAGGTAGCAAGATTTCAGTTCTTGGCTATTATTAATGGTTCTGAACCAACTTACAACTCTAATACAAAAATTGGGTAACAAGGGAGAAAAATATTTTGTAAGACTAATTTTCTTGTCACTGAAAAGCTTTCTAAATTTTTCATGACTGTAGAGAGGTATCCATTTACCTGCAAAGTAACCCAATAAACATAATATATTAACTGTAGATATATATATATATATATGGAATTCAAATAGAGTATTCTTTTAAATAGCTGAATCATGTTGTAGAATAATACTGCCAGAAAGCTGGTTAATCATATTGGCATATATCCTTAGAATTAATGTTCAGAAGGTGCATCATTAACTTTTGAATCTATTGAACGGAATGGATTATTTCAGTTTTTAACAGAGCCTGAAAAGATTGTAAACATTTATGGTAAGGAGTTTCCAGGCATATATACCAGATAATCTGCAGCAGTAGATAAATGCAAGAGTTGGGCACATCTACCTGACGGGGAAATTGCCGTATTCTTCTCCACACACTAATAGAATCCTTCCTACTAAGTGGCTGAAATGTTAACAATATCTATGGTTTCATGTGGTCTTTAAAATGATCATAGAGACAAGTCTAATTTTATGCCATTGGCAGGGATGTTGATAGATGTGGCATACAGTGAAATTCTCAACCTTTGTTGCCTTGGCTAAACTTGCTCTTGGGAAGCTAAGGCAATATTCCGCAGGTAGTATTTTAGTGAATTGGTGCTACCTACTGAACATTTGTGCACCCCAAATTCATACGGTAAAATCCCTATGGTGTTAGGAAGTGAGATCATTTTTGATGATTAAGACATAAGGATAGAGCCCTTACGAATGAGATCTGTGGCTTAATAAAAATGACTCTGGAGCACTCCTTGGTCCCTTCTGCTATATAAACATACAGTGAAAAGGATGGGCTTACCAGACACAGAATCTGACATTGCATTGATGCAGGATTTCCCAGGTCCAAAACTGTGAGAAATAAATTTCTATTTCTTATAAGCCATCCAGCCTATGCTATTCTGTTATAGCAGCCCAGAAAGACTAAGATTATCTGCACAGAGAAACTACATAAGGAGAAAAACAGTCTATACCTTAAAAAGAAAAGGGAACAGGCAGACGAGACATGAAAAGCAGGCTAAAAATGACAGCCAGATCAGCTGGGTGAATTTATTTATTTGGGTTTCAACAATAGAGTTGAATAACTAAATATATGGAGTTTTATATTAGGGGTTTGACAGCTTATTATCAAAGCTTGACTGGTGAAAAAGCAAATCCAGCCCACTCCTCACTTTGTAAGCACCTTGGAAAATTTACCCTCTATATCTTAGTCTGAAAGAATTCAGATCCAATTATAAGAATCATGATTTATAACAGGTAATTCTAAAATAAGGCTCTAAATTTATTGCTTTAATTAAAGTCATAGAATCTGAACAAAAACGAATGAAAGGCCAGGATCTTGCCATACCACTGGAAGTGAAATGAGGGTAGAATATTAGGCTGCATTCAGTAATTCAAGTAAAATGGACTATGAATCGTAAAAAAATGAGGAAGCACCACAATGAAGTTCACTCACAACGTGGATTATGTTAAAAACACACAATACGGGTAACAGAATATAAGGAGAATATACTGCTTTCAGGAGTAGGTTAACTGTGCAAAGGGCCAATGACTGATATATACTTTCAAGCACCTTCCATGTTCATCACTGTCAGTTCAAGTCCTGTGATTCTGTCTAAGCAAAGTCAAGCTAGCCACCTGACTTACTAATGAGACTTTCTGAGTCAAAGGCCATTTGAATGCTTGGAAGCAGCACCAGTATACCTTGGAGATGGTGCAACCTTGGGGAAAGAGGGTAATATGGTCTAGCTCTGTGTCCCCACCCAAATCTCATGTGGAATTGTAATTTCCAGTGTTTAAAAAAAGGCCTGGTGGGGGCTGATTGAATCATGGGAACGACTTTCTCCTTGCTATTCTTCTGATAGATTTTCATGAGATCTGGGTGTTTGAAAGTGTGTAGTCCCTCCCTATTCTCTGTCTCTCTCTTCTGCCAGCCATGTAAGGTATGCCGGTTTCCCCTTCATCATCTACCATGATTGTAAGTCTTCTGAGTCCTCCCTAGCCATGCATCCTGTGCATCCTGCAAAACTGTGAGTCAATTAAACCTTTTCTCTTTATAAATTACCCCAGTCTAGGTAGTTCTTTTCAACAATGTGAAAACAGACTAAGACAGAGGGCAAGGACAACTCTTTAGATCGGTCAGAGTTAAGAACTATTTTTTTCCCCTAACAGTAGAAGATGGGCCAGGCTCCCATTCTGAGTGCATAATTTGGACATTCACAGAATTTTAAGGTAAAGCCAATAGACTTTATGTGTGATCAGAAAAATAGACCCAAAGGAACTGAAATATCTGTAGGAATTTAAAGAAAAAATTAAAGTGAATATTGTGGATGACAACCGATAGAAATGAAAATTGCAAACTCAGAAAAAAAGTGTGAGGTTTAATAAGGTGCTTTAGTCACATCTCCAGAGATAGCAAACTGGTTCTAGGTGTGTGGATAATTATACATCAAATCTGATGGACTAAGAGAAAATTGTAACTCTTGGAGCAAATCATTAAAATCTGAGGTTACTGTGCCAAGGAAATATGCCCCAAATAAACAAGAAAGTCATCACCTGAAAATCGTAGTGATTAAAATTCCCTGATGTCAAGGTCAGGTCACAGACCTCAAATGGATTACATTAGACCTCTTTTCTAGCCCCAAGTAGGTATTAATCTCAATATTCTACTCTAGCTTTTATATTTCCTATGAATACAATTTAAGGTTTTTAATAGAAATCTCTATTTATTTGGCCTACCTGGATGAATTTCTTTCTGATAAACACATGTCTAGATGAATATTTCACAGCTACCACTTTATATAAATTGTCAAGAAAAGATAGCATTACATACATATATCATAAGCTTTACCACTCTTAGTGGTCTTGTTGATAATTTGGAATGGGCAATTGAAACATTTATTACTTAAAACAGGTGAATTCTAAAAATTTGGCTTTTTTAGATAAATTAATATATTTGAAACTGAATATGAGAAGTAAGATTTCCAAAAGTTGGGGTGGAGAATACAATTACACAACTGCATTACTTTACACTTTCAACATGTTTTTTTACCTCCATGATCCAGTGGTCCCAGGCCTGAGAATAAAGAAGCATTCCCAAGGTGGTTGATAATAATGTTCCAAATATCATATAAATAACATTATTTTTACAGTGTTTGTTACAGAGATATTTTAGATTTGGTCACAAATTCACTTTATCGAGCTTAATGAAGACAGTGAAGCTCAATGAAAATTGCGAATCCCTCTATTACCAAGTGGCAGAGTCAATGACAAGATTTTTGTTAAAACCCTTGCTATACAATAGGGGCCATGAGAAATTGTTAATGAGCATGTTATTCTTATTGCCTTCATTGTAAATTGTGCCTGAAAGCCTGACCTAGGGAGACAGCAAAAGACATATAATCAAAAATATCTTGTTAGGAATGAAAATTATTATTTCTTATCAAGTCCTGGAGGTCTTTGGGTTGTTAGTTGGCATATAGTTTTTAAAAGATTTGAGAAAAAAATGTGTAATTAAAATATATGGAAAGGGAAATAGCCTTGGGAGAAAAGAGTTAAAGCAGCTGGGCTGTGATTCTTCTGAATATTAAAGAAGCATTCCAAGTGAAAGAAGTGGGATACATAGTCTAACAGCCTTGTAAATATGTTAACTCAATCTCCTACATAGGCTGCCAATATAGACTGGAGGGAAGGAGAGTCCTTATCTATAGAAACTCTGTGGCAAGAGAAAGAAATAAGGGGTATTTTATTAGGGAAAGAGGAAGTCAAATTGTCCCTGTTGCAGATGAAATGTATATTTAGAAAACCCCATCATCTCAACCCAAAATCTCCTTAAGCTGATAAGCAACTTCAGCAGTCTCAGGATACAAAATCTACATGCAAAAATCAAAAGCATTTCTATACACCAATAACAGACAGAGAGCCAAATCATGAGTGAACTCCCATTCACAATTGCTACAAAGAGAATAAAATACCTAGGAATACAACTTACAAAAGATGTGAAGGATCTCTTCAAGGAGAACTGCAAACCACTGCTCAAGGAAATAAAATAAAATAAAAAAGAATGGAAAAACATTCCATGCTCAGGATTAGGAGGAATCAATATAGTAAAAATGGAGATACTGCCCAAAGTAATTTACAGAACCAATGCTATATCCATCAAGCTACCACTGACTTTATTCATAGAATTAAAAAAAGCTACTTTAAATTTCATATGGAATTTTAAAAAAAGCCTGTAAACACAAGACAATTCTAAGCAAAAAGAACAAAGCTGGAGGCACAACGATACCTGACTTCCAACTATACTACAAGGATACAGTAACAAAGCGTATGATACTGGTACCAACACACATATATAGACCAATGAAACAGAACAGAGGCCTCAGAAATAGCACATCTACAAGCATTGGATCTTTGACAAACCTGACAAAAACAGTCAATGTGGAAAGAATATCCTATTTAATGAATGGCATTGGGAAAACTGGCTAGCCATATGCAGAAACCTGAAACTGTATCCCTTTCTTACACCTTATACAAAAATTAACTCAAGACGAATTAAAGACTTAAATATAAGACCTAAAACCATAAAAAACCCTAGAAGAAAACCTAGGCAATACCATTGAGGACATAGGCATGGACAAAGAATTCATGGCTAAAACACCAAAAGCAAAGGCAACAAAAGCCAAAATAGACAAATAGGGTCTAATTGAACTCAAGAGCTTCTGCACAGCAGAGGAAACTATCATCAGAGTAAACAGGCAACCTACAGAGTGGGAGAAAATTTTTGCACTCCATCCATCTGACAAATGGCTAGTATCTATAATCTACAAAAAAACTTAAATAAAGGTGCAAGGAGAAAAAAGCAAACAATCCCATCAAAAAATGGGCGAAGGATATGAACAGACACTTCTCAAAAGAAGACTTTTATGCAGCCAACAAACATATGGAAAAAAGCTCATCATCACTGGTGATTAGAGAAATGCAAATCAAAACCACAATGAGATACCATCTCATTCCTGTTAGGACAGTGATCATTAAAAAGTCAGGAAACAACAGATGCTGGAGAGGATGTGGAGAAATAGGAATGCTCTTATACTGTTGTGGGAGTGTAAATTAGTTCAACCATTGTGGAAGACAGTGTAGCAATGCCTCCAGGATCTAGAACTAGAATTACCATTTGACCTAGCAATCCCATTACTGCGTATATACCTAAAGGGATTATAAATCACTCCACTATAAAGACACATGCCACATGTATGTTTATTGCAGCACTGCTTACATTAGTAAAGACTTAGAACCAACCCAAATGTTCATCAATGATAGAATGGATAAAGAAAATGTGGCACATGTACACCACGGAACACTATGCAGACAGAAAAAGGGATGAGTTCATGTCCTTTGCAGGGACATGGATGAAGCTGGTAACCATCTATAGGAAACTAACACAGGAACAGAAAACCAAATACCACATGTTCTCACTCATAAGTGGGAGTTGAACAATGAGAACACTTGGACACAGGGAAGGGAACATCACACACTGGGGCTTGTTGGAGGGTGGGGGTTATGGGAGGGAGAGCATTGGGAGAAATACCTAATGTAGATGACAGTTTGAGGTGTGTAGCAAACCACCATGGCACGTGTCTGCGTATGTAGCAAACCTGCACATTCTGTACATTTATCCCAGAACTTATAATAATGAATAATATAATAATGAATATCATAATGAAATATAATAGTGAAGAAAAGAAACTCTTAGCAGAATATTCCTGGTTTTGAACTTCTTATGGTAAGCAAACCTAAAACTCAAGGATTTAGAAAATATGATTTCCTAGAAAATATTGTACAAAATATTTAGGAATCTTATAAAATGGAGACATTTCAAACCTTATTGATTATTGTATGAAGGGATACAGAGGCTTTAGACACCTTTTTATCTATGGCAGAGAAAGCATCCCAGGCAAGATCAGAACAGGCAAGAACAGATGTTAAGGGGTAACTAGAACTATTTCATTTTGTTTATCTTCTTTGTATGGCAAGACACGGTATGTTTTTTGTTGTTGCTGTGGAGTCCAATATCAGTGCACACATGTTCTGAAAGCAGAACATGCACCTAAATCTCTCAGCTGTTTTTGAGCTTTGTTTGCCTGTTTCTTTCAAGACACAAGAGCTTAATTATGGGCAAGATCTTGGATTTGTATGAATGTGATTTGACAATCTGATTCTTTGTGTTAGTTAACATATATATATATATATATATATATATATATATATATGGAATGGAATATATATATGTGGAATAACATGTTTATATTACTTCATTTTTATAAGCTATTCTCTCTTCTAATTGAAAATATTTTTTTCTTATTTTCATATTTAAATATTAATACCAGATTTTCAAAATTGTGCAGTCACATCTCACTTATGTTGTCTTGCTTTTTATGAAAGTTTTTGATTTGGAAACACAAATTCATTTGCTTTTTAAAATTTCCTTCGAAATCAGGAATGCTCTTCTTTTTTATTAAATTTGTTTTGATTCTTGTAGCATTTTATTTCTTTCAAAACTCCTGTAATACAGACTTCTGATTGGCTGTATCTTGATTCTTTCTTATCTTTCTTATTTCATTTCATTAATAAATCTCTCTTCTTTCAGAAAACATATCTTCATAATATTTGTAACTTCACTCCTTTGTTTTGTTGCATAATTGATGTGATTATTCACTATCTCTAATATATGTTTATGTTCCAGTCATGTTTCCTTACTGTATACAATACTTTCTGATTTAAAATATTTTTTCTTTCATTATTATTTTTTAATTTTTTGATAATGAAGATTGCAAAACTTCTCTAAACATTCTTATTTTTTGCAATAATTCAATTATTATCTGCTTCCTCAAGTTTTTTTATTTTAAAATAATATTTTTTCACATGCCTAATTTTTTATTCTATTTATTTTTCTTTTGGGGAAAATTCTCTGCTTGATCAGTATTTAGCATTGTGATGAATTTTGTTAGTTATTTGTTTTCAGTACACATCATTCAGGACTAGGCAAGATTCATAGAAACTCTTAAAATGTAGGGTAGTTTTATGTTGCCAATTTATAGAGCCAGATCAAGTGAGTAAGGATGGAATTCTTTCTAGGGATGATTGTTACAGAACCACCGCTTTCATAATGTATACTCTTTTAAGTTTTGTGTCATTGTGAACAGAAACTATTTTATTTTGCTAATCTCCTTAAAGGTAAGATGTGGAATGCTTTCTTGGTGTGGCATCCAATATCAGTGCACTGCCACATGCTCCTAATGACTACAGGACAGTCCAGTCACTTCCACATCTCACCCGCTTTAGAAAAGGATTACCAGAGTGTCTATTCTCTTCTATTTACTTCTCAGGAATGATTTGAAGAAAGTCATACATCAATTTGGCTCTTCTTTCAGATAGTTTTTCTTAGCAGATAGTATGTGCACATTTGTGTGTGTGTGTGTATATATATACACACACACAAACACTTTAATAATATATATCTCTTTAATGATATATATAGTTGACCTATGATATATGAAACATATACATCATATGATATATATAATTATATGATTCATATATAATCATATATAAGAATCATATATATCCTATATATGAGATATAGAATCATATACTACTGTCATATTTTTATATATAATACATATATTTGATAAAGAATTATATATCAAATATCTTATATTTGATATATATTATATATCTAATATTTGATATCATATTTTGATATGTATCACTTTATAAAAAATATGTATAGCACTAGCTTTCATATAAAATCAGTTTTCAATGTTAAACTAAAAAGGGGCCAGAATTAGATACCAACCTTCAGTTCATTAAGTTTTCTAGAAGTAGGTTTAGTTGCTTAAAATATATTAATATTTCTACATCTAAATTCACATATAAAAATGTTGTCATCATCACTAACTATAGCATAAATACTTCAGAGGAATCATTCACTGTGTATGTGACTCCATGTGTGCCATCTCATTTAATTTTCACAAGAACCTAATGAGATGGTAAGGAGGATAACTGATGGCTGTTCTCTTAGCAACAGTTTACTTCTTTGTCTTCTTGGTGTAACTCCCTACCTACTTAAGGAGTGAAACAACTTTTTCCAGGGAAGCTTCTTCACTCCTTGGTGAAATCCTTTATCTAGGCTCTCTTAATCGGAATCGTGAACTACCTGACAACAACGCATTAGACAGGGGTAGGCATTTGGCCATAACTAGTCTAATAGTAAATTTAGATCATTTTCTGTAAAAATACAAATTGTTCTATGGACGGAAGTATATTCTATTTTAAGGGTTAACATTCAGATAGGACATTCTTGGACCAAAAAGAATACCAGGCTCAAATTGAAGACAAAACTCAGAGGAACAAAGAATTGAAATACATGTAGAGCTATGACTGCCTTGTGAAATTTTGGATCAAAATGTGTCTGAATTTATTCCCAACCTTGGATATTGAAAGTTACATTATCATTTCAAAGAATCAATTTGATTATTTTTATGTGCAATGAGAATAAATGCATCCTCATTGTTATAAACATACACTATGATTTTTAATATTTCATAAATAAGCTGTTAGAGAAAAAAAAGAACTTTTTTTTTTTTTGAGGTGGAGTCTGACTCTGTCGCCAGGTTGGAGTGCAGTGGTGCGAGCTCAGCTCTCTGCAACCTCCATCTCCTAGGTTCAAGCGATTCTCTTGCCTCAGACCCCGGAGTAGCTGGGACTATAGGTGTGCACCAACATGCCCAGCTAATTTTTATGTTTTTGGTAGAGATGGGGTTTCACCATGTTGGCCAAAATGATCTCTTGACCTCGTGATCCACCTACCTTAGCCTCCCAGGGTGCTTGGATTACAGGTGTGACCCACCATAGCTGGCCGAAAAAGAATTATTTGCTTCTAGTGTGTACACTAATAGGTGGTGAAACTGAATGCTGAAATCAGTTTAATTTCCATGCCCACGTGTTTTAAGATTTTCAAATATTACATGAGGTAGAAAATACAGTGTTTGACAATGATGCAAAATAATGGAATACATGACATTTATATCTTCTTTAAGTTATATTTTCATGGACTTATATTTGTGCAGGGTAAGCTTATTGCAGTGTCCCTTTCATTGATTAAGCCTTCATCAGTTACTTGTAGAGTTCCAACAGTTTCCTTTCACATCTACTCAGCTACCTGACTTTCCGACCTTGGTTTCCTTGTGCTTAGACTGCTTAACCACTTGTGCCCCATTTTCTGCTATTGTGTAACAATGCATTTGGTAATGATTATTAGAGTTTATGAATAACTTTCATGATTTTCTTTGTTTCTCTGCTAGTCCACTTGGTGCTTTCTGGCACAAGTGTGGAAGAAGTCTCTTTTGCCTGTGAGAATGCTGCTTGAAATCTTGTGTTATCAGTTTTCTCAGGTAAATGGAACATCCCTTAAAACTATAAGATGCACTCAGTTCTCCTCATGTGTACAATTTCTGACAGAGGACATGCTTCCTACTCAATTCCATTTTAATCTCATGTACTAGTCATTTTCCTTCTTCTTCCTCCAACAAAAGTTTTTATACTGTCTCCTCAGGAACCCATCATAAAATGTGTCAGACATGTAGACACAATAGTGATTCATATGGGGATGCTTGCTTCAGTTGCACAATAAAATAACAAAATATCCTTGTGATGTATTTTCAAGAAAATTAGAACCTTAATTTGACTTAAGAACTTAACTCTGTAAAACTACCATTGTACAAAAGACAACATATCAATAAATGCGGACAGCTTTTGTTGCAGATATCTGATTTGAAAATGCCTCAGCAAAAATAAAACGTTTTGAATTGTGCATTTAAATAAATAAATCTATCCAATTGGCAAAATGATGCTTCCAAATTATGTAGATAAGACATTTTTAAATGAATTTTTGACCTTAGCAATATCCCAAGATTTTATGAATCAGTTTAACAGTAAAGAATCGTAATATGCAGTAACAGGCTATGGAAGAACAGTCCAACTGTGGACTCTTTCAGAAATTACAATTTATAGGTGAAAGGGAAGTGAACTGTGAGAGTGTCCCAGAACAGCCATGTGTTTTCAAAGGCAGCAGACCATAAGGTGAACGCTGCAGAAAATAAAGGAAGCATATGGAAGGAGAGAGTGTTCTCACCTACCCACCTGTAAATGAAGATGCTGTTGAATAAATATGTGCTGTCACTGGCACACATAAAACTGAAATAGGGATTTTGAGCATGTTTATAGTGTTATGTAAGATAAACCATGTTTTTTGCTGTTGATCATTTATATACTTCCACAGTTATAACAATTTGTTATCATTGGATAGTAATAGGAATTATTCTGAAACCAATAGAGGAATTATAATACCCTTTAAAAAATATTGATTTAAAGGATACTGATGTAGATTAGATAATTAATAATTAGGAGGCTTAGGTTTTCAAGTATTGCTATTTTATTTAAATGGTACTTAAATTTCTACAGTGCTTATTTCATCTCTAATTTTGAAAAATAAAATACAGTAAGTCATATGAAATTTTTTTAAATAAAAGAATGCTATACTAATAGATATTAATATTTATGTTACCAGGCACATACCAAGATACTAAAAAATGCACTATAATTCACACTGGAGCCCTCTATTATAATGATCTATTGGGGAATGTCAGTTCTGTTGCAAATAATTATTATTAGTGCTAATTTCAGATTTAGACAAGATTGGCCCTAACTTCACATTATGATGTTAACAGGATCTTCATGAATGCTGGAGACTAAGGACATGGAATGTTCTCTGGAAATATTTTTATAGATATTGGTTAAACCCATTGTTCTACCCAATAGTAATGTAGAAAATATTTGATTTGTCAAAATATATTCCTTCACACATTTAAGCCTAGTTTTATACAATTATTTTTTAATATTTATTATATTTCAAAAATTAAGTGTTAGCTAGCGTTCACGAGTTCATTAAATTCAATATTAATCACAACAAGAGCAACACAGCTAATAGTACAGATTGGAACTGTTCACACACCAGAAATAGTGCTTTGTACTGGAAGGCAATGATGAGAATGATGTACAATAGGTATAAGGCTTCTCTCCTCACATACTTTTTATTCTCTAGGCACACGAAAAAATTTCCATGATGTCCTAATGATATATGATTTTTAGTGGTACCTAGAACCTCATCACAAACATCAATATTACTTCTAATGGCAAGAGATGAGCTATCCTAAGTATCGAATCAATGCATCTCTGAGACACAGATGGACTCAAAAGCGAATCCTGATGCATTTCAAAGTTTCAAGGTTGTGTAATGGGAATGTGGTAGAGATTAGTCTTCAGCTGATTTTAGTAAGAGTAAGTCTTGGCAGAAGCAATACCCTGGTTTCTGGAATTCTTGTTGGCTACTTTGATTCCATCAATTTTCAGAATGAATAGAATGAAATATAGTCTAAGCTTATTTGGAATATATAGAAAACCTAATGATTTATTCTATTATTTTTATTTTATTGTCCTGGTTTGTGAATATCAGAGTGCATTATGTTATTTGCTAATCACTGTAGAACATTAGCAGATTAAGTAGGGTTTTGGGAGCCAAGTCCATTCTCAAATAGGACAAACGTTGTTTTCTACTGAGTCTGTATATTTTCCCAAAATAACAAACAGTGTCAAGAAGATGAATAAAACAGCAGTTTCCCTGTAGTCTCTGTGTGAGAATAGTGGTATGGGAAAGGGAGAGTATTTTAGGCATGGAACCTTTTTATGGCTCAGAGGTAGCTTTTGAGAATCCATAGAATAGTGGGAATCTCTGCACTTTGTTGAAGCAGAACTTAATTCTCTTAGAATTTGAGCCCAATCCCTCTTTTATGTGCAATTTTCTAGGATGGACATATCAATAAATTAGGTCTCTTTGGACTCCCGCATTGTGACTCAGACCCTTTCCTGTATTCCATCAGGCCTCAGTATTAAGGACAAAAACAAGATTGATTAGTTATTCACAGTGAAATGACTTGCAAGAAGCTGCCAAGTTACTAAAAGCAAGCAGCATTGCCTGGAAGATGGGCGAGGTAGTATGTCAAACATGACTTATTTGAGTAAGTAGATAATATGTATATAAAGTATTTAACTTGGGTTAATAATTAATTATACTTAAATTTCACTTTAGAAAATTTTAACAGCTCTGTGTGGTCTTCAAGATTTAAATACTGCAATTATAAATCTGATGAGTTTTCTTTTTACTATCACATTACGTAGCTTATTCATGAGTTTTGACGACTAGGGACACATAATACAATTCCTTTTTGCAGAATTGCTGCACCTTGTATGTATTATTCTGCCTTCACTCTGCAGTTCAAACTTGGCCCGTGTAGCTGAAACAGGTGCAGAGTGATGAGCTCTTTTAGCAGTTCTCCACACATTCTGGGACTGGTTGAGAGCCATTGGATGGGTATGGTTCTTTCTTGCCAAGAGGAAAATCTCCCCAAATAGGAACAGATGTTAATATGGGCAAAATGTTCTGTAACAATAAATTTTTTATCTTTCATTTATAGGAATTCTTTCATTCCCCCAAATACTTCAGCATTTCACTTTATACAAGAATCACTTCACTGCAAAATTTTCATCATCAAGAGATAACCAATAAACTATCATGTAATAGAAAAGGATAATAATTTAGAAAATAGGTAACACGTTTGGAATTAGTTTCTATAGTAGCTCACAAGCCAATGCAGGTTGGTTGTTTCACTAAAGTTATCCTGTAATAAGAAATTCTGTACAAGTTAGTTGAATAGATGCATACATATTTGATGAATTGTGCAATAGCCTTTAGACATAAATTGATCTTCAAGGATGCTCATACTGTCAGGTGAACTTCTACAATTTTTTTCTTCACATCTTTAAGAATTTCCACTACTATACCATTAATTTAAATGTACTTTTGAAGGTAAATAATACATTTTCAAGTTGATTTTATAGCCAAATATGCATAGAATGAGTAATTTTTAAGACATGATGTTAATATAGAGTTGTCACTAGTTTTAGAATACTTCTTAGTTGTTTTAGATGATCATTTTCCTTCAATAAATTAATAACGATTGGCAATATAAAAATAGTGATTTGGGGCTATTTTTCTTCGTGGAAAACTGGTTTAGCGCAGACTATTTTTAAGGTAATTATTACTTTATCTAGGTGTTCCAGAAACTGCCTAGAACATGATTTTAGATGCAGCATATTGAAATTTACATTTAGAAACTGATTTGTATTTGCTCATATATGCATATTTCACTCCTTTTATTCAGATAAAAGAAAATACAGTAAATGTATCATAAAGATTGTAACTAAAATTTAATTTAAAATTTGCCATAAAATACAGTAAATTTACAATATTTTCTTTCATCTGAAAAACATTCAAATTATTGAAGCAAAAGAGAAAATTTTAGAATTACAAAGATAAAAAGTGTTGGTTTTAAATGTAAACTCATTAATTTTCCCAAAAATAGTAACTACACACATTTCTCTAAAAATTTTTAACTATTGTTTCTGAGTTTAAATATTGATTCACAACAACTAGTTAACTTCAATCAAAAAAATTGAAAAACATATCATCTTAAAAGATTTTTTCATCTAGTATGCAGTACCCTTTTGATTAATTGAAGGCTTAGATCATTACCTTAGTGTCTTTGCCATATAAACTTAAACATATTTCTTTAGACAAAAAAGTATAGAAATGACAGTATGTCAAATGTTAGATATTTGCCAAATTATGGTAGGTACATAAAATCAGAATGCGGGTAAATAATCTAAACAAGCTATCTCAAGCTGTTTAAGCCAGAGAGAGTATTAAATACTGCTTTACTGCAATCACGTTAGGGCCAAAAGATAGTCTGCACTGGGGATCCTTTGAAAGAACAGATCATAGCTATGCTCCATGAGGTCCACTTACCTTCAAAATGCTAACAAAAACAAAACCCTTCTCTGATCCAGCAAAGCTCAGAGAGACATAAAAAGACAGAGATTCAGCCCAGTGTGAGTTAGTCACTGTGGGCTTGTTTGCACAATTATGTGCAGGCAATGCTGACACACAACTTTCCCGTAACCAGCAGCTGCGATTAGCAGTTTTCAGATTTATTTGAAATAAACAGATCTCCTTTTATTCTGCATTCAATGCACAGACTTGCATATTGACTAAAGAGAGAAGGATAACTTTGTTGCTGAAATTTAGGAATTGGGCACATTGTATTTAAAGCAGGAACTCTGAATAAATGAGGACAGATAAGTATCCTATGCAATCGTTATTGAAAGTACGAATACAAATAATTAACTAATATGGATCAATATGATACTTGAAATCATATTTGAAACAACAAAAGGAAATGATCACAATTAAATGAGGATAATATTTATATGTATCCTTGCCTAAGAGTTTTGGCAATTCCTTAGTGATTAAAGATTGCGTATTACTAGTTTAATCACATAAGACATTTTAATTTGACGTTTATTAATTTGAGTCTTATTAGTCATTAATACATCATACATTATTTATCTCCTAATCATAATTGCCATTTTAAACAAATTCTTGAATTGGGTTTATAAATCCTGAGTTATTGAGCCTTCGCAGATACTATCTGGCAATTATTTTAACTGGTTGATTAAGATGAATGAGCCAAGAGAAACAAATAGAATATTAAAGAAATACCTTGATAATAGCTATTATTCCCTGAACACACAATATATTATGAGAGTCATATTTTCCTGCTACTTTATGTGTTTCTAGCTTCATTTTGAGGGCTCACCATTAGATACAGGAAGTAGATATTATAATCTCCTGCAATAATAAAAGAAGAATAATTTTCTAGATCCTAATAATCTTGAGACGAGGTATTTTCAAATGAAAAATATTAAGTTTATTTGGAGAATATTGAAGAAAATAGTGAACTTTAATTAGTGTTTAAAAAAATAACAAGTAGGATCCTGGCTGGGCACAGTGGCTCACACCTGTAATCCTGGCACTTTGGGAGGCCGAGGTGGGCAGATTACTTGAGGTCAGCAGTTTGAAACCAGCCTGGCTACCATGGTGGAAACTTGTCTCTACTAAAATTAGAAAGAAAAAAAAAATAGCAGGGCATGGTGGTGCATGCCTGTAATCCCAGCTACTAGGGAGGCTGAGGCAGTAGAAAGGAGAATTGTTTGAGCCTGGGAGGTGTAGATTGCAGTGATTCAATATTGTGCCACTGCACTCCAGCCTGGGTGATAGAGTGAAACTTGATCTAAATATTAATAATAATAAAAATAAATGAATAAATAAAGATAACTGGGAATAGTTGAAGCTTAATTTTCCTTTGCAGCCACATCACCATTATGCCTGGGTCAGTTGATTTCTGACTGGTACAAAGAAGATGTAGGGTGGGAAAAACAAGGAAGATAATGAAGACAATGTTTTCATTAGGTTAAGCAAAACAGGATGCTATAGAAGGGTGAAGGGACTTTGGATGTAAAACAAATAAAAGAAAATTAGGCAAAAAAAAAAATATATATATATATATATGTGTATATATATATATATGAACATTTAAGCTGGGACTCTGTGTCCCCATAACATCCAGCAGAGGGTTTGTAAAATAGAAAAGCCAAAAGGTATTGATAAGTACAAAATAGTATCCTACTTTTTCACAGACTCCGCTTGATATGCAAGAGACAATTGTGTCACATGATGGGTCCATGTTCTAAGACTATTACTGTGTGGTCAATGGCATGAGGTCACCCAGGAAAGTAACACAAACTACAGATGTATTACATTTGACGGATAAAGGCAAGAACTTGGATTTCCGCAGTGAGTGCTAACGTGGCATCCAAAAGGACTTTGTAATAGTAGCCAGACACCGAGACGCATCAGTGTAGAATCACAGGTACACAGCTGTGGCCATCCAATGTGCAGCAAAATCCAACAAAGACATAGAGAAAATCCATCAGACCAAGCTCTTTCCCCCTGCCAACACAAGGGCACTGTTACAGGAAATGAAGATTACAAAGGTTGAAAAACCACTGATAGCAAGTTGGAATATGAATTGATATGGTTCGGCTCTGTGTCCCCATTCAAGTCTCAACTTGAATTGTAATTCCCATAATCCACATGTGTCATGGGAGGGACCTGATGGGAGGTAGTTGAATCATGGGGGTAGTTTCCTCAATGCTGTTCTTGTGATAGTGAGTGAGTTCTCATGAGATTGGATGGTTTAATAAATATTTGACATTTCCGTTGCTGACATTCATTGTCTCTTCTGCTGCCCTGTGAAGATGTGCCTTCTGCCATGATGGTAAGTTTCTGAGGCCTCCCCAGCCAAGCAGAAACATGAGTCAATTAAACCTCTTTTTGAAATAAATTGTCTAGTCTCGGTTATTTCTTCATAGCGGTGTGAAAACAGACTAATGTATGAGTTGACTGTATTTTACTAATAGGAACTGAGATAATTTGAAAGAAAGTTTTGAGCTCTGTACAGTAAAATTTTCAATTTCTGAGATACTGGCTGATGAACTAGATAATCACTACATAGATCAATTGGAGATTTGATGAGATTAGCTGGAAAAGTCCATCAAAGTGAACCACTTCATAATGTGCAGTCTCAATTCCACGTAGAGGCAAAATTAAGTTGAAAATATATTCAATATTTTGTCATGAAAAATTATATAAAGAAAAGAAAGAGTTAACCTGTTTCTACTGAGAATCTCTGGCACTGATTTTGTTTTAAACAGGGAAACAAAATTTAACAGCTGTACCCAAGTAATAACTTAAAAAGCATTCATTTATTTTCTAAAAAGTGACCAATTACAGATAATGACTAGCTTACATTTATCTTAATCCCTCAATATTGTGGGTTTTAGAGGGCAATATTTAACTACTACATCCTGCTAAATATGTTCCAGATCTTAACCCCTTGCTATGTAATTATTTTGCATTCCCCCTAGAAAAGCAATTTAATTCAGCCTCTGTTTAGTCTTTCAATAGGCCAGTAATTTTCTCTTTCCTTTTGTAATCAGGGAACTTTTCAGATATTTTTAGAAGATAAAGTGTTTCAGAAAGTGTAAACATGGGTGTTAAATTGGTAAAGAAACACGCGAGAACTTTTAACATTGTCACAATTTTCTATAGACTCTCCTAAAGAACAAAATTTTGTGATTTGCAGTCACATAACTTGCAAATTCATTTACTGGTAAACACTATGGTTGAAAATATCTCTTCTGGTTTCTTGCAAGAAGCATTTTGGAAAGAAAATTCTTCAAAGTTTGAAAGCAGTATATCAGGGAAGAAATGAATTTACTCTATATTTTTTCCTCACCAAATAATTATTCATACAGTTCCATCTTAATTGAAGGTATACTCTGTTTCTCCTGCTCCTATTTGAATGAGTTGGATTTTTCTTAATTATTACAACTGGTTCCTCTGGAAAGAATGGAGATAGGAAAGATAGATTTCCAACATTGCTACGCAATGCTCTCTTCTGCTGCTGTACAATAGAGAATGCTTATATATAGCATGAATCTTTTGTATAACCACAGCTCCTCTGACACTTGGAAACTAACTTGGAGCAGGAGTGCTTATGCAGCCTTGGCTTCCCTGAATTCTTCTCACAATGCTTCACGGACCAGTGTACCAGAAGACAAAGAATTTTGGGGGGAATTTTATTTTGCGAGAACCTCCTGAAATTTGAGATGTTTGGGTCACTGGGAAAATTTCTTGCCTTCTCTATTGAATTTCACTAGCAATTGAGCCTGTTTAGTCTCCATCCTAGGTACAACTTTTCCTTCCTGGTTGCGATCTTCTTTTTCAAGAGTGACTATGGACTCCACCAAGACTAGACTAGTGGTGTTTTATCCACAATTATTACCTACCACAGTTTATGTACTGCTAACTTTGTGTGGCACTCCAACTCTATGGTATAATTTATTTGGAGTATCTCAAGTTATACTTGTCTCCTAGTTAATCTAAAAATGAAGACTGTTAGGCCTTTTGTCTTGGAAAAGTGGCAAATTTCAGGACTGAATTGTCTCCATTTTTTAATTAAATTAAATTTATTTATTTATTTGAGACAGAGTCTCTTTCTGTTGCCCAGGTTTATGTGCAGTGGCATGATCTCAGCTCACTGCAACCTCCACCTCCCAGGTTTAAGTGATTCTCCTGCCTCAGTCTCCTGAGTAGCTGGGATTACAGGCCTGTGCCACCACACCTGGCTAATTTTTGTGGAGGCAGTATTTCACCATATTGGTCAGGCTGATCTCTACCTCCCGACTTCAAGCAATCCACCCGCCTCGGCCTCCCAAAGTAATGTGATTAAAGGCATGAGCCACCATGCCTGGCCTGTCTTCATGTTTTAAACACACCAAAAGTCTTTATAGGCATGACTTTACACAAAACTCTATGGGAAAAAGTGATTTTCCAAGTATTTGTGGACATCAGAGGGATCTCATAACTTTTTTAGATTTGAGCTCTCATTCAAAATTTTATAAGGTTTTCCTACAGGACCACATGGGATCTTCAAATAGTAGAATCTTGGAAGTACAAAACAGTGCTCAGAAATTAATTATTTAAAATGCCTAGCAAAACATTTGAAAGTTGTTAATCAAATATAGGTTACACACATTCTAGGAAATTTCACAATCTATTTCTGGCATTCCTATACGTTTTGCCTAAAATTCTATACTTCTTTGTATGCTACAAATCATCACAGTATTTACTAGAATATAATCTGTTTACCTTATATGTCAATTTTACCAACTTGTAAGCTCTTTGAGAGTAAGCAGAATAACCGTTGTTGCTCGAGTGTATAGGATATTGCCTGCAACAAAGAATATTGACATTAAACAGTTTTCCTGCATCCATCTTCTATCTCCAAACTTGCATTCTCTCCATAATTTCTTCACAGTTTTATTCTTCACATTTTATCAACATTTACCAATGATGATATACAGTGGTTGATATAAAATATGTAAATTTTAATTATGTTTTATGTATCCAGGTTCTAGGAAGTAACCTCAGGTGGGCTGGAATATCTTTGTATTATTGCTGAGTATGTCTTAAATAGTGTCAGTCCCATAGAGTGTGCTCAATGAGCATGTCCTTTGTAAATGAATGAATGAATGAAAGAATAACAATTTAGAAAAATAAATAAATGAGGAAGAAAATGGAAACGCTTACATGTGAAGCTGAAAATAAAAATACCAAAAGGAAAAACAAAAGCTAATATATTTATTCTTAAATTTTACAGCACAGAGCAGAAAAGAGTGTCATACTCATTGTTTGGCCGACACAATTTTTTTGTACGTTAGGGTAGGTTGTGTGTTGTTGCTAACTGATTTCATGTTAAAAACAGCTACTAGGTGTTTACTTACTTTAAACAAATACAGTTATTTAGTCATATTCAAATCATCACAAACTGCTGGATTTGAGTAAAACTAACCATTAATTTGCTACACATCCTACAATTCCCTATTGCCTTCTATATTCTGCTGTCTTTTTAATGCTACTTTGTTTAGCACTACAGACATTTATAATTTGACTTGCATACTCTAAAGATAAAATGTTGCAATTATCAAATTTCTGAGAAAATCAGTTGTTACTTTTTGAGACATTGTTGTATTTCTTTTGTACTGCTTTTAAACTATCACAAATTTAGTCACTGCAAAGTATTCTATATTCATTATCCCATGGTTTCTATGGATCAGGAATCCACAAATTAGTTGGCTGGATCCTTTCTTCAGGTTTACACCAGGCTAAAATAAATGCATTACCTGGAGCTACAGTCTCATCTGAGGCTCGAATCCTCTTCCAAGCTCTTTAGGTTGTTGTCAGAGTTATCTCCTTACAGCTGAGGTCCTATGCATATGTTCCACGTGTAGTTTATAGCATGGCCATTAGTTCCTTCCAATTTACCAAGAGAATCTCTGAGCTACTTCACATTCTTATAAGATATTGTCTGATTAGGTCAGGCACACCCAGGAGGTTCTCCTAATTGAGTAACAAAAAGTAAACTGATTAGTAACCTAATCACAGGATGATTAGCCATCATATTCACAAGTTCTTTTTACTCTTAAAGGAAGAAGATTATATGAAGGTGGGGTCATGGGAGTGGGATCATCTTAGAAATTTGCCTGTCTCAACTATTAACTCCAAGTAATAAGACAAGGCCTGAGACTTATTGTTATAACAAACATCCAGAGCTATAAAATTTATAAGCACAAGAAGTGTTATCTAAGCATAGTATTTCTTTGAATAAACTTTTTAAATTAAAACATTTTCAAGAGATAACCATTTGAAGTTGCAATAGTGTTAGGGAATCTTTGGGGTATCATTTTTCTGACCAGAAACCTGTGTGGCTGGTGTCACCTTTACCTGAGTTTTGCTCACTCCCACTGGGCTTGTTTTGCTCACTCAGCGTGGCAGGTTGTGTGTAGCTCATGCTACAAGCCTGGGTCCCTTGACTTCCAAGGGTGAGTCTGGTATGGAATGGTGAGGGGTGTGTGAGCGAGTGTGGGGTTTGACCACTGTGAATAGTCAGACATGCCAGCTACTGCAGCGGGGCAGGCAGCTCCAGGTGCTGACACAGGCACCAGCTTTTGTGAGGCTGAAGCTGACCAGGCACACTGCAAGCAGCTTCTGTGGCTGGCACTAGCGAACATGGTGGTGTCCACAAGCTTAGAGATGTCAGAAACCACAAGGCCCCAAAGAGGGACTCACAGCCCTGGCTCAGGAATCTCCCAAGACTGAGCTCCCCAAAGGGCCACAGCTCTTTTTTTCTTCTCATCGCCCACAACACGGCAAGCCAGGGGCATGTTTCAGCCCTGTTTCTGTTACAGTTATTTTAACATCACCATTAGGTGGGTCTCAAGTTCTTGTTCTGTGACCAGGAAGACTGAAGTATGCAGACAAGTGGAGGATGAGCAAGATAAAGATGAAATTTATTGAGTGATAGAACAGCTCAGAGAAAACCTGTAGCAGGTAGCTCCTTTCCATAGCCAAGGTGTCCTGATGAGTGTTCAGCTCCTAGTGGAGTGGCTAAATATGTGGTAGTTAGTTAAAAAGCAGTGCAAAGCTAATAAAACAATGTCGCAAAAAATTGCAAGTCATCCTGGCATGTGTTCAGCTGTCATCAGCAGAAAAGGTAGCTCCTCTCTGCAGCTGGCCATCCAGCTCTCAGCAGAAGGGAGGCCCTAAAGTGAGTGTCTTCTTTCTGCAGCTGGTTGTCCCAATGTCTGCTTAGCTGTGGCTGGGGCTTTTATGGGCCACAGAAGGAAAGAAGGAAGTGTGTGCCTACTGGTCAATGGGTGGACATGGGTGGGCCCAGAAAAGGCATCAAAAGTATTCACTTTTGTACATAGGACTGGCAGCGTGGCCACCAGCCTCCAGGCCCTCTCTGACCTGAAGGTGAGAGCTCACTGAGACCCACCCCCTTCCACCCAAAATCCTGTCTGCCTCCTGCTGCCCTTCATGATGCCTAGGCTGTAGGTGGCAAGGGACAGCTGTAGGCCAGTGCTGAGCTGTTCTCAGCACTCCTCCAGGATTCCCTCCTATGCTCATTGTACCCAAAGTCTGGAGAGGGCTGAGGTAGCAAGGAGCTAGCATGTCAGCACTGCTCCGAGCATGTACATACCTACCTAGGCTATGACAGCACCTGAGCTTGGCCACAACTTCACTCCAAGATTGACAGTAGGGAGAAGCCAGGCAGCAAAAGTGTGTACTTCCAAGCCTGCAAGGGTAAGGAGGCCTTTCTGTGCCCCCAAGAGAGCAGGGATGCCTGAATCTGCAGTTTGGGCAACTGCAGCTGTGCCCAGGAAGGCAGGGGTTTTGCCTGCTCCATGGAGCATGTGACCCAGGTCCGTAGCCTTGGTTTGGGTGGCTGCAGGTGTGCCCTGTAGGGTGGGGCTCCTGCCTGCTCCTGTGCCCCAAGAGCACAGGTTCATAGCTGTGGCTTGGGCAGCTGCTGCAGCTCCCAGGGAACTCCTGCCCCCAACCCAGAAGGCACAGGTCTTCTGCTTGTCCCCAGCTCTGGCCAGCTCCTGGAAGCTTGGAGCCCTAGCCGTGCCTTCCTGCTGCAGCCAGTGTGATTGCAGTGGCTGTCCTAGATGGCCTGCCACTGCCATCAATATGATTTCCCCCTGCCATGTTGAATGTGAGTAAGATCCCAAACCTACATTATTGGACTTCATGTGGGTACATAGTTAGTGTAGGATGGTTATGACCAAAGGATGTTTTGTATGATACATTTGAAAATCATATAATACAATTGTACAAAATTGGTGATTTTGTATTTATTACACGCCCCATCAGAGATTATTTGTTGTTTTTGAGATGTCACCTCATTCTTTGGATTAACTAGGTTGTTTTTACTGAGATTTTGCATTGCAAATGGTTATACATACCATATATTGTTTTATCTAATTTAATGCAAATTTGTTTATATTTTTCACCAAGTGCAAATACAGTTATCACTTACTTATTTAGATGGCACAGATGTCTCCTTGAAATACTTTGTTTCTTTTCTTTTCTTTTTTTTTTTTTTT
>NW_016107591.1:2122768-2144546 GCF_001604975.1 Cebus imitator | reverse complement strand
AACAACTGTGCTGCAAGTTCAAAGAATATCAAGTTTAGGACTCATTTGACTCAATTTTGAAAAAAGGCTTTATTGTTGAACCACAGAGAAATTATCACTGGTCAAGAGTAATGAATGAAAGATTTTAGTGCTTGTTAGTTAATACCCTACTGAAAATTTAATGAATTTCTTATGACATTTTATTTTAAAATATTTTTTGTTAGATGTTTTCATTAGTATTAGTAGGAGTATGTAATTTGGAGACATGAGTAAACTGCTTGTTTCAATACACAACATGTAATAAGTATGAGCTTTCTCAAGTGAATCTACAGGCAAAGTATATGCTTAGGAATTATGGTTCTCAAAATCATGCACTTATTTATGCTATAATAAAAAAATGTGGAAAAAATATAACTCAGTTCTTGTCCCATAAAGATTTTATAAGAACCTTGCAATATAGGGAGAAAGATAATTTAAAACAAATATTTTACAGGTTTGAAACAGATTTATTTTTCTCATACAGAGATCCAAAACATTTAGCCACATATGTCAATATGTAAACTGCTGGTTTAAATCCCATAAAAGTATGACATAATTTAATATTATAATTAGTAGCTACTATAATCTATCTTAAACTAACTTTATGTGTAATTTATTACCACTTAAAAATGTCATGATATATATAATCTAGGTTTTACTAGTTGGAAAGTGTTTTCACACAAATATTGTCTTATACATTATTATTAATTCTATTTAGATTATATTCTGAAATGTATTATTACAAAGATAGTGAATACAGGTATACAAGTAAATATGAGCTGTTTAAGGAAATTTAGCACAATTTCATAAAAATCATTTTACTGAAAAAGTATTTATGGCACTTAACATAAGCTCCTTGTCTAAGAATATATAGCATTGTTAGAATTTGAGTGCTTCTATTTTTCCGTGGTGTTGTTCTTGTTTTTAAAGTCCTACAGATACTTGGACTATTTTTCACATGAGGACTTTGCTTACTTAAGATGTGCCCCAGAACTGATTCTTATATCTTCCATATTACTTGTGGTCTCAGGCATTGACAATCGAATATTCCATTCAAATGTGAAAACTATATTTTAGGGTGTTTAGATGTGAGGATCCACTATAAAGAAAATTTTGGACAGTAATCCTGAAAGTAATTGCTATGCTCTGAAGAAGACACAGTGTTGATGAAGATGGGCAACAAAATCAGTACAATTGTTTATAATGCCCCCAATGCACCGATCTTGCTGTATATTTTAACAGATTGGCTTGCTAGTTGTACTGAAGAATCTGAGCACTTCCTACTAACTTTTAAAATATTTCTGTTATGTTTTGTCTAGCCAAAGTGAATTCTGCTATAGTCAATTGAGAACTTTAACTACAGAAGAGGGTTTATTCAAAAAGATATGTGCCTATAAATATTTTTAAAATATACTCCAGGTACAGTGGCTCACAACTGTGATTTCCGCAGTTTGGGAAGCCGAGGTGGCCGGATCTTGAGGCCAGGAGTTCAAGACCAGCCTGACCAATATGGTGAAACCCCATCTCTACTAAAAATACAAAAATTGGCAGGGCATGGTGGTATGTGCCTGTAATCATAGCAACTTAGGAGGCTAAGGCAAGAGAATCACTTGAACCCTGGAGGTGGAGGTTGCAGTGAGCTGAGATTGTGCCTCTGCACTCCAGCCTGGCTTACAGAGCCAGACTCCACCTCTAAAAAATAAAATAAAATAAAATAAAATAAAATAAAATAAAATAAATAAAATAAAATAAAATAAAATAGCAGCCAGCCAGCCCTGAATATCACCTTGTCAAAATTTTAAATGGAAATACACACTAAGTCTTCTTTCTCTCTCTCTCTCACATCTATCTATCTGTCTGTCTATCTATGTGTATATACCCATTGATTTCTTTTAAAAAATTACCATGAACCTGGTATTTTTCAACAACAAAAATTTACTATCTCACAGCTTAAAGGGTCAGAAGACCCTGGAAGTCATGTTCCATCTGGGTTCCCAGGTTCTCTGCTTAGAGTCTTATAACAGTGTAATCAAGGTATTGTCAGAACTTTGATTCTTTTTTACAGGCTTTGGGGAATAATCTGTTTCAGCTTATTAAGGCTGTGGCTAAATTCAGGTCTTTCCATTGTAAGCCAGTTTCCTTATTGGCTCTAAGCCTGAACAGAGTCTTTGCTCGTCAATACCGTCTGTGCCCTTCCCCTGCTTTCTATGCAGCCCATTTCCAAAAAACAGACAATAGAGCTCCCCAAGTGCCTCTTAAACTTTGAGTCACCCCAAAGTTTCTCCTTCTGTCTCATCTCCATGACTTCAATCAAAGAAAGCTCTGTTTTTGAGGCATCATGTAACTGGGTTGTACCCACTTGGATAGTCTAGAATAATCTCTTCATTTTGAGGCTTATAACTTTAGTTACAGCATCAAAGTACCTTTGCTGTGTAATATAACAGTCACATGTTCCAGTGATTAGAGGGGTGTGTGTGTGTGTGTGTGTGTGTGTGTGTGTGTAATAATAGGAAAGCAGTCTCAGTGTTCAGGATGAAGTTGTCTCCTGTGTGGAGGTGAAACCATCTTTAATAATGAGGCCTTGGTTTGGAACGCTGTTGTCTAGGATATGAGAGTGGGGTATTATTTTAAAATAAATACTCACCAGGGTCTTGTTGTGACTCTGTAGTGTAATAATGAGACTGAGCCGTTGTAGAATTTGAAGGAAATCTTGGGCCTGGTTACTAACTTGACTTGCAAATATCTTTTCAGGCCAGAGACTTTATAGAAGCACAACTAGCAAAGGCAGTGTTGACATGCATATTAGTTCTTTTTCTCCTGCTCAGAATGCTGTCCTTACCACTTCTTAGTCTTCATTCTCAACTCATACCTCTTCCTTGTGATGTCTTTCCTGACCACTGCCACCTACTCAGGTTTCTCTCCAATGCTCTCAGCAGATTTGGCTCACATCTGCTCTGTACAAGTCACGTTGCTGTAGTCGATGTTTGTCTTCCCACTAGATGGAAGTTTATTGAGAGTAAGAGCTTCTTTTGTGTCTTTTAATATTTTTATTTTCAATTTTTGTGGGTACGTAATGAATGTATATATTTACGGGTTACATGATATATTTTGAATCAGTCATACAATGTGTAAGAATCACATCAGGCTAAATGAGGTATCCATCACCTCACACATTTACCCTCTGTGTTACAAACAATCCAATTACATTCTTTCAGTTATTTTAAAATGTATAATTAAATTATTATTGACTATCATCACCCTGTTATGCTGTGAATGATAAATCATATTCAGTCGCTCTATTTTTTTTAACCTGTTCACCATCCCCACTTTTTTCCCACTCCCTTTACTACCATTCCAAGCTTCTGATAATCATCTCTCTATTCTCTGTCTCCATAAGTCCATTTGTTTTAATTTTTCAGCTCGCAAAAATAAGTGAGAACATGTGAAGGTTATCTTTCTGTGCCTCACTTATTTCTCTTAACATGTTACTGCAAATGATAGAATCTCATTCTTTTTTAAATTGCCAAAGAGTATTCTATTTTGCATATGTGCAACATTTTGTTTATCCATTCATCTGTTCTTAAACACTTAGGTTGTTACCGAATCTTAGCTATTATGAATAGTGCTGCAATAAACTTGGAAGTGCAGACATCTCTTTGATGTACTAATTTACAAGCCCATCAACCATGTACAAAGATTTCCTTTTTGCTGCATCCTGGCCAGGATTTGTTAGTGGCTGTCTTTTGGATAAAATCCATTTTACCAGGGGTAAGATGATATCTCATTGTAGTTTTGACTTACAATTCTCTAATAATCAAATATATTGAGCACCTTTTCATATACCCGTTTACCATTTATGTCTTCTTTTGAAAAATGTATATCTAATTTTTTTTCATATTTTTAAGTCAGTTATTAGATGTTTTTCCTATAGAGATCCTTGAGTTCCTTATATATTATGGTTATTAATCCCTTGTCAGATAGATAGTTTGCAAAGTTTTATTTTAGAAATTTGGTAGCTTTAGTCTTAGGTTTAAGAATTTAATCCATTTTGATTTGACTTTTGAATATGGTGAGAAAGAGGGGTCTAGTTTCATTCTTCTGCATATGGATATTCTGTTTCTTCAAGCACCATTTATTGAAGGTACTGTCTTTTCCTCAGTGTCTGTCCTTGGCACTTTTGGTAAAAATAAGTTTACTGTAGATGTATGGATTGTTTTCTGTGTTTTCTATTCTGTTCCATTGGTCGACACGTATGTTTGTATGCCAGTACCATTCTGTTTGGATTACGATAAGCTCAGCTTATTTGAAGTCAAGTAACGTGGTTCTTACAATTTTGTTCTTTCTGCTCAGGATAGTTTTGTCTGTTCTGGATCTTTTATATTTCCATGTAAATTTTAAGATTGTTTTTCTCTATTTCTGTGAAGAATGCCATTGGTGTTTTGATAGGGATTGCACTAAATCTGTAAATTGCTTTGAGTAGTATAGATACTTTTTAACAATATTGATTCTTCCAATACTGAGCATGAGCTTCCTAGTCTTTGTGTCCTCTTCAAATTCTTTCATCATTGGTTGTAGATTTTATTGTAGAGATCTTTCACTTCTTTTAAGTTTGTGTAAGGTATTTAATTTTATGTGTGACCATTGTAAGCGGAATGACTGTTTTATTTTTATTTTTAGATTGCTTGCTGTTGGCAAATAGAAATGCTACTAATTTGTGTACGTTGAGGTTGTATCCTGAAAATTTCCTGAATTTGATAACATTTCTAAGTATTTTTTTGGTGAAGTGTTCAGATTTTTCCAAATATAAAATCATATCATCTGCAAACAAAGACAATTTGATTATTCTTTTTAGTTTGGATGCCCTTTATTTCTTTTTTTGTCTAACTGCTCTAGCTAGAACTTTCAGTACTATATTGAATAACAGTGGTGTAAGTGGGTATCTGTGTTATGTTTCTGATCTTAGGGAAAAAGTTTTCAGTCTTTCTTCCTTTAGTATAATACTATCTATGGGTCTATTATATGTGGCTTTTATTATGTTGAGGTACGTCCCTTCTATACTCAGTATTTTGCAAGCTCTTATTATGAAGGGATGATAAGTTTTATCAGATACCTTTTCTAGCATCAATTGAAATGATCATAGGATTTTTGTTCTCCATTCTATTGATATGATGAATCACATTGATTTGCATATGATGAGCCATTCTTGCATTCCTGGGATAAATTTCAATTGGTCATGATGACTGACTTTTTTGTTGTTGTTTTTTTTTTATATGGACTCTTGCTTTTACTGCCTAGGCTGGAGGGCAATGGTACAATCTCGGCTCACTGCAACTTTTGCCTCCCAGGTTCAAGGATTCTCCTGCCCCAGCCTCCCGAGTACCTAGGATTAAAGGCATGCTCCACCTTGCCAGGCTAATTTTATATTTTGGAAATGGGGGTTTCTCCATGTTGGCAAGGCTGGTCTCGAACTCCCAACCTCAGGTGACCTGCCTGCCTCAGCCTCCCAAAGTGCTGGGATTACAGGTGTGAGCTACTGCGCCCAACCAACAAGTGACTTTTTAAATGTATTGTTGATTTAAGTTGGACAGTATTTTGTTGAGGGTTCTTGCTTCACTGCTTACCAGGGATATCAGCCTGTAATTTTCTTTTTGATGTGTCTTTGTTTCAGTATCAGAGTGATACTGGTCTCATAGAACGAGTTTGGAAACATTCCTTTCTTTATTTTTCAGCATACTTGGAGTAGAATTTGTATTACTTCTTTAAATGTTTTGTAAAATTCAGCCATAATGCCATTGGGTCTTGGGTTTTCTTTTCCTTGGAGATTTTATATTACGTCTTTGATCTCATTATTTGTTAGGAGCCATTCAGGTTTTAGATTTATGTATGATTCAGTCTTGCTAGGCTGTATGTGTTTAGAAATTTATACATTTCTTCTAAGTATTCTCATTGTCGTATACTTGCTCACAGTAATCTCTAATTATGCTTTGAATTTCTGCAGTATTGGTTGTAGTGTCTCCTTTTTTATTTCAGATTTTATTTACTTGAGCAATCTCTCTTTTATTCTTAGTCTGACTAAAGGTTTGTGAATTTTGTTTAAGCTCTCAAAAACCAACTTTTATTTCATTTATCTTTTGTATTGTTTCCATTGTTCAATTTTATTTATGCTGTGATCATTATTATTATTATTATTATTATTTACTATCTTGGAGTTTTCTTTGCTCTTAATTTCCTAGTTCTTTGAGATGTATTGTTAGGTTATTTATTTTATGTTTTTCTCCTTTTTGATGTAGGTACTTACAGCTATAAATTTCCCTTTTAGTACTGCTTTGGCTGTATCCCACAGGCTTTTTGTATGTTATTTTCGTTATTTTTTTTCAAGACATTTTAAAATTTACCTCTTAATTGACCCACTGGTGACTCAGGAGCATATCATTTAATTATTATTTCCCCCAAAACAGAGTCTTGCTCTGTCACCCAGGCTGGAGTGCAATGGCGCAATTTGGGCTCATGGCAACCTCCGCCTCCTGGGTTCAAACAATTCTCCTGCCTCAGACTCCCGATAGTTGGTATTACAGGCACATGCCACCACATCCAGCTAATTTTTTGTATTTTTAATAGAGGCAGGGCTTCACCTTGTTGGCCAGGCTGGTCTCGAACTCCTGACCTCAAGTAATCCTCTTGCGTAAGCCTCCCAAAGTGAAGGCATTACAGGTGTGAGCCACCACACCTGGCCCATATTGTTTAATTTTTATGTGTTTATATAGTTTCCCAAATTCTTCTTGTTGTTGATTTCTAATTTTATTCCATTGTGGTCAAAGAAGATACTTGATGTTATTTCAATTTTTCAGAATGTTTTAAATCTTGTTTATGGACTAATATATGGCTTATCCTTGAGAATTATTTCTGTTCTTAATAGAAGAATACATATTCTGCAATCATTAAATGAATGTTCTGAAAATATCTATTAGGACCATTTGGTCTATGGTGCACATGAAGTTCAATATTTTCTTGCTGATTTTCTGTCTGGTTGAACTGTCCAATTCTGAAAAATGGGATGTTGAAGTTTCCAGATATTATTGTATTTGGGTCTATCTCTCTCTTTAGCTCCAATAATATTTACTTTACATATCTGGCTGCTTCTGTGTTGGGTGCCCATATTTATAATTGTGATATCCTCTTGCTGAGTTTAGCCCTTTATTAATACATAATGACATTCTTTGGTGCCTTCTGTTTTGAGATATATTTTGTGTGATGTAAGTATAGCTACTCCTGTCCATTTTAAGTTTCCATTGACATGGAATATCTTTTTCCATCTGTTTATTTTCGGTCTATGTGTGTCTTTAGAGGTGAAATGTGCTCTCTTGTAGGCAACAGATTATTAGATTTAAAAAAAAATTATTCTGCCACTCTGTGTCTTTGGAGTGGATAATTTAATCAATTTACATTCAATATTATTATTGATAAGTAAAAACTTACTCCTAATATTTTGTTTTATGTTATCTGATTGTTTTGTGGTCTTCTTTTTCTTCTTTTTTCCTCCCTTTCTTCTTATTAATAAAATGTAATTTTTTTTTCTGGTGGTATGTTTTAATTTCTTGATTTTAATTTTTTTGTGTATCTGATATATGTTTGTAGATTTGAAGTTATAATGAGGCTTATAAATAATATCTTATAACCCATTACATTAAACTAATGGCAATGTAACTCTTATTCCATAATCAAGCAAACAAATGTGCAGAAAGAAAACTAATAAAAACTCTAACCTTTATCTTTTTCTCTTAGTCTTTTAACATTTCATTTTTTGGCATTTATATCTTATCATGCTATGTCTTGAAAAGCAATTGCAGTTATCATTTTTATTGTTACATTCCTTTGCCATTCTAAATAAGATATACTAGTTTACATACCACCATTACAGTATAATATTCAGTGTTTTTGAAATTCACTGGTACCAATGAATTTTGTACTTCCATTTGATTTCTTATTGTTCATTAACATCTTTTTCTTTCAGATTGAAGAACTCCCTTTAGCATTTCTTGGAGGACTGGTCTGGTGTTGAAATCCCTCAGCTTTGTTTCTCTAGGAAATTCTTTATTTCTCCTTCATGTTTAAGGGTATACTATTATATAGGGTAAAAGTTTCTTCTTTGTTTTTCCTTCATGTTTAAGGATATATTATTATATAGGGTAAAACTTTCTATGTAATATACTATTACGTAGGGTAAAAGTTTCTTCTTCAGTACTTTGAATATGTCATGCCACTTCTCCTGAACCATAAAGATTCCACTAATAAGTCTCCTACAAAACATAGTGAAATTGCATTGTATGTTATTTGTTTCTTTTCTCTTGCTGCTTTTAGAATCCTCTCCTTATCCTTGACTTTTGGGAGTTTGATTATTAAATGTATTGAGGTCATCTTCTTTGTATTAAAATCTACTGTGTGTTATAAAACCTCTTGCACATTAGTATTGATATCTTTCTCTAGGTTTGGGAAGTTCTCTGTTATTACCCATTTGAATAAACCTTCTCTTCCAATCTGACTCTCTACTTCCTCTTTAAAGCCAATAACGCTTAGATTTTCACTTTTGAAGCTATTTTCCATACCTTCTAGGTATGCTTCATCCTTTTTCCTTTTGTCCCCTCTGTGCAGTTTCAAACAGCTCGTCTTCAAGCTTACTAATTTTTTCTTCTGTTTGATCAATTGTGCTCTTAAGAGACTCTGATGCTTTATTCAGTAAATCAATTGCATTGTTTAACCACAGAACTTCTGCTTGATTCTTTCTAATTATTTCACTATCTTTGTTAAATTTATCCAGTAGGATTCTGAACTCTTTTTATTATCTTGAATTTCTTTGAGTTTCCTGAAAACAGCTATTTCTAGTTCTCTGTTTACAAAGTCACATATGCCTTGTCTTTCAGCGATTGGTCCCTGGTGCCTTGTATAGTTTGTTTGATGAGGTCATGTTTTCTTATATGGTCTTGAGGCTTACAGATGTTTGTTTGGTGTCTGGATATTGAAGAGTTAGGTATTTATTGTTCTTCACAGTTTGGGTTTATTTGTACCTCTCCTTCTTGGGAAAGCTTTCCAGATATTCAGAGTGACTTGGGGTCTATGATATACATTTTTGGTCACTGCAGCTGTATCTGCTTAGAGGCTATTGCAAGTCCAGTTATGCTGTGGTTCTGACACTTCATGATTAAAACACCAAAAGCATTGGCAACAAAAACCAAAATAGATAAATGGGATAACATTAAACTTAAGAGCTTCTGCACAGCAAACAAAACTATCATTAGAGTAAACCAGCAACCAACAGAATGGGAAAAAATTTTCACAATCTACCCATCAGACAAAGGGCTAATAACCAGAATCTGCAAATAACTAAAGCAGATTTACAAGAAAAAAAAAAGGCTAAATAAACCCATTCAAAAGGGTTTGTTTAGGATATGAACAGGCAATTCTCAAAAGAAGATATTTATGAGGCCAATAAACCTATGAAAAATTCTCATCATCATTGGTCATTAGAGAAATGTGAATCAAAACCACATTGAGATACCATCTCATGCCAGTTAGAATGGAGATCATTAAAAAATCTGGAGGCAACAGATGCTGGAGAGGATGTGGAGAAATATGAACACTTTTACACTGTTAGTGGGAGTGTAAATTAGTTCAAACACTGTGGAAGACAGTGTGGTGATTTCTCAAGGATGTAGAAATAGAAATTCCATTTGACCCAGCAATCCCATTAATAGGTATATACCCAAAGGATTATAGATAATTCTATCATAAAGACACATGCACACATATGTTCACTGTGGCACTGTTTACAATAGCAAAGACCTAGAAGCAATGCAAATGCCCATCGATGATAGACTGGAGAAAAAAAAATTTGTGGCACATATACACCATGGAATACTATACAGTCATAAAGAATGATGAGTTTGTGTCCTTTGTAGCAGCATGGATGAACCTAGAAACCATCATTCACAGCAAACTGACACAAGAACAGAAAACCAAACACCATGTATTTTCACTCATAGGCGGGTGATGAACGATGAGAACACTTGGACACAGGGAGGGGAACAACACTCACAGGGCTAGGTGGGGGTGTAGAGGGGAGGGGAGAGGGGACAGCAGTTTGGGGGGGACATGAGGAGGATGTTGAGGGATAACTGCAAACCACCATGGCATGTATGCACCTATACAAAAATCCTGCAGGTTGCAGGATGTGCACATGTAATCCAGAGCCGAAATACAATATAAATAAATGAATACATATATAGATACATAGGTACATACTCCCTCTGTGAGTACCAACTGAGTTCTTCTCAGTGTACCTTTCTCTTGACACGTGGTGGCACTGAGTTCCAATGTACACCATGAGGCCACTGCTGGGAGTTGTGGGAGGGGTGGTGTTGGTCATTCAAGATTGCTTTCCCTACCTTCTTCAGTACCTGTTTCAGTGATACAAAGTTAAAACCAGGTACTGTGATTGCTCACTTGATTTTTTTTTTTTTTTTTATTAAGGTGCTTTCTTATGGAGACAGTAGTTAAGTTAGGCGTTCCTGAAGGGAGGATAATCAATGGAGTCTTCTCTTCAGCCATATTGTCCTGCTATTCTCATTCGTGTGTTGGCACGATCTGGGACTTGATGTACATCAATCACTTAATGAAGCTCTTTCTCTGCACACTAGATAGTCTTAGCTTTTGCCAGTGGAAAATTTTGCCTCTTGTTATTTTAAATTGTATTTCCTTTATCGATAGTGAAGTTAATAATTTTTCCTGTGTTTATTAGTTGTGTGTGTTTCTGTAGATTATTTATATCTTCTGCTCACTGCTTACATGAGACTATTTATCTTACTATTGGAAACTGAGTGTATTAGACCTTTGCCTGTTAAATATGTGATAATTTTCTCCAAGGGAATTTATTAATTTTGTTTTAGTTATTGTTTACTAAATAAGATTTTATTTTAAATGTATTTGGTCTGCCATTCTTCTTCTTTATGACTTGCAGGTTGGGAGTCTAACTTAGGTGGACCACTTCAAGATCCACATTATTCCCTCTTACTTTCTTGTGGTACCTGTGCGTATTTGTGAATGTAACACTTAGGTCTTTAATCCATGTACAGGCTTTAAAATTTATAATATGAGATAGGGGTTAAATTTTGTTCATAACAGATAACCAATATTCACAATAATTATTCAATGGTTCCTTTCATTAACCAGGTGTCTCAGAGGGATTTCACAGGACAGGGAAGCGTTGAATGTGAGGATAATGGATCCAGGTGGGTGATTGGGATCGAGTGCACAGTGACAGCAATGGGAAAGTGATGAATGCCGTTGGAGAAACGGTCAGCATAGCTGTCCTGAAGCCAGGAAACACACACCTTATCATTATTACATCTGTGAAGTAGCCAACGGTTGAATTTTTCATTTTACAGTGGAATAAATGGGACTTTGGAAAGGTGAAGACTTATGCCTGGTCATACAGCTGCTGCAAAATCTTTCATTCAAACTCGATTTTTCTGGTACCAGGTGACTAATAAGTGGTTTTTGCTCAATGTCAGCCTGGTTCTTTAACTTGGAACAGTCTCGTGCAGCCATGTTGCCATCTGGGATCACCACTGTCATTGCTGGTTTATTATTTTTAAATTATTATTACTTTTCCTGTTTTGGGCCTTTAGCTTCCTAAAGCTATGGGTGTTAGGTTGTCTCTGTCTAATAACTTGACATCTGCCTTCTAAGTATTTATGGGAAAAGAGAGGGGGAGAAAGAGTCTTGTGGTCTATCTCATTGAAGGTTTCCCAGTCTATCTTCCTTTGAGATTTGTACTTTGACAACTATAGCAGACTTTCCTTGGTACATTGTTGTTAAACTTATCCAGATAGTTTTTTTGCATGCAGTTATGTGGAATGCTTACTAGGGCCCAAGTACTTTAGCTAGGACTTTTATTGTTGAGCAATCGTATAATTTGACAGGTGTTTGGGTGGGGTCGAGAGCATGAAGGGATGAGATGTTGGCTAGCATGAAGGGATGAGATGTGGGTTCCCATGCCTCAGATCCCTCTTTTCCAGTAGATTAAACATTGGACTACTGGTATCCAGAGATATAACCCATAACAACCCGGAGGATCTAAAGATAATGTATTTTGCCTGCAGTAAACAGCAGCACGGTATGCAGCAATGAAGAGGACAGGTAAGCCACTATCTTTACCTGAGGAACAGGTGCCATTCCTATCATGAAGGAGCCCAGCCAACATCTTCCTCCATGTGAGTCACCAGTAACACACAGACAAACCAGAGTTCTGCCCAAAACTATGGTGAGGAAATGCCAGTGTCAAATACATGGCACATCCCTGGAATAGGTCTCTGGCAGACACAGGCAGTGAGTAGAAACCAACCGGAAATCCTCATTTGGAAAGTGCTACTCACATGACTTATCAATCACTTTTACTGCTTATGGTAAGCCTCCATCTGGGATAGTATGTAGCTACTGGATTTTAAAAATTAATAATCACTTTTGAATATTCAGATGCTGAGGAAATTTGTGTGAGGAGAAATGTGGGACCGTCTCCTCACACTCTTCTGTCATGTATGGGGAACACATCAAATATCCAGCTCTCTGCCATAAAATATTCTGACTCTACTGTGGAACCACCAGTAGAGCCAACAGCAAGTGACCAGGATAAAGTGGGAACAGGCCCATAGGCTCTGGAAGCAGTTCAGAGCCAACTGCGTGTACAAGATTAGTCCTGCTAAGAAGCGAAGGGTCTGTGGTCACAACCACACCAAACAGCTCACAGTGCCAGCCAATGTTGTAGCATCTTTAAAGAGACTTTTGGTGGCAGGACACAACACACTGGCACTGAGGTAGATGAAAGGCAGAACTCTTGTTATTTACAGCTCCGTGTGAGAAAAGTCTTCCAGGCAGGGTTGCACAGAGTTTTGCACCTGTTAACAAGGGAACTGGAAGTTGAAGGTTTACAGCGTTAGGAGAGCACGGTCTATGTATGGAAACTGGAGAAGAGTTTGCTACAGTTCCCTGGCTCCCTGTGGGTTAGCTAATTTGAATAATTGTGTAGACTTTTGGGCATAAGATTTGTCTTTGGCTGCCTATTCCCTGGCCCTGGGTTGATTAGGGTGAGCATATGGTGGCTGTGATTATGACAGCCTAATAAAGGAGTAGCTTAGGGTGTGGATTTAATCAGCTGGTCAAGAAAGGGAACTGACTTTTTTTTTTTTCAGTTTTTAGGCAGTGACTCAAAACTGGCTTAAGAGAATATTTTAAAAATTATTTTATTGAGAAATAATTAACATATAAAAAGCTGTAGAAATTTAATGGGACACATATCAATGAGTGTGGAGATAAGTATACACCTGTAAAACTATCACTACCATGAAGACCATAAGCATATCCATCATCTCCAAAATTTCCTTGTACCACATTAAGATAACATTTACATATAAGTGTTATATTTATATTTCACTTGTTCTTCCAAGCCATGTTTGAATCTCTAAAATAGTATATAATATATAGATTTTATAATATATAAATTATGTGGCCCATGGGGTCACATCCAACTGAATAATTCAATTCACTAGAAATTTTCTTCTCAGGGGCTCCAAAAGGAACTAACTGTGGGACTATTTTTTCCATTATATATATACTATTTTAGAGATTCAAATGTGGCTTGGAAGGACAAGAGAAAAGCAATTTTAAGACCTATTCTAGTAGATTACAGCATATACACACAAAGAATTACAAGACTACAATAAATGTTATTATTCCATTGGGGGAAGAAGAATATCTGGCAGATAATTCTATCTAAGTATTTCAGGTAGAAAGAAAAATTGATTGGTAAAAATTAGTAGATAGATTTGTTACTTGGAATTCATGATTTAATGCAATGGCTCAAGTACCTGAAACTCACTTTAAGAATCTGCCAGATTGGCTCAGTAAATCTTGATTTCAGGGGTGGCCTCTGGTTAATGAGATTGAAATTCCAACATCTCCCTCTTTAATGTAATGCAATTGACCCAAGGTTTAATGAGATAGGAACATTGGAATTAATCTATTATCCACAACTGGCCCAGTCATTCTTTATTCACATGCCCTGAGAGATAGAGGCTGAAAAACCCCACCTTTTACCAAAGCATTGAAGAAACACTTTGATGACAGGGCCACTGGTATTCTGCAAATGTTCTGTAGTGTCTGACCTCTGTAAAATGCAGATGATATGGGAGATAGAACATTGGAATTAAGTTTTTGATCTCAATGGGAACAATGAGAATGTTTATAGGTAGAGGCCAGGTGGTAGCTTTTTAAAAACTCAGACACATAAGGAAAACAATTAGAGCCACAAACCATATAGAGAGGGTTTTTGTTGTTGTTGTTGTTTTTATCTTGTGATACAGCAAGCCAAGTCATTTGTTTGTTGGAGTTTTAGAAACGAATGAGGTCACAAAAGTAATATGGTGCCTACTAATATTTATAAGAAAAATTTTAGATCTAGAAGGCAGAAACCTGACTTGAGTCATCATTGTGGACATTCTTGACCCCTTAACCCATTCTAAAAATAAAGCCAGTTTATAAACTAGAGCGTCTTGATTGAAGGGAAGTCAGAATCCAGCCAGAAAGAACTTTGCAATGTGGTGACAGATATATATTTTCAATTTTCTTTCACACCTTCTCAGGAGGAAAGAAAGTACCAAATCTGCAGAGAATTTATCTTCTGGCTTTGAACTGTTCCTGGGAAGTAACAATGAAGTGGAGGAACTTAGGATGATCAGGTGATAAATGGAGTCTTGGCCCCATTCAACTTTTGTGAAACCTCACACTCATTCTACAGTTATTTTTCACATTCCCAAATTTATAGAGGGTTAGATATAAGTTGTGACTATCAATATTCCCAAATTGTTTCTCTGATCCAGGAAGAAAGGACATGATGGCAGGAAAGGCCAAAATACAAGCCACGAGAATTGCACCTGCCTAACCCTGCCTGATAGAAAACAAAACAAAACAAAATATCACATCCCTAGAGAAATTACAAAGATTAGTGCCACCACCAATGACTTGAAATATGCAAGAGTGCTAATTCCCACCACATCCCCATTTAACATGCCTTTTTGCACAGTGTAAAGCCAGATGTGTCAAGGAGAATGACAGTCGATTATCACCCACATAATTAGGTAGTGATTCCAATCACAGCTGCATTTCCAGATATGGTATCTCCCTTGGAGAAAATTAACACAGGCTCTGACACCTGGTATAAAGCTATTGAAATAGTAATGCTTTCCCCCCATCTGTATGACTAAAGGAAAGCATAAGCAGTTAGCTGTCATATCATAAATATAAGAGTATACATTTTCTGTCGTGTTTCGGGGACATATCAAATATCCAGCTCTCTGTCATAAAACATTCGGGACTAGGTACATTTATTGCTTTGATATTACACAGAATGCAACACTGGCACATCGTACTCCAGATTATATGATTATTTCAAAAGGAATAAGGAGGAAGCAGACAGCATCCTAGAGCTTCAGTAAAAACACAGGGGTAGCAAAGGGTGGCAAATAAACCCCTTAGCATTCAGGACTGTGTAAAACTGATGAAATATATTGGGGTTCATTGGTCTGTGTCTTGTTTGCTAATGAAGTAGAAGGAAAAAAAATATTATGCCTTGCAGCAATCACTACTGATAAACAGGTACAACACTTAGTGGGTCTCGCTTGAAGTTTTAAGGCAATGTATATCCTGTTTGGCTACTTTTCCAATTAATTCCCTGGGTAATTAGGAAGACTCCTAATTTAGAATTGGGCCCACATCAAGAAAGGATCTATAATAGATCTAGTTTTCTGTGTTAACAGCCTTGCCACTTGGACCTTGTGATTCAGAAACCACTATTGTCTATAGTGACTGGATAAGTGAGATAACGTTCATGGAGCCTTGACAAACTCATGAGAGATTCAGAGCCACAAATTACAGAATTTGGGTGTAAGCTTATGCCCTTCTTGCTGAAAAAGCATTTGCCATTTGAAATATGATTTCTGATTTTCACGGCACCTTAGTGCCTTGGTTGAGACAGAAACCCATTATGTGGGTGTGATAGAATATTTCCTCCTCCCCAAAAGATGATCACATCCTAATGACTAGAATCTGTGCATATATTACTTCACATGGCAAAAGAACCATGTAGATGAGGCCAAGTTGAGAATCTGGAGATGGTGGGGAAATTATCCTGTATTACCTCAGTGTGGACCCAGTGTAATCACAAGGGTACTAATAATAAGAAAGCAAGAGGGTCAAATTAGAAAAAAGAGATGAAAGAAGAGGATTAAGAGAGAGAGAGAGAGTGGCCAGGCACCATGGATCACACCTGTGATCTCAGCACACTGGCAGACTGAGGCAGGTGGATCACCTGACATCAGGAGTTCAAGACCAGCCTAGCCAACTGGTGAAACCCTGTCTCTACTAAAAATACACAAAAATAAGCTGAATGTGGCCCGTAATCTAAACTACTTGGGAGGCTGAGGCAAGGAAATTGTTTGAACTTAAGAGGCGGAGGTTGCAGTGAGAAAGGATCGTGCCATTGCCCTCCATCCTAGACAAAAAGAGAGAAAATCCACCTCAGAAAGAGAGAAGGAGAAAAATTAAGATTGAAGATTCCCACATTGCTGATTCTGAATGGAGAATCGCAGCATGAACAAAAGAACACAAATGCTTCCTAGAAGCTAGAAAGAGCAAGAAAACAGATTCCTTAAAGCCTCTAGAAAGAATGCAGCCCTGCTAACACCTGAGCTCACATCTATCGTCTCTATTAAAATTAATAAAACAGGAAACAACGTGAACCTGGTTTGTAAATTATCTGTATATTGTGCTGGTATCAGTCAGAAGTGAATGACTTCTTCCCTACAGCCCTACTCAGAATTAGCTCTAAAAGACAATGGAGAAGGGCAGTCAACCTCATGGACAGATCCTTGCATGGCGCCACTTCTTGTTCAATGAGAACACATGAGCACAGGGAGGGGAGCATCACACACTGGGGTCTGTTGGTGGGGGGACTAAAGGAGGAACAGCAGGGGGTAAGGAGGTTGGGGAAAGATAACATGGGGAGAAAAGCCATATATAGGTGATGGGGGGATAGAGGCAGCAAACTACCTTGCCATGTATGTACCTATGCAATAATCCTGCATGCTCTGCACATGTACCCCATAACCTAAAGTACAATTAAAAAATAAAAAGAAAAGAAAAAGTCCAAAAAAAAGAAAATTAAATTTTTACCAGTATAGATGTGAGAGTGAATACTGGGGAAGAAATGCAGTAGACTGTTTTAGAAATCTTTTATCTCCTGACTCATTTTCCACTTCCTTTTTCTGTTCTATGTTCTGCAAGGCTAATCTGTATAGACTTCATGAGATCCCTTGCTTCTGATGGTTTAAATCTGTGAACACTAGGAGGTCAGAGAGAGAGTGAAGAGAGAGGTTTTAGCATTTATTCTTTTGGCTTACTCCTTTGGTGGCTGCTGCAGACTTCTTGTAACTCTGCGAAACTGTTATAGCCTGAAGCTACTTACCCTGATTTCCAGTGACCTTGCTCTCTTCCTCCTCTTTAAGGGCTATAGGTAACTATAGAACCCTGTGGTCCTACATTTTCCCTTTTGGCTTCCACGTATTATTTTTTTTACATCATAGTCTCCTTTTAAAACACTTCTCAGAGTTTGCCAGGTTGAAATAGGACTTTTTCCTTCCTGAATGCTGACTGATACATTTCCCTGCAACATGCCAGACACCATACATATATTAATGTATTTGGAAACTTTAACATTACACCCTGTTTTTCACTTGAAATGTCAGCCTTTCCAAGGCACAAACATTTCATGTCTGCATGTTCAAAAGACACTAAGGAGCATAAATTCTTGTACAAAGGTCAAGCAAATGATCTTGTTGTGTCACATAAATAGAGGAAACCTCAGTTTGTTCTTAGAAAAGCCCAGATGTTGTGAAGGAGGTAAAATGCAAAAACTTTGAAAGCAAATGTTTATTATCATCTTAACATAGAAAAGTAGTGCAAATAATTTATAACTTTCATCATGACTAAATAAACATGTACTTTTCAAACTATAGCTTTAACTCTCAGATATAAGAAGGCTCCAAGATTCAATCACAGTGAATGTCACCCTGTAAACATGCTATGAACTAGGAGGCACCAGATATGGACAAACAGCTTACATTTCATGAAATTATTTCACATCTTCGTGTGATTATTTTATTTGCTTTCTGTAAATTTGAGCTGAAAGTGTAACTTTCACTGGGAGGTCGAGTAATGATCTAATTTGAAATGGATTTAATTGCAAAGCATAACAACATATTAATATGATTCCCCAAAAAGTGACTTGGAGAAACGTGGATGAGTGATTAGAAGATTGGGCACAGTTAGCAGTTTCTACTAATGAACAAGAAGGAGACACTTTAAAATAATATCCTAAGACTACACTATGATGAAGGATGTATAGTCAGGGCAAGTGACACAAATATCAACCAATTATAACCATTAAAAAAATGATCTTAAGGTGTGCTCTGGAATTGAAAATGTGTATTTAAAAACTACAAAGCAAGTTTCCAGAAAGGCTTGCAGAAATCCACACTGATGCTTAGTTTTAGAGAAAGAGTAAGATCGTTTTTTCTAAGAAGAGAATATAAGTGGAGGCAGTTTATTTGCATCAATACTATATATTTAGTAGTAGAGATGTTAAATAGTCCCATATTCAGAGGAAACAAGTAATTTTATATGACTCAATATGGGTCAGGATGTGGAGAAAAGATAGCCTTAAAAAGGTAAGTGTAAGCAAAGCTAAAGTTGTTGATGGACTGTGTATTTAACATAGTGGTATGAAAATCATATTCAAATTATGGGGAAGCATATAATAATTTTCATAATAGGACTAGTATAATTAATGTAGCAGTTTTTCTAGTTTGCTAATAGCATTATCAGATGGATGTGAAGGGGCTAAGCTGGAAAGTGGGGGATAGATTAGAAAACTGTTACATTAATGGAGAGCAGAATGCAGAGACTAGCCTGGGTGGAAGAATAGAATATACAATTAACTGAATTTAGCAGCAAATTGGTATGGGGGATAAGTGAGAGCAGGGTTCCAGGAACGACGTTCAGGTTTCCAGCTTGTGGAGTGGGTCGATGCTGTTATCAGTCAGTAGGACAGGAAACATTGTGAAGAAATAGATTTGAGTGAAAAGCCTCATTTAAGTGTTTCTGTGCTTAAATGTGTCAGATACCAAAGGTAAAAGTTTAATTTTATGTGCTGATAGTGTAGAGTCTTTAAGAGAAAATGTTAAAGACAATGAAAATGATAAAGACAGAAGAAATTTGGGAAAAGGAAGGTGCTGGCATGGGATTGGCTGCTCGATGAGTACATCAAGGACTTGGAACCTTAACTTTTTCCCTCCGTGTCCCTCAGGGTGAAGCTGTGCATCACCACATGTGACGTTTGTCTACGTGAGGATTGATGTAGCTGCAGGCTCTCAGCTTTTAATAGAATTAGAAGCAAAGCAGAATAGTGATACTGGCCTCTTTTCTCTCTACTCAATGCCTCAGCTTCTCATGTGCATTCATTAGCTAAAATGAGAAGAAAATGACAGTATGCCTAACTCTCTTTTTGTTTGAATGGGAAAAGAGAGTTAGGCATGTTTTTTGAGTTACTGAGTCAATAATATCTGCTATTGGGAAATGAGAATTTTAACAATGCTGTATGAAACTCACATCTGAGCATATCAATAATTAGTATTAACACAAATGGGACATGCACATTCACTAAATGGCAACTAGCTTCAGATAGAATTATTTTTTTAAAAAAGTCTAGTAACGTGTTGGGATATGCATCTCAATCATGGTGACACTGAAAGGCTGAAAATAAAGCAATGAAGACTGTTTCCAACCCAATACATCCCATATGGAAACATCAAATATTAGACAAGTATATTTTAATATAAGACCATTAGTAGAGATTAAGAAATACATTAATTAATATAAATTTAATAATTATCTTAATAAATGATTGTTTATTTTTGGATTAATTGGATCTATATAATGAAATGATTGTCAATTAGGTATTAACAATATTAATAGAGATTTAATAAATTAAAAGCAATAATTCACTAAGAAAATACAGCAATTGAATTCTTGTATAAACATTGTGAATTAGCCTATAAAATACAAGAAGCAAAGAGAAAAAGAGATATATTCACAAAAGAATTATAAATGTCATTAAATTGGGAAATACTCATCAGGGTGATAATTGCATAAATGTTTATCATAAATACACATATCAGGCAAATATATATTAGTAAGTCTTTGCAACAACTAAATAATTAAGAAATTAAAGCCAGGCCTGGTGAAGTGGCTCACATCTGTAATCCCAGCACTTTGGGAAGCTAATGCCGGCGGATCACCTGAGGTCTGGAGTTCAAGACCAGCCTGGCCAACATGGTGAAACTGGGTCTTTACTAAAAAATACAAAATTTAGCCAGAAATGGTGGTGTGCAACCATAGTTCCAGCTACTGAGGAGGCTGAGGCAGGAGAATCACTTGAACCCTGGAACTGGAAGCTGCAGTGAGCTGAGATCACCCAGCTTGGGCAATAGAGTGAGACTCTGTCTCAAAAAAGAAAAAAAGATTAAAGCCAGTGTTTTCTTTTAAGCTCACATATAACATTTATGAATATATATAAAAATAACTTGATCGTAAAGGAATTATTTACAAACCTCTCTCTATAAATAACACATAGAGAATACTATTTAATTATAGTAAAATGTAATTTAAAATCAATAATAATAAAAAGCAAAATGTATATGATATGTTAGAAGACTAAACATAATTTTTAGGTCAAAGAAATATACTATCTGTCAATATTTCTGATTGAAAAATACAGATATATGGATAAAAATTCATTTATTAAAATGTTAAATACATAATACAAATAATTTTAAATACATTTGTTAAGCTCAAAATAAATAAACTGAAATTCTGAGTTTTAGACTCAAGAATTGACCATAAAATTAATGAAAAAATCCATGAGATAAAGCTGCAGATACTAAGGGATTGGTTGTTCCAAATGTTGCTATCATATCTATAGTTTAAATATCTACGCAAAACATTTCAATTAGAGAAGTGGGTCACATAAATAAGAGGTCAGCTAAGGAAGGAAATAGAAACTTGTCCGGGGCTGTCTGAGAAGGAGAAGTATCCCGTCAAAAATTAAAGTTACAGGCATGAAATTTGGAGGTATTTCCAAATTGAGGAATACATGCAAAGCTTCATTCCATATAATTGAAAATTGGAATTTCCAGCAAAAAGAGCATGCCTAAAAAAAGTTTGTTTAATAAAGAAACACAGCCATGGGTACATGATGTGCCTGCAGAAAAATGTGAAATTATATTGAAGATAAAACAATAAGCAAGCAATCCACATCATGGCTTAATAAAACCAAGGCTTAGGACCATAAATATAGATCAATAAGAAGCTGAAAGAAATACCAATAATTGGCCGGGGGTGGTGGCTCATGCCTGTAATCCCAGCACTTTGGAAGGCTGAGGTGGGTGGATCACCTAAAATCAGAAGTTCAAGACCAGCCTGACCAACATGGTGAAACCCTGTCTACTAAAAATACAAAAATTAGTCAGGCACGGTGGCAGTTACCTGTAATCCCAGCTACTTGGGAGGCTGAGGCAGGCGAATCACTTGAACCCAGGAG
>NW_016107591.1:2046961-2122467 GCF_001604975.1 Cebus imitator | reverse complement strand
AACCGTCTTACTCTGCCATGCAGGCTAGAATGAGGAGGAGGGGAGAATGGGGAGTCAGAGCTCACTGAAGCTTCGACCTCGCAGGTGCAAGTGATCCTGTAGCAAGGACCACAGGTGCTCACCACCATGCCACCATGTCACCATGCCAGCATGTCACCATGCCACCATGCCTGGCTAATTTTTTTTTAACTTTTTTGTAGAATGAGGTTCACCCTATGTTGCCCAGGTGACTCACAAATTCCTTGCTTCATGCAATTCTTCTGTCTCAGCTTCCCAAAGTTCTGAGATTATAGTTGTGAGCCACCACACCAGGCCTAAATAAAAATTTTAAAACATATTAAAACAAATGACAAAAATTAAAGACAGGATTACTGAATTACAAATCATATAACATGTTCATTTGCATTTTCTGGCTTCCTATTGTATTTATTCATTTTTTTTTCAAATTTATTGTTGGAAAAGTAGGATCACTTTACTGTAACTTTTTGTTTATAGTATTTTGTTTACAATAGTATACAATACTCTCCCTTTTCTTTTCTTCTTTTAGAAAACTATTCATATTTCTCTCTCTCTTTCTCTCTCTCGCTCTCCCTTTTTTTTTTTTTTGATGGAGTTTTGCTCTTGTTGCCCAGACTGGAGTGCAATGGCATAATTTTCCATACTTGAGAAAAAGTTAATATTTATAAGGCATAAATAAAACACAAGTCTAAGACAAAGTGAAAAACAACTGAGAGAATAATGATCAAATGCTATAAACAAAAAGTTACAGTAAAGTGATCTTACCTTTCCAACAATAAATTTGGAAAAAAAATATGAATAAATACATTAGGAAGCCATAAAATGCAAATGAACATATTATGTGATATTATTTCACATTTACCAGAGAAATACATTGTAAGCCTGACAATACTAAGGTTTCAAGACATGTGAACAAAAAACAGGAACTCATAAAGTCCCATTGGAAGTATAAACAGGATAAAAATTTCAGATACAAATTTAGTAATTTGTAGTAAATGCAAAGCTAAGCATACGAGAAGAGTAGCACCTTCACTTCTGGCCAAATACTCTAGAAACCACCACATATTCAAAAGAAATCATATATTAGAATATAAATTGCAGAAATATATTTTGCTAATTGTACTAATTATGAAAATGCATGAAGCCTAAAACCCTATAGTAAAAGAAGAAACAATGGGTGTAGTTTATTAATACAATCATGTCTCATTAAACTACAAAGGCATTTTCTAAGAAATGGGTTGTTAGGTAATATCATCATTGTGCAAATCATGGCAGTGGCAGCCTGTCTGGAGCAGCTGCAGTGAAGATGCCGAATGCAGTGGGGAAGGCGCAGCTGGGGTTGCACACTCCAGGGGACTGCTGGGAGCTGAGAACGAGAGGGAGTCCCGCCCACTACTGAGTTGGCAGGATACAGGCGTCTCACTCCTGGAGGCAGCTTTAGCTGCTTAGCCATGGCTCCAGATCGAGGCATCTCTGCACTCCCAGGAGCCCAGGAAGCTCCATGCCCCTGCATTCTTGAAAAAGCCTGCTCGCATTCCTGGCGCCTGCTCCAGCACAGAGCGAAGTTGTTGAGATTGACTCAGGGTAGTTAGTAAAACATTGAGGGAAATATTAGGGAAAGTTGTAAGATTATAGTCTCAAACCTTTTGGAAGGCAAAAATGCTTTTATTAAATTATGGAACAGGCTGAAGGCATCCAGTTCTTACCTTAGAGCATGAGGTCATAAGGTGAAGATTAAGGGTAATAGAAGCTTCCCCAGTTAAGTCTGTTAATCCCACGTTCCTTTGTCTCCACTCTAACTACTTGTTACTCATCTAAACTTTGTCCCTGATGGTCTTTTTAGAGGGAGATCGAAGGGGGATTACCTGTTAATGGTGTTTGATCTGGGCCCCCAAACCGAAAGCTTTTATCATTCATAAAACCACTCTTTTAACCATGTTAATTGTCCACAAGCGTGTTGACTTAGAACCTCTGTTATTAAATCTATACTGAATAAATGTGAGGGGGAACAGTGAGTAGGGATTGCTTAGCTGCAATCACTCTCTGAGAGCAGATGACGACCTCTCCAGCCCACTCAATTCATTGTACTTTGCATGTGATTGCATTTATTCGTCCACTGCTGAGTAGGGTCTGCAGGACAGACCTCCACAGGTGGTGATCAGCGTCTCAGGTGGTGACCATGACATGACCAATGCCACAGCATGTGCCCCGTGTGAGGAGACCCAACTGAGACATTGCCACAGCAGGTGCCCGAATGTGTAGTGAAACGATGCGATCAATGTCACAGTGGGTGCCCTGGGATGAGGGGACCCGGCGTGACCAATGCCACACAAAGTTGTGACTGAGCCTGGACACTGTTGCAACCTGGCCTTGTCTGCACACTCAGGGCTATGCTGACCCACCATCCCTCTACCACCTCCATCTCTTCCAGACTTTGGGTGCTGACAAGCACAGAAGGGAGACCAAGGACCATGAGAGTGACTCAGGGCAGTCCTGAAGGCAGACCTTGGCACAAAGTCTGGGTGTCACGGCATACAGGCTGCTATGCAGAAAAGGACAGGTCCCTGGTGAAATCCCAACCTCAAGCCAGTGATGGCCTGAAACCTGGGGGCTGGGCTGCTAGTTCCAGATCAAATCCATGGCCCAAAGTGAGAACTTAGGGTGCTTTTACCAGGCCCTCCCATGGATGCCCATGGACCAATTGGCACACACTTCTTTCCTTCTGAGCCTATAAAAAAACTCAGATTCATCCAGACTCAAACAAATGTCAGGACTACCAGCTGGGGGAAGGAGCCACCCATTTTGAGTCTCCTTGACTCATTGGACAATCTGCTTTGGAAGGGAGCTACTCACTGTGGGTCTCCTCCTGGCTAAGAACTGGACACTTGTTGTGACAACATGCCTGTAGGAAGAAACGAGCTTCAGGTTTCCTGAGAACTGTCCTGTCACTCAATGAAGCTCCTCTTTGCCTTGCACACCCTCCATTGTCAGCATACCTCATTCTTCCTAGACAGAGGACAAAAACTTGGGACCCACTGAGTGGCAGGATTGAAAGAGCTGTGATACAAACAGTGCTGAAACACACACCCCCACTTGCCATGTTGCCAGGGAGGAGAAGGAGAGAAGAGCTGTAGGCCTTAGGGAACCCGGAGTTAAAGGCTCCTCTCCAAGCCAGGGCCATGACATCCTCCTTAGGGCTCTACATTTCTTGGCGTATCCAAGTTTCTAGACACCACTGTATTCCCCTTGTCCAGACATAGTTACCACAGCAGAAGCCCTGTGCAGTATGTCTGATACCTGTTGCAGCCTCGCACGGAGCTGATGCCTGTGCTGGAGCCTGGAGCTGCCTGCCTGCTGCAGCAGCCTCTGTATCTGGCTGTGTGCAGTGGCTGGACCCTGTGCTCGCTCACCCACACACCACTCACCCCTCCCTGCCTGGCTTACCCTTGGCGGGTGTTGGATCAAAATGGTTAGAGCAAGACAAGCGCAGCCTGCTGGGCTGAGTGGGCAAAACAAAACCAGCAGGTGCAAGTGCCTTCCGGTAGAAGGCACCATCGGTCACAGAGGTTTCTAGCTGGCAAAGTGACACACCAAGGATCCCATGACACAGACATCATAGAGTGTGTGTAAAAACACTTAGATGGTATAGTCTACTATACACCTAAGCTATGTGGTGAAGCCTACTGCTCTTAGGCTACAAATCTATATAACTTGTTACTGTGCTGAATACTATAGGCAATAGTAAATATTTTTATATCTAAACATATAAAATCTACAGTAAAATATGCTTTAAAAAATAAGACGATAGACTTCTATAGAAATTTGTGATGACACAAGCATGTAGGACTGGAAATTGCTTCAAGTGAATCAGCAATTGAGTGGTGAGTGAATGTGAAGATCTAGGACATTGTAACTTACTGTAAACTTTGTAAACACTGTACACTTAGGCAACACTGAATTATAAGGCATAGTTTTCTTTCTTCAATAATACATTAATTTTACCTGGCTGTAGCTATTTTACTGTATAAACTTTTAATTTTTAAAACACTTTTGAGTCCTTTGTTACACTTAGCTTAAAACACAAACATATTGCACAGCTATTTTCTTTGTTAATATTCATTTTCTATAAGCTTTTATCTGCCATAGTTTTACTTTTTTTTTTTTTTTTTTTGAGACAGAGTTTCGCTCATGCTACCCAGGCTGGAGTGCAATGGCGCGATCTCGGCTCACCGCAACCTCCGCCTCCTGGCTTCAGGCAATTCCCCTGCCTCAGCCTCCTGAGTAGCTGGGATTACAGGCACACACCACCATGCCCAGCTAATTTTTTGTATTTTTAGTAGAGACAGGGTTTCACCATGTTGACCAGGATGGTCTTGATCTCTTGACTTCGTGATCCACCCGCCTCGGCCTCCCAAAGTGCTGGGATTACAGGCTTGAGCCACTGCACCAGGCCCTTAGTTTTACTTTTTAAACTTGTTTTTGTTAACCACTTTTTTTTTCTTAGTACTAGTACATACACGTCAGCCTGTCCCTACGCAAGATGGGGATCATCAGGTCTCTATCTTCCACCTCCACAACTTGTCCTACTGGAAGGTCTTCAGGGACATGCATGACACTGTCATCGCCTATGATAACACCTTCTAGAATACCTCTTTAAGGATCTGCGTTAAGCTTTTTTAAAGTTAACTTTCATTTTTTAAAAAGCAGAGGTTTATTTCTAAATAACAATAAAAAGTACATCATAGTAAATACATAAATCTGCAATATAGTCATTTATTATCTTTACCAAGTGTTATGTACTATATATAATTGTAGCTGCTACACTTTTACAGAACTGGCAGTGGAGTAGATTTGTTTACACCAGCATCACCAGAAACACGTGAGCAATGTGGGACACTAAGATATCACAACAGCTATTGTGTTCCTAGGCAACATAAAATTTTTAGCTTCCTATTATGATATGGTTCATTGTTGACGGTATGTTGTGTGGCACATGAATGTATAATGTTCAATTTATAGCAGTTAAAAAAATGAATAAACAAATACTAAGTAAAGCATAATGTATTAGAGCATTAAAATAGGACACTATATTCATGAAATAAGACAAGTTATAAAAACAGGAAGTCAGTCTAATATTTTATACATAGAAAAGAAATATATAAAAATCATTTTTACTTCATATAAGAAAGTGGAAAAGATCACTTACATTTAAAATAAGTTAATTTTTATAAGGATATGTGTGTATGCACAATAAAATGCAGAGAAAACTCTACGATTAAGAACCCCACAAGGAATATATACTATGATTTTTTTCCTTACCAAGTCTCACTCTGTCATCCAGCTGCAATGCAGTGGTGTGATCTTGGCTCACTACAAGCTCCACTTCATGGGTTCAAGTGTTTCTCATGCCTCAGTCTTCTGAGTAGCTGGGATTACAGGTGTGTGTCATCACAGCTCTCTAAGTTTAATATTTTTAGTACAGATGGATTTTGCCATGCTGGCCAGGCTGGTCTCGAACTCCTGATCTCACATGATCCATCTGCCCTCGCCCCCCAAAGTGCTGGGATTACAGGCATGAGCTACCACTCCTGGCTTACACCATGATTCTTTAACCAACTAAGAAAATAACACACACAAAAAAATAAAGCTTAAAAACTACAAAAAAGAAAATGTGGAGTCAGAAAAAAATGCAAAAGAAGAAAGGGGGTAAAAAATTCATGAAACAAATAGTAAATAATTATTAAGGTTGTGTATTTAAATCAAATTATATCAATAATTCCCTTAAATGGAAATAGCTTTAACATATCCAACTAAAAGCAGAGATGTCTCATATTTAAAAGGGATCAAACTATATGCTGCCTAAAGTTGTCAATTTCAATTCTAAAATTTCAAATAGAAAGTAAAAACGTAGGGAAATATTACTATTATAATCAAATTAACACAAATCTGCAATGGTTGTATTAAGTCATAAAAAACTGTATTTCAGTTAATATGTATTAACAACAGTAAAAGAGTAATTTTATAAGAACAAAGTATCCAAATTATCAAAACTTAATAATTCTAGAACATAAACATGTAATTACAATACACAGGAAGTTAAAATAAAAAGAGATGGTTGTAAGAAGAAATAAACAAATCTGGAGTTATAGTTGGAGTTTTCAATACCCCTTTACAATAGCTGATAGAACAAGCGAACAGAATATCAATTAGAGTAAAAAAGATTTTATCAATACTATCAACCAGCTCAACCTGATGTAATTATTAGAATATTTAATCAAAACCAGACAGAATTCAGACTATTTTTGAGTTCATTCAGGAAAATTACCAAGATACACCATATTTGAGATCATGAAACAAATCTTATTATATATAATATAATGCAATTATTGAAATGTATGTTGTCTGAACACTACACAATTAAATTTGAAATCAATAACAAAATTACATTAATAATATCAAGTTTGGGATAATAAATAATACTATGATCAAAGAATACACCTAAAAAGGAAATTAAAGTTTAACTAAATTAAAATAATAACACAACATAATCAACATTTGTGGGGTGCCTCTAAGGCAATACATAGGGGGAAATTTACATCATTAAACCCATATATTAAGAAAGAAAGAAAAGTTCTCAAACCAATGATTATTGTAACAAACTTAAGAAAATATAAAATAGAGCAAATTTAACCCTAAGTAGGAGAAGAAAACAATAAACATCAAAGCACAGATGTATTCAACTAAAACATTTTGATAATTTCAATTTCATCAAAATTAACACCTGCTTATTGAAAGACAGTTTTTTTTTTTTTTTTAAGAGGATAAAATTGCAGGAGATATACTTGGAAAAGTATTTTCAAATTAAGTATCTAATAAAATATCCAGAATACAAAAACATCTAAAACTAAAATTAAAAGGAAATGAAATTAAACATGCGCACAACATTTGAACTGACAGTTTAGCAAACATGATAATTAAATGGCAAGTAAGCACATGCAAAGATGCCTTACTGCATTAATCTTAAGGAAAATTCAAATTTAATACACAATGTGATATCACTACATACTAGTTAGTTATAGTATGTAGGTTGGTTATACTAGTATTGCTAAGGGTGAAGAAAAACTGAAAGTCTCATATCCTACTGATGAGATGCAAATGGAAAAACAGGTCAGCAGTAAATCTACACCTATGATTTTATCTAATTATTCTACTCTAGGCATTCATTCAAAAGTAATGAAAGCATATGTCTACACAAAGACCTATACATGAATATTCACACCACTTTAATTTTAGAAGAATAGAAACCAAAAATTAGGCCTTAACAACAAATGTTCATCAATAAGCATATTGTTGTATATCCATGTGTTTTACTTCTACCCAGGAATGACCTATGAAAAACACTGTAAATTCTAAGAATTCTTAGTGAAAAAATTGCATAAATCGATTTGTATAAATTTGAGACAATGCAATCTAATCTATAGTGAGAGAAAGAACATTAGTTGCAGAAATTCGTTTACTAGGAAGGAGAAAGTGGGAGGGATTATTATAAAGGGCCATCAAGAAACTTGTGATGGTGATGGAAATATTCAGTATCCTTATTATTGTAACAGTTCTGCAGATATATAAATATGCCAAATTTTACAAAGAGTAAGCTTCAAACAAATATAATCTATCACATTGTAATTATACTTAAATATATATATATATGTATATATTCAAATGTTATCTCAGAAAGGCACTATGCTTTCAAGGTAAATTTGTACTAATTTTCCATACAGACAATTGCAGTAATGTAAAATATCTTACAGAAAATGAAAAGGAAAGAAATACATTTAACTTCTTTTAATTAGTTTAGTTATCAGCCTGTTTTCACTCTGCTGTGAAGAAGTATCTGAGACTGAAAAATTTATACAGGAAAGAGGTTTAATTGGCTCATGGTTCCACATGGATGGGGAGGCCTCAGGAAATTTACAATTATGGCAAAAGGGGAAGCAAATACATCTTTCTTCATATGGCAGCAGGAGAGAGACATGCCAAGCAAAATGGGAAAAGCCCCATACAAAACCATCAGATCTCATGAGCACTCACTCACTATCGTGAGAATGGCATAGGAGTAACTGCCCCTATGATTCAATTACCTCCCTTCAGGTCCCTCAATGACATCTGGGGTTTATGAGAATTGCAATTCAAGATGAGATTTGGATGGGAACAAAGAGCCAAAGCATATAATTTTGCCACTGGTCCCTCCAAAACTCTTCTTTCTCACATTTCGAAGGACAATCATGCCTTTCTAACAGTCCCCCAAAGTCTTAGCTCATTCCAGCATTAACCGAAAAGTCCAAGTCCAAAGTCTCATCTGAGACAAGGCACATCCCTTCCATCTATAAGCCTGTAAAATCAAAAGCAAGTTAGTTACTTCCTAGATACAATGAGGTACAGGAATTAGGTAAATACCTCTGTTCCAAATGGGAGAAATTTGCCAAAACAAAGGAACTACAGGCCTCACACAAGTCCAAAATCCAATAGGTCATTAAACCTTAAAGTTCCAAAGTGATCTTTTTTGACTCAATCTTACATCTAGGGCATGCTGATGCAAAAGGTAGGCTCCCATGGTTTTGGACAGCTCCACCCCTGTGGCTTTGAAGTGTGCAGCCCCTCTCCTAGCTGCTTTAACAAGCTGACATTTAGTGACTGTGGCTTTTCCAGGTGCATCGTGCAAGCTGTCAGTGGATTTAGCATTCTGGGGTCTGGAGGATGGTGGCCCTCTTCTTGCATCTACACTAGGCAGTGCCCTAGTAGGGACTCTGTGTGATGGTGCCAACTCCACATTTTCCTTCTGCAATACCTAGCAAATGTTCTTCATAAGGGCTCCACCCCTGCATCAAACTTCCACCTGGACATCTAGGCATTTCCATACATCCTCTGAAATCTAGGCAGAGGTTTACAAACTTCAATTCTTGACTTATGTGCCCATATCTGATTGGGTGCTCTCTTTGGGGCAAAAATGCCAAAAATTAAGAAAGTGTAAATAAAGCTTCCAAACACATTAATAATCAACTAATAATGAATTTTTTTAAATAATAATAAATTTAAAGTGTTTCCACTTATTTAAAATAATGTTTTTGTAGCACTGATGTTTTCACAATATTGACACTTTCAAGCCATGATGATAGTATATTTCTACATTTTTAATTAGTTTTTATCAATTTTTGGAAGATAGCCAATGTTTAGTAAAGTGCATATCATGAAATAACCTTATGTTATTCTTCAAGGCACATAAAACTTTTAAATATTTGCTTTTGAATATGATGCTATATAAGGCTAGGTTTAGATGTGAAGAGATGGTTTTCATCGATAAATGAGCTGCGCACACATTTCATTCCCATGAAATGATGTATGCATTCAATTAAATTTCTAGAAATATTTCAACTCACTATTTGCTGGGACTTAGTAAGCTGATTTAAAGATGCGTGAAAAAGATCATATTGACCCAAAGTAAATGTAGAGTTACCAAGGTCATAGTAAAAACATTCTTGGGAGAAGAAAAGTAACATTGGATGATGTATTGGACCACATACTGAAAATTATCATTAAGTATCAATAATTAAAACAAGGTGATGAAGAGGTAAATATAGAAAACAATTGACCAAAGAACCTGAGAAGTTAGTTCAAATATAGATAAATATAAGTATAGTCATCAAAGTTATAAAAATATTCTTCTAAATTACAATGGGGGACAAGTGTGCTTTTCAAAAATAAATGGTGATGGACAAATTGAAAAGCTTTATTATAAAAAATGTATTTTACATTGCTATATGGAAAACACTACTAATTAATCAATTCAATATGGATCATATGCTTAGAATATCTTTTTTAAACTTGGTATGGTTAAAATTATATGCAAAAGGAATAACTTCAAATGCTAATATTAATAAATTGAATTTCACTGATGTTAAGAATAAGCATCAAAATTGTACCATTAGGAGAATCAAAGGGCAAGTTATAATAATGAAAGAGATGTATGATTGTGTTTAAAAAAGGTTAGTAATGACAACATATAAACCAGCTTCCATAAGTAATTAAGAAACAACCAACTGAATTAGAAATAGCAGAAAGATTAAATATATGCTTTACAAAATTTAAGTTAGAAAACCATTTGTTTTAATTTAAAAGAAATCATTTTCCTTGACAAATGTTTTTAGGGTTGAATCATTTTGTCACTAATGTCTTGAAGAGTAAGCCCTGGGTGTAATCATTTTGGTAGGACATATTACCTCTTACCTACAACTATTGTCATGCAGCTTTGAAGTCAGTAGGAGCCCAAGAAGTATTTATTGACTTGAGGTGAAATACTAAGTCTGTTGTTAGTACTAAATTGATAAAACCATCCCATTTACATTTGACTTTCTTCCTTTTCACTTGAGGTTATCAGTAATTTCCTAAACAAAGGGCTATTTAGTATAATTTTAAAATTCAATGCAACAGCTGACAGCCTTCATGAATTCTTTTGAACATATCTTGGTACATTTCAAGATACTTTAGTTTAAACATTAATAGATAAAACCTATGTATTTAACGCAGTGACATATGAATAACAAAGGCTTGACTCTAAAAATATATTTTCCATTAGGAAAAAAAAATCCAAGAACATATACCTTATTGAAAATAACTATGAAGTAAGTTTGAAAGCAAAAGTTGGTGAATGGAGCAGCTAATTATGATACTAAGCAAATCATTCTGTGAGGCTTAAAATTAGTGATTCTTCATATCAAATAAATTTGGTAATATCTCGCTCCTCAAGATATTGGTAACAAAAGGATTCAAACATGCAAAACATAAATATATTTTTCCATGTTCATATCATAGGACACTAGAATTTTAGGTCTTTTATTTGTTTTAGGATGCAAGTTTTCTTTGTCTGTCTTTTACTTAGTGTTATTAATAGCTTTCTTAAAAGCTACGTCACGTTAACCTGCAGGCACAGCGTGTGGAGAGAGATGAAATATTTGACAGTCTGCCATTCCATATATGTATATATAATTTTCGGATTATGACATCATCAAACAGGAGATTGCCAGTGTAATTTTCAGTTCTGACAAGGAGCTCCAAGAAAAGGTAGATTGCCTTCTGCAGCCTATGAAATATGTATTAAGAGAGGAGTCTCTTACTGAAGATGAAATTTATAAAGAATCTTTTCATTCCCTGCCATAAGAAAACCTCATATATCACTCATGAAAAAGTAGAAGGAAGAGCTCACTGGAATAGCATAATAAAATGTCAGTACTAGATGGTGATTAAAAACACCATCTAAATTCTATTTGGGCAGGGTACTTGAGAAGCCAGATCAAATAGGCCATGTATCAAGAGAGCTGACTAAATGTCACAATGTTCCATAGTGACAAGTTAGATAAGTGTCAGAGAAATATATAGACCGCATACAAGAATTACTAAGCAGACATCTAAAAAAAAAAACCTTCATAAGCATTAGTACAAATAAGTTGGAATATTTTAAGTGGTGATATTTATCATTAATATATTTGTAGGATCTTTATTTATTTATTTGCATAGCATCAAATAAAGCAGTTCATCCGATGTGTCAACACTCAATTATTTCTCGTGAATGTGAAGTTATAGAAGGCTAGGATTAGATGTGAAAAGATGGTGGGGTTCACCTGTAATTCTATTGGATGTTGTTTTTCATCCTGGGATATTTTTCCATCATCATCTTTTTTTTTTTTTTTTTTCTATTTTCCAGAAATCTAGTTTTAAATAAAATTTTATGAATAAAGAATTTAGCATACCTTCAGATAGGAATTTAGAATTTGGAAGCTGTTACTGGCTGATCCATTAAGAATTTTCCCAGAGCCAGTAACCTCTGAAGATGAACTAGAAGAAGTGTGTAGTAAGAGAAACAGAGGTGACCATCATTCTGCTGCAGCCATAACCATAAATGTTCTACAGCTATTCTACTCAAAACACTGTACTCTCATCTTGTTTGAATAATTTGTTAAGAGAAGTTTGATGTAATTCTCATCTTGCTACTCTGTAGGTAAGTTTTTGATAATTTTTTTCTCTCTTTGACTTCTTTCAAATTGTCTCTTTGCATGTGGTTCTCTGTAATTTGAATAAAATATGTGTTTGTATAGATGTATTGACTTGTTCTGGTTGGTGTTTTCTGGGCTTCCTGGATCTCTCATTAGGTATCAGTAATTAATTTTGGAGAATATATATGATTTTTGTAATATATGTATATATTTAAGGCTATGAAGTTTGTCTTAAGAATGCCTTAGTTATAAGTGCTGACATATTGTATTTCAATACAATGTTACTGAATTTTAATCTTATTTTAATCAAATTGTTTCTTAATACCCAATGCATTTTTCTTCCTGTGAAACATAGGTTTTGCAGTAGTATGCTGTTTCACTAGTAAGCAGCTGGATGTTGCGATGTTTAGTATTGAGTATCAACTTGATTGGATTGAAGGATGCAGAGTATTGAACCTGGGTGTGTCTGTGAGGGTGCTGCCAAAGGAGATTAACATTTGAGTCAGTGGACTGGGAAAGACAGACCCACCCTTAATCTGGGTGGACATCATCTAATCAGCTGCCAGTGTGACCAGGAAAATGTGAAAAGGCTAGACTGGCTTAGCCTCCCAGCCTATGTCTTTCTCCCAGGCTTGATGCTTCCTGCCCTCGAACATTGGACTCCAAGTTCTTTGGCTTTGGGTCTCAGACTGACTTCCTCGCTTCTCAGCTTGTGGACAGCCTACTGTGGGACTTGGTGATGATCATGTGAGGTAATACTACTTACTTAATAAATACTCCTTTATATGTATATTTATCCTATTAGCTCTGTCTCTCTAGAGAACACTGGCTAATACAGGTTACGGTACCAGGAATGGTTCTAGAGGAACACAATATTAATGATAGAGTTTTTAAATTGGTTTTGGGATTTCTGGAGTTGGCTGCTTAATATGATTAGACTCCAAAATGCTGAGGACACTGTGTCTAATACTATGGAGAACATTGATAGCCCTTGGTGTTAACTGTTAGAGTTATGCAAAATATATGCACTTAACACTCCTGATTCACTGCTCATGAGAGGCAAGGAGTTGAGTGCCTCTATACATTATACATTGACTATATTAAGGACCATAATAAAGTCAATTTGTTGCTCCTAATTTCACTGGATAAAGTGATGAAAGAAAATGATCAACTCAGGAATTCTAACTCCCAGCTTCAAAAGCAGATACTGAGCCTCAAATCTGCTAAGATTGCCCTGAGTGGGAGTCCGTGTTACATCTGGGCTCAGCGACATGGACTTCTGCTCACCAATACTGACCTGCTACACCATTGCTGAGTGCCCAATTTACCAGCAGCAGAGACCAACACTGAGCCCTCAGTATGGCACCATTCCTCAGGGTGAATAGCCAGCTAGCTCCCTGGTGACAGGTTGCTTATATTGGACTCTTCTATTATGGAAATGGCAGGTTTTCCTCATTGTAATACATGCTTACTCTGGAGATAGGTTTGCCTATTCTGCACTCGGTTCTTCTGCCAAGACTACCATCCGTGGACTCAAAGGAATGCCACACAGCATTGCCTTTGATCTAGGCACTCACTTTACAGCTACAGAATTGTGGGAGTGGGCTCATGCTCATGGAATTCATTGGACTTACCATGTTCCCCATCATCATGAAGCTGCTGGATTGATAGAATGGTGGAATGGTCTTCTGAAGTGATGATTACAATGCCTACTACGTGACAGTACTTTTCAGGTCTGAGGCAAAGTCCTCCAGAAGTCTGTGCATGCTCTCATTTAGCTTCCAGTATATGGTACTGTTTCTCCCAGGAATCAAAGGGTAGAAGTGGAAGTGGCACCACTCACCATCACCCCTTAAAGTGAAGGCATTATGATCCACTAGCAAAATGTTTGTTTCTTGTTCCCATGACATTACATTCTGCTGGCCTAGAGGTCTTAGTTCCAGATGGAGGAAAGCTACCACCAGGAGACCCAACCATGATTCCATTAAACTGGAAGTTAAGATTGTCACCTAGACACTTGGGGCTCCTCCTACCTTTAAGTCAACAGGCTAAGAAGGGAGTTAAAGTGTTGGCTGGGGTGATGGACCCAGATTATCAAGATGAAATCAGTCTACTACTCCACAACTGAGGTAAGGAAGAGTATGCATGGACTATAGGAGATTCATTAGGATGTCTCTTGATATTACCATGCCCTGTGTTTAAGGTCAACGGGAGATTACAACATCCTAATTCAGACAGGACAACAAATTGTTCAGACCTTTCAGGAATGAAGCTTTGGGTCACTTCACCAGGAAATAACAAAAATAAAAACAAAAATATGACCGGTTTAGGTGCTTGCTGAAGGCAATGGGAATACAGAGTGGGTTGTAGAAGAAGGTAATAATCAATACCAGCTACCACCACGTGACCAGTTGCAGAAGTGGGGACTCTAACTGTCATGAGTATTTTCACCTTCTTTTGATAGAAACATGTTTGTGCCTGTATACAGCTGCATTAATAAAATCTTCATTTTGTTTCCTTTTTCTTTATCATTTAATATAAGATTTATTGACTTGATACCAGCATTGAAGTATTGTTAACTTTATTTAATGGCATTTTGGCTGGGGACTGGTGCATTTCTGGCTGTAGGAAGGGTAGTTGTATTATATTAGGCATAACTTATGACCTTATTATTGTCTTTATTTGAAGATTACGTATGATTTCAGGAGATGTGTATGCATTTAAGTTAACAAGGAGTGAGCTTGTGATGGTTAATACCTAGTGTCAATTTGACTGGATTAAATAATGCAAAGAGTTAATCCTGCATATGTCTGTGAGGGTGTTGCCAAAGGAGATTAACATTTGAGTCAGTGGGCTGAGAAAAGCAGACCCATCCTTAACCTGAGTGGGCACTATCTAAACAGCTACCAGCATGACCAGGATATAAAGCAGGCAGAAAAATAGAAATGTGAAAAGACTTGACTGGTTTAGCCTCCCAGCCTACATCTTTCTCCTGTGCTTGATGCTCTCTGCCAGTGAACATTGGACTCCAAGTCTTTTAGCTTTGGGACTTGGACTGGCTTTCTTGCTCCTCAGCTTGCAGATGGACTACTGTGGGACCTTGTGATTGTGTGAGACTCTTATTTCTTTGTTAATACTTTGTTAATACTCTTTTAATAAACTCCCATATATAATATATATGTATGTATGTGTGTGTGTGTGTGTGTGTGTGTGTGTGTGTATATATATATATATATACACACACACACACACACACACACATACATACATATATGTATATTTTGCTAGTGGATATATATATATATATACACATACACACATATATATATGTAGGATATATTATAGATGTAAGATATATATATATATATATATGTGTGTATATATAGAGAGAGGCACATATATATCCTATTAGCTCTGTCCCTCTAGAGAACCCTAATACAGATGTTTTCTAGCTATCTATTTCATTAATGACTTTTAGCTTAATTTTTGAGGTAATAAAATGTACATGGTGGATGTGGTTTTGATCTTTAAAAATGTATTGAACTTATTTTAGAGTCCAGGATACATTCTTTGCTGGACAGTGATTCTGGTGCACATAAAAAATTATATGTACTTCACAATTTATTGGATCACTGGTCTACAGGTCAATTAGACCAATTAAGTTATTGTGTTTCTTAAAGAATCTATATGTTTTGTTGGTCCTTCTTCTATTTTGTCAATGACATAACTGTTAGCATTTTCTATTATAATTACTGATGCCTGTTTCTATAACTAGTACCGTTATTTTTGCTTTATGTATTTTGATGCTTGCTGATAGGGAATATTACATTATGATGTTTGTCCTTGAAAATTGCCCTTTTATCACTTATCATTTTGAAATATCTCACTTAATTTCAAGTGATGCTTCTTGCATCAGGAATTACTTTGAATGTTTTGGCTTAAATAAAAAATAAAATGTTTTACAGTGTATCTTTGATGCTTTATTCTATACTTTATATGAAAAATACTTTTCGATAAAATGCAGAGAGTAACCTCCACTAGTTTACTTTTTACCGTGTATTTTATTTGGAATTTGTATCGGTGAACTATTATAACCCATTCTGTTGATCACAAGAATTTACATACTCCCACTTGCAAATTATACTTCTCCCCTTCCACAAACGACAAAATTCTCATTTAATGATGAGATCTGATTGAATGCTAAGGGTTTTATTATTTCAGATCTGATTTTGATTATTTTTGTTTCAGGAAAATGTGCCCTAAGAAGAAAATTTATCTGTCCTTCACATACAACATACAATGTTGAAGTGGGAAAAGGCGAACTGCAAGCAGCACCTTTATCTAAAACAGGAGACTGTAAAACACATTAGTAATCAATATATGTAGTGGGCTAAGCAGGCACTTATGTTTCTTGGTCAAGTGTGGCTAGGTCTTTCCAAACTAGGGGTAGGAAAAGATTATTGATCAGGTATCAGTGCTGCTTCTAGGAAGTATCTCTATAATTCATATTTCTACATCACACTTGGATCCAGTTTTTGAGGTACCTGTTTATTTTAATCATTCTGTTTGTTAATTTTTAGAAGGGCTTTAAAACATATAAATTACTTGGCATATGAGATGTTTTCTCGGACTATTTCCTGCTGGGAAATAGAAAAGTGGAAGGCTAAATGTCTCTGAATTTATTTCATAGAGACCTATTTTCTTTTAACTAAGACCAGTGGCATGTCCTTTTATTCCTTAAATTTATTCAGTCTATTTTTTCCTTTTAGAGATATGTTCATTGTCTCTCCTTTCATAATGATTTAGAATGAATTGAGAAGGTTTATTACATTTTCTCCTCTATTATCTTGTTAATGATACATTTCTTTATTATCCTTTGGGCCGTTATCAAAGATTACAACACAAATCCTTGATTTATTGTACTATGTCTTAAATTAGTTATTTTAGCACTTCTCATACAATACTTGAATCTTCCATCCCAGATATGCAAGAATCATAAGCCCCTGAACCTATTTATCAACATCCCATAAGAAATACTATTGTTGTGTATTTTAATATATTTTTAAAACCACCAACATACTATTTTTATTTTACATAGTTAATTGTTATTTAAATACATGCAAATATTTTATATTCTCCTTGCTCTCCATTTCCTCCTATCATTCAGTACATTCATGTACTTCATTTTTTTCTTTTGCCTAAAGAAATGTTCTATAATTTTTAATTTAATTAGTTATTTCTATGATTAATTATCTCAGTTTTTAGTTGTCTAAACATATCTCTATTTGCTGTTCATTGAGATAATATTTTTATTATAAAATTCTGTTTTGTTATTTATTTTGTAACTATACTAAAAACTTCATTTTATTATCATGCACCATTGGGCAGTGAGAAGTTGGGAATTAGCCTAATTATTGCTCCTTTGACGGTAATGCATCTTGAAATGTTGAAAAGTTGGGCATTGGTCTAATTACTGCTCCTTTGATGGTAATGGATCTTGCTTTTGCTGGTTAATATTAAGATGTTCTCTTTGATTAAATCTTGCAGTAGTAGTATTACTGTGTGTGTGGTAGGCTAAAAATACCTCCATCTCTGAAAATGTATATTCACTTGATGGTCTTCAGAACTTGTAAACACGTTACATGATTTAAGGGTCTTGAGAGAAAGCATTTGTCCTGCATGATCCACGTGAGCCCTAAATGCAACCATGTGTATTCTTATGAGAGGCCAGAGTTGTTTTGACGCAGACACATAGAGGAGAAGGCAACTTGAAGACCCAGACAGAGACCAGAATGATGCAGACACAAGCCAAGGACTGCAGTAGAACACTGGGCAGCCACCAGAAGCTCCGTGAGGCAGGGAAGGGATTCTTCCCCACAGCCTTTGGAGGGAGGCCCTGCTAGTGTATTGATTTCAGACTTTTGGTATTCAGAAAGGTGAGGCAATAAATTTCTGTTATTTTCAAGTCACTGAATTTGTGGTAATTTTTTTATAGCAGCCCTAGGAAACTTAAATATATCAAGGTGTGGTTTCTTTATATTTATTCTCTTTGGGTTTTGCAGAAAATCTGGAAAATGTAGGGTGATATATATCAAAGTTTTTTTAATTGTCTTTTCAAAAAGTGTTTCTGCTCCTTCTCACTCCTCTCCTTCCGGAAATCCAGTTATCAACATATTATAGCAGTTTACTATGTAGGCTGTATTTCTTCATCTTTGTTCTGCATATCTCTTCTTCCTCTACCCTATTTGCTTTCATCTTCCTATTTTATACTAGCATAGTTTCTCATGTATGGATCCTTTTTTCCCCTAAGGTCTTAGTTACAGTTAAATGCATACTTTAAATTCTATATGGCATTAATTATAAATGAGATTCTGCCATCTGTAGTCTCTTGAGATATATGGTCACTGATACTGTTTCATATGATGCACGGTAAATTTTGATTGAATGCACAAATTATGAATGAATAAGTGCAGGGCCTCTAGATGATGTTATCTTCTACTCATAATATTTGTTTTTCATTTGATTCATGAACAGTTTAGAGCAAGCTAATGAAAATATGTGGATAGTGATGTAGTCAAAGCCTTAAAAGTTTTCATAGGTAATGCCTAGATTATTTCTTTCAGACCTCTTCTTAGACATAAATGAATTCACATTTTTATTCTTCAAGGCACATAAAACTTTTAAATATCCTACTTATAATTGTATCTTTTAGGCACTATTTATCATCTTGTTTTTTTCATTTCTCCATATGCCTGTACAGTTTAGGTGTAAACTATTTTATCAAGGGAAATTTGCAAGCTGAATATTAGCCTTACCACAATGTAGTTTTCCCATTACCTTCATGTTCTAGCTCTTTGATATCCCTATTCTTTCAATGTTGCCTAGTCCAAGGAGGTTGCAATAAGTTCCAAACTGCTTTAGTTTAGCCTCATATTGTAAATCAGCAAATTCTCTGGAGATAATATATTGTTTAAAATCTTCAAGCAAGCCTGTTTTTTTGTTTTGTTTTGTTTGTTTTCTAAATTTTTGTCTCTCTTATTCTGGGTACCTAACTTTTCTCTGATGTCTGCAAATAACTATTACTTTATTTTATTTACCTTTTATAAGTACTGATATGGTTTGGATGTTCATACCCTCCAAATCTCATGTTGAAAAGTAATCTCCAGGCTCTATGAGTTTGCAGGAGAGCTGGTTGTTTAGAAGATCCTTTCACCTCCTCCCTTGCTTTCTTGCTTCCTCTCTCTTGTTCACTTTGTCACCATGTGGCACGCCTTGTCCCAGTTTGCCTTCTGACATGATTAGAAGTCTGCTGAGGCCCTCGCTTGAAGCAGATGCTGGCTTTACGCTTCTCACACAGCTTACAAACTGTAAGCCAAAATAAATCTCTTTTTTAAAGTAAATTACCTGGCCTCAGGTATCTCTTTATAGCAATGCAAACAGACTAACAGAAGTGCTCTCTGTAAAGATCAGTTTCATTATCAGTTACTTCAGAGTCTGCAGCAATATCCCAGAACCAATTATTTTAAAGGGAGCAGCTATGGCAATATCTTGAATATTGAATGTTGTTACCCATGCGTTAAATAATTTGATGGAATATTTTAGGTTACAGTTGTTTTTCATGACCTGTTATCATTTCTCTAAGTTAAATTTTCATGAACTTAGAATTCTTACTTTGTTTGATAAACCTTGTTGAAATAGCTGGTAGCTGACATCAGGAAAAAAATCTGGTATACCTGGGAGTTGTTGGGAAGTGAGATTAGAATTAATTTGTTTTGGTAATTTTGGCATCTGTAAGTGTTTTAAAGTAAGAAAATAATATTTTAGTAACTGTTTAAATCTATGGAAATGAGACCAGATTTATGTAATATATTCAGTATTTGTAGAATCTAAGACCTTTTAAATTACAAAAGTCAAGTAAATTTGTAAGATAGATTTTGTTCATTTGTTTTTTTATATTTTTGAGATAGAATCTTGCTCCAATTCCCAGGCTAAAGTGCAATGGACTGATCTGGGCTCACTATAATCTCCACCTTTTGGGCCCAAGTGATTCTCCTTCCTCAGCGTACTGAGTAGCTGGGATTATAGGTGTGCGCCACCACGCCTGGCTAACTTGTATTTTTAGTAGAGATGGGGTTTCACCATGTTGGTCAGGCTGGTCCCAAACTCTTGACCTCGTGATGCACCCACCTTGGCCTTCCAAAGTGCTGAGATTACAGGTGTGAGCCACCACACCTGACTGATAGTTTTATAAATTATTTAAACACAATTATGCAAGTATTTTATATATTTGGATAAATGACTTTAGTTTTCTTTCAATAACACTAAAAGAAAATTAGGTATTTTCACATTTCCATTCTTTTCTACCTCCTCTACTATGTCCAATAGCAAGTCTCTGTTTTCCTTTAGCAGAAGGAATTTAACTTCAACTAACAAATAAATTATCGCAAGCCTGTTCCAGCTATGTCCCTTAAAGAAATTTACTGATAAAGGAGATCTTATTTGATTCAAAAGGAAATTCTGATTCATTCAGTCTCTGGTGAAATCATCCAGGAGTGCTACAAATGCAGAAGCAGGCAAGATGTCAAATCATGAACTGGCCAAAGAGATTAATGGAAGTCTTTGAAGCACAGAAATCTATGAGCTCAGACTCAGATAGAAAACAGTGGGCATATTGGGTGAATCTTTGACTGCAACCATATGGAGGGGCAGTAGTAAAATTGCAGCTTCTAGTGAGTGAGTTGAAATCAGGGATGTGATGATGGCCTTGTCATATTCCACCCCTACTTCTTTATGAGTCCTTTGTCTTGTTCACACATGATCTTAAAAATCCACAGTTAAATGGCTTCGTGTTACAAGCCCAAATCCCTGTACATCTCTGGGACCTTTTCTATAAAAGCTCTCGTATCATTTAGAATTTCATTTCATTTGCATATAGCAGATACTACTACAGTGGTTAAGCAAATACAATTTTTTTTTTCTCACTGTGTTCATTGGTTGAAGACATACAGCAGTTCAAAGAACAAAATTAATCTTCCTCTTCTGTTCTTAATATATGATTTTCATCTTCCTAATGTTAAGGGAGTTGCTTCTCCTCTGTGTACCATTTCCAAATGTTACCCAGAAAAAGAGAGGAGAGAAAAAGATGAAAGATATGCAAAAGCTGAGTCTCCCCCTTTTATAAGGAGAAATGAAAGGCTTTGTAAATTGCTGTATTTTTTTTTTTTTACTGCAAATCATTAAGCACAAGTACATACATATTAGATAAAGCAGTAAGAAAGTAGGGGTGTATAGATGTAATGTCACTCATTTTCTTGTCAACCAGATCATTTTTCACTTAATCAAATTGACAGAAGAATAAATTTGAGTAAATAACCAATAGTATTTCTACACCCCTCTCAGTATGAAGTTCATCCCTTACAAGCGTTTGTCCATGGGAGGCTCAGGGACTCCAGTGATTCAGAGATGATTATCATCATGGCAACCATGCTCACAAAAGTGAATTCTTTCTGATATGATTGGGCTCTTAGTTATTAATACTTAAAACACAGTGACTTAAACATGCTGTTTACATATTTCTATTATGGTTGCTAAATCCTGGATTAATATAGCAGCATGGCTACACAAGAATTTTAATTATCTGGCATCTTTTATGTTTTTATTTCATCATTGCTTGCTGTGACCTTTATCTTAGTAATACAAAATGGAACTCACTTCCTCAATTTAATAGCAAAAACTAAGTGTCAATATTTGTGTGTGTGTGTGTATTTTTTTTTTTTTTAGAAAGTTTCCTGCAAACCACTAAATAGGACTTAGGTACACTTTCAATTTGCCGAGACTTAGTCCCTTGGTATTTTTACCGTTAAAGGAGAATGACAAATGGAGTGTTGTTAAGTGAAATCAGTTAATAAATGGATATTGATTTGAGAAAAAAATTGGCTATAACAATCTTTTAATACAAACAGTGATAAATTCTACATAGCCCTGGAATAGTAGCAAATGTTAGCTTCCAAGAAGGTCTAGAGTTATGCCTGTGGTTTACAAAAGAACTGTGGGTGATGGAGGAAATGTACTTTCGTATAGTCCAAGAGGGCAGCCATTATGTATCTAGCTTTTGGGCACTTAGCATGTGGTTAAAGTGATTAAGTGCTTAATTTTCATTTTTATTTCATTTCCATTTAATTGAATTTAATTAAACAGCTACATACTGAATTGTGCAGGTCTAGACTTAGTAAACAACCTAAGTTCCTCAAACGTGATTCAGCCCCTGGAAATAAAGGAAAGTTATCTTCAAACCACTTTCCCCAAAACAAAAAAAAACCAATTTTAATCTCCAGATATTTTATGTATATAATTTTTGTATACGTTTTTATTTGTCATTGCATCATAGTTGCATGTGATGTAAAAATGAACAATCAGTGACTCTGTAGGCTATATGCCAGCAAATTTTGAACAAGAACGAAGGAGAAATGCCTTTTAAAAAGTTTTTTTTAAGTTTCAGCTTTTTATGTTTTTCTTTTAAGGCAGAGCTTTAATCCAGGTTTTCAGAGAGTAAGAGCATATCCCCAAACATTTTTCCACTTTCTCCTCTCCACTGTAAGACTCTATATAAATCTGCTGCAAAGGTGACCTACAAAGCTATAACTTACTGAAATGAGCCCTCAGAGTCTTGCTCAGGATCTGGAGCTCACAATGAAAGATTATTGATGTTTTCAGCAGAAAAGCTGTCAATTAGATGTACAGTTTGCCATAACAGCTCCAGGGTATAAACCTGAATTCTTCTGTAAATTTACTGGATCTATTTTGCAGCCACAGGGCCAAGCACTCAACTCGCCATTTGCTTCAGGAGATCCAGATGTTCACCTTATTTGGATGTGCACCAGGAATGGAGATTGTGAGCTTGATGCATTTTGGCCTTATAGCATTTTGGGGTTTTAGTTCAAACACTTATTTTTTAAAGTATGTTTATTTTTTTTTTCTGACTCTAAAGTGATACAGATTCAATGTGGATAATTTAGAATGTATGAAAAATATGAACAAATTATAGTTACTTGTAATTCTACAACATAGGGATAATGACTGTTATCACATTTCTTCTAAGTTGGGAAAACTGCTATTTTCATTAACTTTGCTTTACCATGTAGCTTTTTTTAAAGTGTTTTCTTCCCCAGCCACTGCTCCTTCATTTCTCATTCACACTTTTCAATGCACTGCCATCTGGCTCCCTTCCTGTCAATCCTTTGTAGCTTCTGTTGTCATGGTCACAAATAATTCTTGTCACTAATTTGAATGGACACTATTCAGTCTACCTTCCTTAAATTATCTGCAGTACTTTAGCATCCTGCCCTACCACCTAGGGAAGTTAATAAAAGCTGCTGAGTCAGACTGCTTCCAACTCATTGCTTAAGCCTTTGGGACTAAGCCCAGTCCACTCTGTGTGCCAAGAAAGAATTAGGATTCAGTCTATTTCGTCTTACTAGTTAGTTTACCTCAAAAGTTTCCCAAAGGGCAAGTATATATGCTCAATTCTTATGAAGTAGCCATCTGTGACATTATTTTTTGCTCATTATCTTTTTCATGGTGATATGGTTTGGGTTTGTGTGCCCACCCAAACCTCGTGTCAAATTGTAATCCTGAGTGTTTGAGGAGGGGCCTGATGGAATGTGATTAGATCATGGGGTTGGATCTGCTCCTTGCTGTTCTCATAATATTGAGTTCTCAGGAGACCTGCTTGTTTGAAAATGTGTAGCACCTCCCCATTCACTGTCTTCCTCCTGTTCTGGCCATATAAGACATTCCTGTTTCCTGCAATGATTGCAAGTTTCCTGAGGTCTCACTAGCCATGTTTCCTGTATAGTCTGGAAGCCTAAGCCAATTAAGCTTCTTTATTTATGTGTTACCCCGTTTCAGGTATGTCTTTATAGCAGTACAATAATAGACTAATACACATGGCTATTCTTTCTGCCAGAACATGTCATTCGGGAAGGATAGTCAGTCACATAGTCACCCATACCCAGTACAGAGATCTGAGCTCTACAACTCAGATCCACCTTCTCAAATTCTAGTTCTCCAGAGCAGGGCATACTACTACAGAGTGAAGGGCACGTCATGAGTGGCACAAATCAGAAACATTTGGAGAACTGATGGAGTTATGATAAATTTTAAGGACTTAAAGCACAGAGAAGAGGTGACTGATTTTCTCACATGGAAAGAAGGCTACTAACAATTGAAACCAGGACAAAAAAGAAAAGAGAAACAAAAGAGAGAAAGCACCATTGTTTGAGCCCAGGAATCTAGCTGGCTAGCTCATGAGTCTTCTACTCCAACTCAGTGAACTACTTTTTTTGTATCCCTCTTACTCTCTCTCTCCCTTTCATTTAAAATCTATCAAGATACTACCTCAGAAGATCTCCAATCATTCCTGAACACTTCTCCTAAACACTTTGAATAAATTCATAGGAACACACCCAACTTTTCTCCTTAGGCCATATTTCCTGTATTCCTTCTGAAAAACCTTAGCTATCATCACAGGAATTACAAGGAATGTATTCATTTTAGATCCTTTATTCACTTGTCTACCCTTCATTTGAGAGCCTGCAGCAATCCCAATCTTCTCACTTTGGCCAGCATTGGAATCACCAATATGGCTTCAAACAAAATTGCTGAACGTCACCTCAAACTTTCTGATCCATTTGTTCTACGGTGCAGCCCAGGAACTGCATTTCTAAAACAGTGCTGATGCCATGGATCGGGTGACTGCAGTTTAGGAACCATCATTCTAGACTCTTATTCTTGCTTTCCACCATTTAGAAACTCCCTGAACTTTTGAAAACCATTAATCTATGCCTCTTTATAAAGATTTTAAGAGCTCTTAAGCACCCACTTTTGTTATTTATATTACTAAAGAAATTTGAAATCATGTTTTTGCTTACAACAGCACATCAACAAGCTTATCCATCATGATCCAGTAGGCTTCATTCCAGGGATGGGAGGCATCATGCTACCTGATTTCAAACTATACTACAAAGCTACAGTAATCAAAACAGCATGGTACTGGTACCAAAACAGAGATATAGACCGAAGGAACAGAATAGAGGCCTTGGAGGCAATGCCACACATCTGCAACCATCTAATCTTTGACAAACCTCACAAAAACAAGCAATGGGGACAGGATTCCCTGTTTAATAAATGGTGTCAGGAAAACTGGCTACAGTGTGCAGAAAACAGAAACTGGTCCCCTTGTGACACCTTACACTCAAATTAACTCCAGATGGATTAAAGACTTAAACATAAGACCTAACACCATAAAAACTCTATAAGGAAACCTAGGAAAAACCATTCAGAACATAGGCATAGGCAAGGACTTCATGACTAAAACACCAAAAGCATTGGCAACAAAAGCCAAAATAGACAAATGGGACCTAATTAAACTCCAGAGCTTCTGTACAGCAAAAGAAACAATCATTAGAGTAAACTGGCAATGAACAGAATGGAAAAAAATTTTGCAATCTACCCATCTGACAAAGGGCTAATATCCAGAATCTACAAAGAACTAAAATAGCTTTACAAGAAAAAAAATAAACAAATCCATTCAAAAGTGGGAGAAGTATATGAACAGACACTTTTTTTTTTTTTTTTTTTTTTTGGAGACGGAGTTTCGCTCTTGTTACCCAAGCTGGAGTGCAATGGCGCAATCTCGGCTCACCGCAACCTCCACCTCCCGGGTTCAAGCAATTCTCCTGCCTCAGCCTCCTAAGTAGCTGGGATTACAGGCACACGCCACCATGCCCAGCTAATTTTTGTAGTTTTAGTAGAGACGGGGTTTCACCATGTTGACCAGGATGGTCTCGATCTCTTGACCTCGTGATCCACCTGCCTCGGCCTCCCAAAGTGCTGGGATTACAAGCGTGAGCCACCGCGCCCGGCCTGAACAGACACTTTTTAAAAGAAGGCATATATGAGGCCAACAAACATATGAAAATATGCTCATCATCACTGATTATTAGAGAAATGCAAATCAAAACCACATTGAGATACCACCTCATGCCAGTTAGAATGGCAATCCTTAAAAAATCAGGAGACAACAGATGCTGGAAAAGATGTGGAGAAATAGAAAGGCTTTTACACTGTTGGTAGGAGTGTAAACTAGTTTAACCGTTGTAGAAGACAGTATGTTGCTTCCTCAAGGACTTAGAAATAGAAATTCTTTTGACCCAGCAATCCCATTACTGGCTATATACTCAAAGGATTATAAATCATTCTATTACAAAGACACATGCACATATATGTTCATAGTGGCACTGTTCACAATAGCAGAGACCTGGAACCAACACAAATGCCCATTGATGATAGACCGGACAAGGAAAATGTGGCACATATACACCATGAATACTATGAAGCCACAAAAAAGGATGAGTTTGTGTCCTTTTAAGGGACATGAATAAATCTGGAAACCATCATTCTCAGCAAACTGACACAAAAACAGAAAATCAAACACCGAATGTTCTCACTCATAGGCGGGTGTTGGACAATGAGAACACATGGACCCAGCATCACACACTGGGATCTGTTGCAGAGGGCCAAGGGAAGGACAGCGGCGGGGGCATGGAGTGGTAGGGGATGGATAACATGGGGAAGAATGCCAGATGTAGGTGATGAGGGGGATGGAGGCAGCAAACCACATTGCCATGTGTATACCTGTGCAACAAGCCTGCATGATCTGCACATGTACCCCAGAACCTAAGTACAATAAAATAAATAAATAAATAAATAATGTTTTTGCATATACACTTTTTGAAAATCGTATCTGTTATATTGTGGTGTACATGAAGCAGTTTCTATAGGTGTTTTAATTTGCCTATATCCCTTACATGTACAGTTCACAATAAAGTTCATGGTCCTAAAGGAATCTAACACCACCATTGATCAGACAGGAGGCAGAACTCAGGTGATAATACTGGCTCGCCCACTGCTCACCTTCTGTTGTGTGGCCAGGTTTCTAACAGGCCATGGACCAGAAGTGGTTCATGGCCCACGGCCCATGGCCCGCAGCTTGGAGACCCCTATTGTATAGTTTGTTTTTTCCATTACAGATTCTCAATTGATGATCATGAATACGTGATGTCTTCATAATATTTTTCAGGATATGGGACTATTCTGTATGTTCTCACAATTCACATTCATTTTCTATTAAAGCCACATTCCCACTTCGTTTAATTATTGGCTACTTTTCTATCATATTCACTAGCACATAGGATGAGAAAATGAACTTTATCATCTTTGTCTCTAAAGTCCACTACTTTTATACATTTCATTTTCCTGATAATGATTGATAAATCAGTGGTAGGTACACCAAGTTAAAACATCTTAAATTTGATCTTAAACATTGCACAGCAATTTTATATTTTATAGAAATACTGTAATTCATTCATGCAGGATATCCTTGTTAGTTGATATTAGACTATTTTCACTTCTCATGGTTTTAAAGCATTAAATGAACATAGTGTGCACATCTGTCTACATATTACATTATTTTCATGAGATAAATTGCAAAGAGAGAAATAACTTGATCGAGTAACATGAGCATACTTAAAGCTATTGTATTATTGTGCAGTATGTTACACAAAAACATGGAAATTTATACTTTCACCTCCAGACTTTGAAATCCCTTCTTTAATAATTGCTAGAATTGAACTTGCAAATTGTAAAAGTGCTTTGATAGCTCAGTAGATGAAAGTATTCGTAAATATGTTTAAAATTTTATTACTGTTTTTTACTTGATCATTATTTATATTTTGAAAATCGTTTGTCTTTTTCTTAAAGTTTTTTTTCTCAATACATGTATAATGATCTTTTTTCTACCATTATTAAGATCATTAATATTTACTCTATAATCACAATAATTTACCCCTTTCTCTCTCTATTAATATACATATATATATATACATTTTACATATATGTATATGTATAAGATAGCTAGATAGTAATATTGGGAAAAATTATAGTTTTTTCCTGAAATTTCCTATCTCCCTGTGAAGAGATCTGCAGGTGAGCCACACCTCTTGCCTTTTGTCCTACCTCTTCACTTACTTGTTGGGCAAGTAGCAAAAACCTTACCAGATTGGTAAATTTACAGGAGAGAAATGAGCATCTGTGGATTACCCTCTCCTGGATTCTTCTTTCACCTAGCTATATAAATAAAGATGTATCCTTGATTACAATATTTTGGCCATTATGTAGAGTCAAGGTGCTGCTTCCAACAGGATTTTTAAAATTTTATCAGTTTTTGTGACAACGTAAATCTGCTTAATTCAGTGAAGAATGTTTATAGCTACAATTTGCCCATAAATTTTCCACAGAGAATTTATTACAAATTCAGATAATCAAGAGGGAAGAGGAAATAATATAACAGTAAGAAAATACTTCAAACTCATCCTTTACTTGGGTCTCTGTTTTATCTATCCTGAACTTGTAAAGCACCAACAATATTAATTACCATAACAAAATTAATTATAATAGATATTATTGTAATTACTGCATTATAGAAAATGATTGAAAAGATTTATATAAAATATTAATACCTTTAAAAATGTTATTTTATCAACACAAAAGTAAGTCAACCATTTTGGTATGTGGTTTTTAAATGTATATAAAGAAGAGGGACAATTTTCACCAAGTCCCTAAGTCCCTTATTAAAAATGAGTTCAAAAGCATCCTGAGAATAATGACTCAGAACCTCTCATGACAAGCCCCTAAATTATATCTTCTCATAAGAAGACGAAGTGACACTTAGTTTTGAAAAACATTTGATTCAATGTTAAGTTTAATTATGTTTCTAAGATCCTATGATATGGAGGAAATTATGTCACTCATAGATAAGAGGAAAAAACATGACATATTCTCTAACCCAAATTAACAATTGCTAAATACAAAAACAAATTCAAAATGCATAAGCAATCTGCTCTTCTTCTGATGTACAATCACAAATCTTTGCAACCAAAAGCTAGTCCTTCACTCTCTATGATTTATTAGGTCATGTAATGGAAGAAAATTATTAAAACTCAAATTTATTTTCAGTTTTTAGATATGTAGCATTTAGTGAGATAAGGTGAGAAATAAAAGAGGAATAAAAATTTTGGTTGATAATCACAATTCATATTAATCTAAATGGATTTATTATGAATGGATATATTGAAGCATTGTATATTTCCCAAAGAATAATAGTTGACCTAAGAAAACACAAAATAAATGTATTACCAAAAATAAATGGCATTTAACTGAGAAAACAAAGAGGGAAGAGAAAGTAATGTAATAGAGCATAAAGCCAGTGAAAAAACAGGCTCCTGAAACATATATAATATAGCTCTGCTATTTTGACTGCTGTTTGGCTGAATTCATTGTTTCTAATTCTTAGGCATAGAGACAGATCAATAATAAAGTTTGAAAATATACAAAGTCATCTCATCAACGAGGGTTTGATATTTTTATTCAACTTAAATGACAGTATTTGAATATTGATAATTTGTTATGAAATTATAATTTACATTATGTTTTTGGTCCAATTTATCTGGAAAAAGGATGATTAAGATCAAGAATTCTCTGCTATACTAAGAGTACTCTTATGTATAGAGATATATCTACTATATATAGTAGCTATATGGTATATAGTAGATATATTGTATTATATATGTTTTGTAGATATATAGTATCATATAATTATAATATCACATAATTATATAAAGCTATGTAGATATATAGCATTATATTTATACAATTGTATTATACATAATTTTTATAAATTATTACGGTATTATATAATTATATATAATACTAAATATCTACATAGTATTATATTATATACACTACTCTGTATATCATATATTACTCTAGATATATACATGTATATCTACATAGTATTGTATATAATGTATATATGAAATACTATGTATAATATTAAAATATGTTCATTGTATTAAGATTGATATATACAATATATATTTGTAATGAGAGATCTTAAGACTATCTGACAAGTGTAAATTAATGTTGCTACTAACACCATAGTGTTAACTAAAATGAAGAAGTGTGAATTAACATGCATTTGTTTTTAGCAGAAGATCACATTAGATTTAGAAGATGTCAGAGATTGAAAAGTGAAGATAAAAGAATGAGGATGATTATGAAGAGTAGTCATGAAGAAATTAGGGAATAAATATAACTCCTTTGTGGCTAAACCGCACAGTAAAACACAAAATGTTATTATACAGTGCAGAACTTAACTCACATCCACGATGGTACAATTTTGTTAAGGTAAACTTTTAATTTTGAAAGACATTTTTCTTTATTCACGATTCTCTATAGTGCCTATATCTTGATTCTTGTTCATGTAAGAAAATGTCGCCAAACAGCTATTCTGTAATTTGAAGTCGTGGCTCTAGGGCTCAATATATTCATTGTAAGATCTTACTATTAAACACACCTGCACCTGCAAAAGCTAGAAAATTCCACTCAAACTTTTCTTGTTTACATGTGAAAACGCCAGAAGCTATAAGAAGTCCAAAATATTCCTGGAATATGCTGTATAGCTAATACATCAGGGCAAAATATTTAAAATAATCTCATCCTTTGAATGCGAGAAATATTTGTTAAAAATTTCTTTATGCATTTTTCTTAAAAACAAAGTAAATTTTCACGAACACTATCTATGTATAAAATTTTAATATGCTTAATATTTCTAAGAAAATAGGTGTTCAAATTAAGTTCCTTGATCAAATAAATAAGAGCTAAGTGTTTTCAATCTTAAGAGAGTAACAGAGTTCTTCAAAGTGATGAATTTGTTTAAATCACACTTTATTCCCATTGCCCATTGTCTTAGTTACTACAAAAGAAAAAAAAAATCCCTGAGACTAGGGAATTTATAAAGTACATAATTTTATTTCTTATATTTATGAAGATGAGAAATCCAAGATTAGGATCTTGCTGGTGAAAGCCCAGTTTCTCTGCTTCCAAGATGGTGACTTGTTTCTGGAAACTCCAGAGGGCAGGAATGCTGTGTCCTCCTCTGGAATAAGAAAAGAAGGGGTAAAAAGGGGCAAACTTCCTCCATCAAATCCTCTTATAATCTAATCCTTATAATAAGAACATAAATGTTACTTCTCAAGGACCTTCTAAATACCAAGCAATTTGATACTATTGCCTTGGTTGTTAAGCTTCAATGGGAATTTTGCTGGAAACAGCATCATTCAAACCAAAGCATTCTGCCCACCCTGCACCTCAAAAATGACATTTTTCTTTCATATAAAACACATTCATTCCAGTCCAATAGCCTCCAGAAGTCTCAATTTATTCTTCGGTCAACTTGAAAGTCTAAGTCAATATCTTATTTGACTAGATAATATTTTCAATATTATCTAAATCAGGCCTGGGTGAAATTCAAGGCACAATTCATCCTGAGGCAAATTTCCTTCCAGGTGTTAGCCTGTGAATTCAAACAATTTATGTGCTTCCAGAATACAATGGTAGGAAAGGCATGGGATAGAGATTTTTATTGTGAAAGAAATAGGCAAGAAGAAAGAAGTAACAGGTTTCAAGTAAGTCCAAAATCAAACAGGGCAAATAATATTATACCTTAAACCTTGAGAAAAATCTTTAATTCTATGTCTCACCTTCCAGGCACACTAGAGTACGGGCTGAACACTCAAGGCTCCAGGGTACCATGGCCTTATGATTTTGCTTGGCACATCCCAAGTTGCAGCTCTTGGAAGTTGGAGTCAGATGCTTGTGGCTCTCTACAGGTTTGTTCTTTTTTGCAGGTGACTTTGCACCCATAGCACTACAAAACATTGCCTGAGCAAAGGCCTGGGCCCTGATGATCTACAGGGAATCCTTTGAAATCTAGGTGGAGGTGGTCATGCCTCCACAGCTATGCCTACAGAATTAACAACATGTGGATGAAAGCAAAGCTCAATGCTTGCTCTGGAGCCATGGCCCCATCCACACTTCAACCCACTTTAGCCATAACTGGAGCAACCCGGGAGCATTGGACCAGAATGCGGGAAGCAGAGACTTGAGATGCCCTGGACAGCAAGACCCAAGATCCCATAGTCACCCTGTGCCCTTCCTTGGTCGTATTCTGCCCTCAAGGCTCTAGCACTCTGGATCTTTGATGGACATGACAGCCTTGAAGATCTCCAAATTCCTTCAGGGTTGTGATTCCATTGTGTCAATGACTAGCACCTGGCTTCCTTTATTATTTTTTGATATATAATAATTTATACATTCATGGTGTGTGTGTGTGTGAGTGTGTGACATGAGTAAAATATGTAATGAACAAGTCACGGTAATTTGGGGTATTCATCACCTCGAGTGTTTATCATATTTATGTGTCAGAATCACTTCAAAAAAATTTAGGTTTCCTCAGGTTAATCTAAATAATAAACAGAAAGGAAGACTATAAAATGACATTTATTTAGTAATGAATATTGTAATGAGAATTTGCATACTGTAGTAAACTATGTGCCTATTAGGGAGATAAAGGGAGACAAATGTTTTTAAAGGAAAAGCATGATACTGTAATCATTTTTAGAAGATTGCCTAATAGGTTTTAGATCCTTATTCTTGACCAAAAGTATCAATAACAAGGGTTGCACCAGTTCAAGACTGAACTGGCAGTTGCTTGGCAGAGGTCCTCATAGAAGCGCGTGTGTGTGTGTGTGTGTAAGGTGCAATGACACTTGGGCAAGTTGTTTCTTCAGTCTTTTGTGCTAGTTTTTGTTATCAGATGTCCTGCCTGAGCACCCTCCCTTCAGGACTTTTCTCAGCTACATTTTCCAGTGTTTCAACAAAAGTGACTCCATTTTAATCCTGAAAATTTTCACACTCACTAATATTTCTACATTAATAAGTATTGCAATATACTTGAAGAACATGTGAAGAGCAGGATTTAAACAGGTAGTATTTAAGTATCGAAACAAGGCCCAGCACAGAGGCTCAAGCCTATAATCCCAGCACTTTGGGAGGCTGAAGCGGGTGGATCACTTGAGGTCAGGAGTTCAAGACCAGCTTGGCCATCATAGTGAAACCCTGTGTCTACTGAAAATACAAAAGTTAGTTGAGTTTGGTGGTGCGTGCTTGTAATCCTGGCTACTAAGGAGGATGAGGCAGGAGAATAGCTTGAACCCAGGAGGCGGAGGTGGCAGTGAGCCAAGATCACACAACTGCATTCCTGCCTGGGCAACAGAGCGAGACTCCATCTCAAAAAAATAAATAAATCAGTAAAAGTAAATAAATAAATAATTATTGAAACAACAAGTTTTTAGCCTGTTTTATTCTTCTGAGCTTATTAAGATAGATGTATAAAAGCATTTCAAGCAAAAGTTAAGGATAATTAATACTGCTAAAAAAATTGTTATTATAGGAAGAGAAGAGAGTGAACATTGTAAAGAAACACACATTTTCTTTCCACCCATTAAAAACATTGCTGCAGTTGAGACTGACTTATCTTTTTTTAAAAAAAATATTGGTTGGCAAAAATAGTTTTGAGAGGCACTGAGGTACATTCTATTTTCTTTTATTTTAAGATAAGAGTCCTTGACAATGCTTTATATACCTCTTTTTAGACAAAATTGCTTTATTCCTGGAGACTTTTGTTCTTTTTTATTATATCGGCTGTATTTTATTTCCATATAGGCTTTACACATTTCTTTCTTCAATATGTGATATTGACTATCTCTCCTTTCTTTAATTTTTAATATAGAATTACCTGACTGCTGCCTGAAAATGCCAAATTCTCCTGACATTTATTCATCTTCTTCACTTTTTTCCAACCCTCATTTTTGTCCCTTGAAGATCTACTTTATATTAGGATAATATTTTCACATGTTAAAGTAATAACATTTTGGGGATGAATTGAATGTGTAGGAATAAGAAAAACCCAACAAGAGAAAAAAAGACATAAAATTATATTAATGACATATATACATCTAGATGCAAAGACATAGGTATCTATGAGTGTGTATGGACACACACATATATACATACACACACACATAAATAAGTGCAAATAAAAGCAGCCTGAAGAGAAGTTTTAATAGTGACATATTTCATAGGAAGTATAAGAAATCACAGATTTCTGGAAAAAAAGAAAAATGCAATTAGGATTGTAAAACTGATTTAGGATTTATAAAGCATAATTATAATTATACTTATATTTAAAATTGATATTTGTTGCTTATTAAAGCAGATTAATGTTTCTAGTAACAAACATTTATCAAGAATGCAAAATATTAAAACCCTTACAATTATATGCATGTCTATAAAAAGCCATTTTGGAATTGATATGGCATATAGAAAGCAAAAGCTAAGGAAATGGTATGTATAATCTACCATGTTTATTTGACTTTGAAAAGCCAGCTTCACCTAACACTACAAATTCTATGAAAACTTTTAATTTGTTTATACATACAATATTTGAAGTGGAAATTACGATTTTACTAACTAAACATGTGAGTTTTATGGTGAGAAAAGGCAACCAAGGAATGAAATAATCCAAACACATATATGGCCCTATATTTTATTAATTTTCTTTGTTTTTCCTTTATTGACTTGGTAGAATAAACAGTCCTGTAAAATATTTATTGTGCCAAATTGCATCATTTAACCCAGAATTACTTTGAATAAATATAGCTGTAACAGAAATATTTTTGTAGAATATTATATAAAAATTTAAAAAATATAAATAGAATGGAAACTTGTAGATAAAATTTATAAGTCATTTGAGTATTTGTCTTGTCATAGTCATTCAGATTAAGATAAATTCTTCTAAGGAAATCTTTTGTGTAGTGTACAACATGGAGTATACCACCATGCTGCATAGTGCAATGAAAACTGAAATATTGCAAATTTAAACTCAAATTATCTTGTTCACTTGTTACAAGCATTTCCAGAGCAATTTCTTTGTCTTAATTTTATCATTTTCAAAACAGCGCTAAGAATGTATAACCTGCAGGACCATTGTACAAATATTAGGCAATAATATATTTACAACGCTTTGTGCTGAGTGTTGTACTAAATATATGTTGTTTCTCTTAAATACATTCAATACATGTGCAAATAAGGGGTAAGGTTTAGCATTACAAAATTCTTAAGCAATCATTTTTCCTAAGTCTAGCACATTTCCATGCTGCTTACTGTTATTACTGATAAAGGTGTTTGTATTTGGTCAAATAGTAGTGATAATAGAGGGATGCTTGCAAAAGGTGAAGACTGTGTTAATATTGTGAATATTTAAACATTTATATCATATAATTAGTCAAAAAATAAGCTTAATCATATTTACTTTTTTCCTGGAATTGTCATCTATTTTTAGCTTGGTAGAAAAAAAACTGAACAGAATTTTGTTGAAGCATGATTTTCTAGTCTGAAATTTAAATCTGAATAAGCCAACTCACCAAGATTCCTTTGGCTGTACTCTTGGAAGGACTGTTCATTGTCATTTTATATTCATGAAGCAATCCGATTTAATACTGAAAAAGGAAATCTGAATTCTCAAAGGTACAGGAAACAGATTGTTGATGAAGTTGTTTGTATATGAAACACAAAAATTTTTTTTTGAGTAAACTAAATGCACATTGCCATCCACTACATAATTAAAGCAACTTTTTATTCTTTGTATTCGTTGCACAAAACACACATTTGCACAAACTAAAGACAGATCACTAACAACTGTATTAGATGCTAGTTTTTCAAATGATGAACTGAAGGACACATTAATTTTCAATACTCCTGAATAACAATGCTTCACTGAGTACATACACACTTTTGGATATTTAAGTGACCTATAATTTCACAAAACATCAACATGAATTCCCAAATTTATCATTCATTTGTATTCAGTGTCATAGAGGATTTATATTCCCCAAGCTCTATAACTGCTTGAATAGAAATATCTTGGGAAAAAGACAATTATCTTGACAAAATCTTTGTATACTTTGAATTTAGTAATTTGTTCTTGTCACATTCTTCAAAATGGTTAATAAGATTATTAGTCATAAAATTAGCATCAGAAGGTGATGGAAAACTTTTTATGAGAAATGCAAGTAATGTTTGGGTATAAAAAAGATTTTATAGTAAGAATGTACAATGTGAGTAAAAATTCATGAAAGGGAAAGTGAAATACAGTAAAATCAATACCATGGCTACATGCAAATATGGTATATATTATTTTAAAAGAATTAAAGAGGCTGGGCGTGGCGACTCACACCTGTAATTTCAGCATTTTAGGAGGCCGAGCCAGGCAAATTGGCTGAGCTCAGGAGTTTGAGACCAGCCTGGCCATCATGGCTAAACCTTGTGTCTAGTAAAAATATAAAAATTAGCCAGGCATGGTGGTGCTCACCTCTGAGGCAGGAGAAACACTTGAACCTGGGAGGCAGAGTTTTCAGGGAGCTGAGATCATGCCACTGCACTCCAGTCTGGGCAACAGAGCAGGATTCTGCCCCCCATCAAAAAATTGAAAAAGGATTAAAGCATGTAGACAAACATATAAAAGTATATATAAAATATATATAATGTATGTCTCATATATATTTGTTAACTTTTTTTTTACAGTAGTATTTAGATTTTTTATATCCACGTATTTCTGACATCTCAGTTTTCTTGCATATAGAGATATTTAAATCTAACTTTAGTATGGCTAGAATAAATTTTGTTGTATCTCCTGTGTATTTTATACTAAGAAAAAAGTTAAAAAAATATTTAAGTAACTCTATCGCAACAATTAGATATCCCAGAAGAAATTATAATTTCTAGTCAAAATATCAGTGTTGATAATTGAGAAATAAGAAAGTGAAGGCTATAATTTATGTTGAGTAAATTATTTAAGCTTCAGAAACTCAAACATGTTATTTATTGTTTCTGATAGTATTTTTGTCTAAAAAACTGTTTTATTATATAAAACAGTTTGTAATATTTTAAGTGGTAATACATATATACTATTATCATAATTGTATAATAATGGTTAGCATAATATATGTGAATATTATCATTATTAATAAATTATTACTTATATTGTTACATAATAATAAACATAATATGCTAATATTATCATTTTATTGTATTTATTATCATCATAGAGTTACCCAACAAATGATATCTCGATTTTAAAGCTTCAAATTCTTTGTTTATAATTGATAAATTTTTGAGTTAAAATTTATGTAAATATGCCTTCTTAAAAAACTTTTGTGAGGCCAGCACAAAGACTGTTCAGATTGAATTCTAGATAATGGGATGTGAGTGGAAGAGTTGTAGAGCACTTTCATGACATGAAAACATTTCACACTTTTTCCCCATTCTGCAATGACTATGGAAGCTGCACACTACAAAATGAAAGAGGTCTCCATATTTATCGATTTTGGAAAATATAGGAATTCTGTCTCCGAAGTCTCCAAAGACAGTGTTCCAACTTAACCTGGAAAGGTTTGTAAAAGAGAAATAAAATTTTATTGAGATAATGTTATGGAGAGTGTGTGCTATTTGCTATAAAAAAACCATTACTGCAGCACTGTTTACAATAACAAAGACTTGGAACCAACCCACATGCCCATCAATGATAGACTGGATAAAGAAAATGTGGCACATATACACCATGGAATACTATACAGCCATAAAAAAGGATGAGTTCATATCATTTTCAGGGACATGGATGAAGCTGGAAGCCCTCATGCTCAGCAACTAACACAGGAACAGAAAACCAAACATCACATGTTCTCACTCGTAAATGGGAGTTGAACAATGAGAATACATGGGCACAGGAAGGGGAACATCACACACTGGGACCTGTTGAGGGGTGGGAGGCAAGGGGACGGAGAGCATTAGGACAAATACCAATGCATGCAGGGCTTAAAGCCTAGATGACAGGTTGATAGGTGCAGCCAACTATCATTGCACGTGTATCCTATGCAACAAACCTGCACATTCTGCACATGTATCCCAGAACTTGTAAAAGTAAAACAAAAGCAAACAAAAGAAATTGCTGATTTTGTTAAACAATACAGAACCGCCCAAACCAATATGAGGACTAATATTGATCAGTATTTCCCAAAGTGTTTAAAATAACTATATAAAAGTGTATAAAATAACTATATTTAAAGTATTTTACATTAACTAAAACATACACACATCTATTTATTTTAAGTTGTAGGTAGAAATTCTTTTCTTGGAAAATTAATCGTTTAATTAGAATTTTTTTCTTTCTTGCATAAATTACATCTATGATGCAAAACCAAACCTTAAAATTTGATATATTTAAACTGAAACAAGAAATCAAGGATATATATGAAACAATTAGAGTACATAGGCATATTTAGATGAGCTGTTTCCTTTTATTTCACATTCTCCAACATCTAGCCTAATACATAGCATTTGCTTAACATCTTGTTTTCATGGAGACTTTCTATAAAAAAGAAATTTTTTCACACACATTTTATTTTATTACTTAATGCTGAGAAATGAAGCATTTTCTATATACAGTTATTTCTTCTGTTGTACTTTTTATTGAACACAGGGATTTGCCTCAACACAATTGATATATTAATTAACATTCTGAGCATGAAACAAATTTCACTTCTGCTTGTGTGTAATTTCATCTGTAAGAATCACTAGCTGAACAGAGAGAATTGTACCCAGCAGAATTAAGCCTTCTAAAAATACACAAACATGTACACACACACACACACAGGCACACACACACACACACACCTACCAGCTGTCTCAGTACTGTGAGCCATGTTCTTTCGTACCTGATGTTGTGACTTTTCCTCTTATTTCACATAATGCTTACAACACTACTTCATAAAAGCTAACAAGCTGCATCTCTCCTGACATCCACTTACAAATTTCAGAACTTTTTCAAAGTGAAGTGCCATATTTATTGTACTCTTTATGCATTTCTAAACCATTTAATAAATGTCTTAGTCCTTTTTGTGCTGTTCTAACAGGATACCCAAGAACGGATAATTTATAATGAACATAAATGTTTTGGCTCACAGTTCTGAAGGCTAAGAAATCCAAGATCAAGGTGCTTGTATGCAGAAGGCGGTTTCTTTCTCCTTTATCACATGGTGGAGGGCAGAAGTGCAAAAGTTCAATGAAGCAAGTTCACTCCATTGAGCCCTTTTGATAATGGCATTAATCTACGCATGATCTAAACACCTGCCCAACACTGTTGCACTGGAGATTAAGTTTGCAACACATAAATTCTGGGGAAACACAATGAAACCGCATCATGCAAACTTTCAAAATTTATATCCTTCTCACAAAATACACTTACTGTTTCCTCCAAGCCTCATTATTCTCAACTCATTCTGGGACCAATTTTAAAGTCTAAGTCCAAAATCTCATCAAAACATCATATGAATGAGACACAAGGTGCAATTCATTTAAGGCAAAGTTCCCTCTAACTGTGAGCCTGAAATATCAAAACAAGTTATTTGCTTCCAAAATGCAATTGTAGGGCAAGCAAAGGCTAGACATTTCCATTTCAAAAATAAAATAGACAGAAAAGTAATAGTTACCGAGGAAGTCCAAATCACAAGAGGGCAAACCACACTAAATTCTGTTTTGAGAATAATTATCATTGACTCCATGGCCTGCCTTCTAGACACACTGGGGTGGGAATAGGGCAACCCTGACCCTATGACTTTGCTGAGCTCAGCCCATGCATCAGCAGTCAGATTGGAGTCTTCTGATTGCACCTTTCCTAGAGTGGTGTCCAGGCTGTTGGTTCTAGAATTACGGTATATTTGGAGCAGCCCTGACAACATGGCTCCACTGGACATTGACCTAGTAGGAACTTTCTGTGGTGACTCAGCCTCTGTGGTAGGTCTCTGCAGCATCCTTTGAAATCTAAGTGGGTACAGCCATGCCTGCACAGCTCATATATTCTGCGGATCTGAAAATTAGAACCATGTGGACACAACTGAGTTTTATTTATGTATAAGCTTGTACCTTCTGTGTGCCATGTGCACCTGGGCATGCTTGAACAACAGCCAGAAAGGCCAAGTGGAGCAGCACCAGAATGCAGGGAACAGAGGCCGGAGGCAGCCCTGTACAGAAAGCCCCAAGGTTCTAGAGGTGCCTTGGGCCTCTCAAAATTTATGCCCCCAATGTTCTAGCATTCTGGGCCTGTGATGGGAGTGGAAACCTCAAATGGATTTCTGAAATGTCTTCCAGGCCATTCTCTCACTGTGTTGATGAATAGCACCTGATTTCCATCTATCCACACTAACCTGATTATCTAAGGGTAACTTGGACACATCTTTGGTGTTCTCTACTAAGTGTGCCTTTTCATTTTTTTTTCTGGTTTTTGTATGACTAGTGTTATATCGAAGTTATGAGAGTAATCCCAGTGCTAAATGCAATACAAAACCAACTTCCAAGTAGTTTATAATCTAAATGATTACGCCAACAAAACAGAATATGGATTACATGCCAGATACAAAGACCAGTGTTATAGTAAAGGTAGAAGAATGATAATTTGACAGCACAGAAAAAGTTAACTATCTTGTTTTTTTTTCTTTCTTTTTTTATTGTACTTTAGGTTCTGGGGTACATGTGTAGAACATGCAGGTTTGTTACATAGCTATACACCTGCCATGGTGGTTGGCTGTATCCTTCACCCTGTCACCTACATGAGGTATTTCTCCTAATGCTATCCCTCCTCTAGCTCCCCACCCCTGACAGTCCCTGGTGTGTGATGCTCCCCTCCCTTCCTGTGTCCATGTGTTCTCGTGGTTCAACTCCCACTTATGAGTGAGAACATGCAGTATGTGTTTTTCTGTTCTTGTGTCAGTATGTTGAGAATGATGGTTTTTACCTTCATCCACGTCCCTGCAAAGGACATGAACTCATCCTTTTTTATGGCTGCTCAGTATTCCACAGTGTATATGTGCCACATTTTCTTTATCCAGTCTATGATCGATGGGCATTTGGGTTGGTTCCAAGTCTTTGCTTTTGTGAACAGTGCTGCAATAAACATACGTGTTCATGTGTCTTTATAATAGAATGATTTCTAATTCTTTGGGTGTATACCCAGTAATTGGATTGCTGGGTCAAGTGGTATTTCTATTTCTAGATTCTTTAGGAATCGCCACACTGTCTTCCACAATGGTTGAACTAATTTACACTCCCACCAACAGTGTAAGTGCATTCCTATTTCTCCACAACCTCTTCAACATCTGTTGTCTTCTGACTTTTTAATGATTGTCATTCTAACTGGCATGAGATGGTATCTCAATGTGGTTTTAATTTGAATTCCTCTAATGACCAGTGATGATGAGCTTTCTTTTCATATGTTTGTTGGCTGTATAAATGTCTTCTTTTGAAAATTATCTGTTTTTATCCTTTACCCACTTTTTGATGAGGTTGTTTGTGATCTTCTTGTAAATTTGTTTAAGTTCTTTGTAGATTCTGGATATAAGCCTTTTGTCAGATGAGTAGGCTGCAAAAATTTTCTCCCATTCTTTAGGTTACCAGTTCACTCTGATGATAGCTTCTTCTGTTGTGCAGAATTCTTTAGTTTAATTAGATCCCATTTGTCTAATTTGGCTTTTGTTGTCATTGCTTTTGGTGTTTTAGTCTTGAAGTCTTTGCCCATGCCTATGTCCTGAATGGTATTACCTAGGTTTTTTTACATAGGCTGGGAATGTTCCAAATATCTACATCTACTTCCTTTTGATTATAAATTCTGTCTTTAGATCACTTCTCTCTTTTTGGGTTTTACTATATGCACTTAAGAGAAGCCACACAGGTGGCTCAAGCCTGTAATCCCAGCACTTTGGGAGGCCGAGGTGGGCAAATCATTTGAGGTCAAGAATTTCAGACCAGCCTGACAAACATGGAGAAACCCCATCTCTACCAAAAAAACAAAAATTAGCTGGTCGTGGTGGTGCATGCCTGTAATCCCAGCTACCCCAGAGTCTGAGGCAGGAGAATCTCTTGAACCCAGAAGGTGGAGGTTGCAGTGAGCCGAGATCATGCCATTGCGCTCCAGCCTGGGCAACAAGAGCGAAACGCCATCTAGAAGAGAGAGAGAGAGAGAGAGAGAGAGAGAGAGAAGCCATACAGCCTCTCAATGTTTTGCTGTTTACAAATTTCCTGTGCCACATATCCTAGTTCATCACTCTTAAAGCCATCCATAAAGCCCTGGGGCATGGGCACAATTCAGCCATGATCTTCCTTTCCATCTGAGCCCTCATCAGAATGCCCTTTAATTTTCATATTTCTACCAATGTTTTATTCATGACCAATTGAGCTATTTCTAAGACTTTACAGATTTTCTGTATGGCTCTGCCCTTTGAGCCCTCAACAAAATCACTGGTAATCCTCCATTCTTGGCAATAAAGGCCTTTCCCTCTCTGCTCCTTTACATTCTTCCAGCCTTATCTGGTTCCAAAGCCACTCAAATTTTCAGCTTTGATATGGCAATGCCCCACTTCTCTGGTATTCATTTCTGTCTTAATCCACTTTATGTTATTGTAACAGATTACCTGAGACTGAACAATATGTATTAAACAGAAATTTATTAACTTACAATTCTGGTGCCTGGGAAGTTCATGATCAGGGTGCCAGCATCTTGTGAGGACCTTCTTCCTGTGTAATTCAATGGGGAAGATGGAAGGGCAAGAGCCCAAGAGAGTAAATTTTCTACCAAAAACCCCTTTTTAATGATATTAATCTAATTCGAAACACCTCTCATTAGGCTCAACCTTCCAAAACTGTTGCATGGGCGATTAAGTTCCCAACACACAGATTCTGGGAAATACATCCAAATCATAGCAACACGTAAATATGTGCTATCATTATTATTAGATTACTGCCTATTTTGTGTGTGTGCCATGAAAAATACCAAAAAGTTTTCCTTGCCTTATTTTCCTTTGCACAATTTTGCAGAGTTTAAATGTGTTCCTTTAGGAACACATATATTATAATATAATACAACTGAATACATTAACTCTGTCTGTCCAAATGTCATAGAATAGAAAGATGTCCACTAAGATAGATAATTGTGATTTGGTTAAAAGAATTCAAATATAAAACAAAACACACTTTTGATAGTAAGATACTACTCCCTACTCTAAATTATTTATCAACAATATCTATGGATCTAGAGACAATTTTGTCATTCTCACATCTTGATATTTGTCATCATTTCCAAAAGCCACAGAAAACCTTTTGCAGATGTGTCTATTCAAGAAGTTTGACTGCTGGTAATATACTTCCCTGTACCCTCAAAATTCAATTCACAGTTTGTATATGTGTTAATAAATACATAATATACTTAATTCAGAAAGATGTGATGTCAGTAAAGCAGATTTTAAGAAGTTCATGAGAAAAATCAGATATAATATTATTTACAAATAAACAATATGGCAGAAATTTGGAAAATATGCAAAAGAGAATGACATAGCATAAGTAGGTACTTTTATTTTACATGAAATGATTTGATTCAGAGGCTAAAAGCATACTGTCAACAACTCCTAAGACTTGGAGCAGGATTTTAGACAAAGACAGACAATTATTTAAATTACCGTGCAGGGTCATGCTTTCCTTTATGGCCAAATATTTCATGAATATAGTCCATAGTAAAATATGCTTAGAAGCACTACACAATCCAAAGTAAAGTGACTTATTTTCTATTCTTCACATAAATTTAATTCTTTGAAGTTGACTTGGAAGTTGAATTCTTCTGAAATGAGGTAAAAATTAATGAAAAATTGGCATAAAAATATGTCTGTGCCCTTAAAAATATTTCATGACATATTTATATTTACTAAATAATTCCATAGAACTAAATTAGTCTCCTATGTCTGGATAAAATAATTGTCAAAGAGATATTTAATTATGATATGTCAATATATTATTTGTTGTTTACCTTATTTTACATTACGGAATAGTTTGATCATAACTTTTAGAATTGAAAAAGCATATTTTAAATCTAAGAATGTTTCTGTATTGTTTAAGTGTTTTTTGGATACAAAAACTGAATATCTTACTTACAAAAACTGAACAGCAATGGTTTATGCAATAAAGATACTTTATGATTGAGGTAATGGGAAGTCTGAAGTACACACTGTTGCAGGCTCCAATATGTGCCGTCTGGGACCACTTCCATCTTTACACTTGGCCCTCTGGAGATCATTTGTTTTCTTCCTCATGCTGGTTTCAACCCTGTCTCATGGTACCTGTACATTCCCCATACATTACATTTTTGGCCAACTGAAGGACTTTTGGGGCTGTGCATGAATTCACCTCACATCTCTCTCTATTTATCAAAGAGAAAATTATTCTCCAGAAGTTAATGTCAAGAGTCATCTTTTATGTCTCATTGACTAGAATTTTTCAAGCAAAGCTGGAAAGTGGGTAACTGGTTTTTTCAGGCTTTTTCATGAGAGAGAAATTTTATTCATAGGAATAAAAGGGCTGAGGCATGAACGTTGCTAGGCAACAAACATGGCATGCTACATTTATGTCTATTATGAAGCATGTAACCTAGAATTAATAGCCAGGTGGTGGTTTTCCTGTTTAACATTTGTCAGCATTTGCACAATCATTATAACATGTTTAACCTTATTAATATATTATTTTTAAATTTTTACTGTATATTTTCATTTTTTTTTTTTTGAGACAAGTTCTCACTCTGTTGTCCTGGCTGGGGTGAGATCATATCTCACTGTATCTTCAACCTCCGAGGCATAAGCGATCCTCCTGCCTCAGCCTCCTGAGTAATGGGGACTGCAAGTGCATGCCACCATACTTGCCTAATTTGGGTAATTGTGGGGTTATTTTTCTGGCAGAAACATGGTTTTGCCATGTTGCTACCAACATTGTCTTGAACTTCTGGGCTCAAGGAGTCCTCCTGCCTTGGCCTCCAAAAGTGTTAGAATTGTAGACGTGGGCCACTGAGCCAGCCAAACATTTTTGTTTTTATAAAGAATATTTGCCACTTATATGAGTAGATTTGGTAATTGTTTGACTGAAAGTATATTTATATTATTAAAAATCAGAAATGTTTCAACATAAAGTGCAGCAAAACGTTATTGAATATTTGTGTCTTATTCCTGAATAACAACATAAAATTAAAAAGAAAAACAAATTACTTACCATTCACAAAGAAAACCTACAGTTTTCTGACTGTGTCTGATTGTCTCTCATAATGATTTTTCAAGCAGCATATTTTGGTCATTAAGCATGTACTTTTCGTAAATTATGTTCTAAAATTTAAAACATTATTTTGCATGCAAAAGTAAACTAAAGTGACTCTATTACAAAAATAATATATTTATAGCTTTCTGCAGAAGGCAAAAGAAGAATCAAGTCTTAATAAGATTAATCTTTATGCAATCTATCTGTACTAATATATAAAAATAAATAATATAATAAACTCATAAAATTAATAATTCCATTGGTATATATACATAAATCCATGGAAAAAACAAAAAACATGGGTAAGCAAATTGCTATCCTACAGTAACTTCAAGTGAATTCTGTACATTATGTACTATATAAATACATAGAGATGATTTTTTTCATTGAGATAGAATGAACTATATCCTGACTGTGTTTATTAAAATTTTAAGCCAGCTCTCAATGCTCACTTGTGATCTTTTATCCCATCCTCTTTTTCTCTTTTTTTGTACTTATTCACCTCTAATAAACAGTATTTATTGTATTTTGTTTGTTTACTTTTTCTCTCTTCTCTTAAACATAAGTTGCTAAAGAACACAAAATATTTGGTTGTTCTTTCTATGACCTATTCTTAGCACATGGCAACTAATGGCCACTCAAAAAAATATATGTTGAGTGCATAAATAATTTAATGCATTCTTAGAAAATGGCAGCTTTTGTGTAGTTTGGATGATATAAAATTAACAGTAAAAACACAACAAAGAATTAGGATAAAACTAACAATTCCATGGAAAATATCTACTATCTTCTGGGATAAGATGTCCTCATGAAGCTAAAAATATGGCTAAATGGAAATGAGTCATGGGCAGCCTCAAGAATGTGTATCAGAGGTTATATAGAAGGAACAATAGCTGGACTAGGAAGCTCTCTCACCTTAAGGAGAACTGTAATAGAAGCAAAACAAGCAGGAAAGGTCAAAAGGGGAAAAAGAAAGAGAAGATCTATCATGGGGAGGTAGTGGTAAAGGGTTAAGAAATCTCAAATTGTTCAAGATCATGTCTTTAAGTGATTTGTGAAAATTGCATAGCAGTGAACATCCTAGCCTTGAGCCAACAAAATCTATCCCACTGTATTCCTCCTTTAAAAATTTCAGCACAATTAAATTCTGATAAAACTGACCAAATGAAAGAAACATTAAAAGCCCATGCTTGCTTTTTACAATAAGTTGAATCCTTCCGGGAATTAGGAACCGATGCTACCCTTAGAGTATAAAATGCACAGAAAATACTTATACATAGTAAGAATATCAATCTCACTTTAATACTTCAAAATGTGCTGACAGGAATTAGAAAAATTGTATGATGTATGTGAGAGAAACGTGAATCAGAATTAGTTACACTCACAAATTCAGTTAAAGAATTAGAGGAATAAAAAGCACGAATTTAAAAAATAAGACTAAATCAAAAGGAAAACAATACTGAATAGTGTCACAGAAATATCTTAAAAATGAAAGCAAAGAAAATATATTAAAAATAAATTTAAAAAACACAGTATTTTTCCAAGAAGATACATATAGCACATAATAAAAATCCAACTAAATGCACAGAAAGGGCTCCAAATGGCTAATGAGAGGCATCCAGCACTTGTGTTTTTCACAAAGAAGAGGCAAATAGCAAGTAGATAATTGTACTTTAAATAGAGCATCTGAGAGACAACGCTGAAATTCAGCAGAGAAGTGATAGAAACCACCTAAGACACAGGACACAGAAGTGAAGTAGCCTACTTTATCAGTCTATTCTCATGCTGCTGATAAAGACATACCTGTGACTGGGTAATTTTTAAAGAAAAAGAGGTTTAATGGACTCAAAGTTCCATGTGGTTTGGAAGGCCTCACAATCAAGGCTGAAGGGAAAAGGCACATCTTACATGGCAGCTGCCAATAGATATTTTCTGCAGGGAAACTCCCCTTTACAAAACCATCACATCTTGTGAGACATAGTCACTATTATGAGAACAGCACAGGAAAGACCCACCCCCATGGTTATCTCCCACCGGATCACTCCCACGACATGTGGGGAAAATTCAAGATGAGATTTGGATGAGGACACAGCCAAACTATATCACCTGCTCTGCTGAGAGCAGTTTCCCAGTGTGAGTAAAGGGTAAGGGATACACTCCCAGTGGTCCACATTCCCAGTGCTGACTCATGCACCCCTACCCACGAGAGAACTCTTTGACCCTCAGAGGACCTGATACTAGCATAGGTGGCTGCCTAGAGACTGTCTGATAGCCCTGCTCCAGAGAGAGAGCTCATGCTAGGTTCCACATGCAAACTGAAGTCCCAAAAGCAACAGGACAGCAGTAGTTTGACAGTCCATGCCCCACCACACTGCAAGCTGTCCTAGGGTCCAAAAGGCCCCTGCATATCATCATCTTTAGAGCTCCACTGACATTTCCCACTATGCACTACGGCCCTGCTTCTAGGGATCTGGGGTTGCTGTCAGTGGCAGCAGCTGCAGATAGGTACTTCAGCTTCAAGGTGTGTGCCCTTTGGCCCTTGGCCATAGTGAAAGAAGGACAACAGTGACCATAACCAGTAAAGCCACTTCCCAGGGCGTGTACAAATGCATGGCCACCCTGCCACTGAAGGGGCTGGGGACACTGCCAGTGGCTCACACTTTGGCCCCTGGTGGAACAACAATGGCAGCTGGGGCAGGCTGCAGCAGTGTGACACTGGTTGGATCCAGTGAAGTGGCAAGGTCTCTGGGATGCTAGCACACCATAGTGTCTAACACTCTGGGGAATAGATAGTACAGTGAACAAGAGAGGCTTTCCCCAAAATAAAAGGAGGAAAAGTTGCACGTGTGCACTCCTTAGAACCTGAGAACTGCCTGCCTCGGGTGCCAACTACAGGCATCAACCCTGCTCTCTCAGCAGCAGTGCTGTGTCACGGACCTTAAGGATAGACACTGATGCTGCCTACTAGAGCTACTGCTGTTGTTGCCACCAGAAGCCAAAGCATTACCCGCTGGAAGTGACCCTACCTCCTTCTGAGGTATGGTAGCCATGTACATTCACATGCCCTAAAGATTGATTTACAGGGTGCAGACACTGCTTCTGCCTTTGTGACCACTGCTGGGGGCCAAATTGCATACTCTGTGGAGCCCGAGAACTACCTCTCTGCAGCTGCTGCCACTAACAGTAACCTTATTCCCCTAGAAGCAGAGCCACAGTACACTTGCACATACCCTGAGGACAGACTATCTCCATTGGTCACCACCCCACCACCGACACTCCAACCTGATCATTTCCCTGGAGGGCCTAGAGATCACGTCTCCATTTCCAACCACAATTTGTGCCTACATATAACACCAGGCACCCTGAGGAAAATTATTGTAGTCCAACTCTGCTCTCCTGCAGTCCCTGAGCACACTGTCTAAGGGCCTGGGAATTGCCCAGCCCAGTTCACAACTACTGCTCAATGGTCCATACTTATTTCACTGCTGCCAACATGAGGGACCAAGGACTGTCTCATCTGGTGTCATAGTTCTCAGCATAACTTTACCACAGGCTCCACTAATAAACACACCCTAAACCACTGAGGAAATCACAGACACCATGGACTGTGTTTACAGCCAAATAAATCATGTGGTCAAACTTCTATATGCAGGCAGCATTGAGGCCAAAGTGATCTATCCAATCAACATTGTAGACAAAACTTTGGGGAAAATCCCGGCCCTCTGAAGGCAAATTCAACAAACTGAAAGAAGTAACTGTTATGCCAGATGGTTAGATATCAATGCAGAGATGCAGAAACATGCAAAAGCTAGAGGAACATAATAAATCTAAAGGAATATATTCCAGTAAAAAGAAATTTATGAAATCCTAGGAAAAGTATTCTTAGAATTATTAAAATAGACATTAAAGAAGCTAATTGAGATATATGATATACCAAAAAGAGGCAAATAAATTTAAAAAAGAACAGGATATGAATAAAATATTAAAGAGAGAGATATGCAATGAACAGATCTTAAGCTCTGGAACTGACGAATTGACTGTGTTAAATATAAAATCCATGCAAGACATTCACCAGTAGACTAAACAGAAGTAAACATTTGAGAACTTAAAGACAGGTATTTAAAAATAAGCAAGTAACACATAAATTAAAATAAGAAATAAGAAAGAATAAAGTACATTTGACATATAGGACACCAGAAAGCGACCAACTCTTTGAATGTTTGATGTCCCAAATGTTGAAAATAATACAAAAGGAATTTTAATTTTAAAAACAATGTAATGAAATAATAGGAAAAATTTACAAGTCTACCATGAGACTTAGATATCCAGATAAAGGTAGCTCAGATATACTCAAATAGATGAAATTCAAAAATGGCTTCTCCATAGCACATTATAGTTACACTGTCAAAAAGTCAAAAACAAAGATAGAATTTTAAGAACAGCAAGAGAAAACTGTCTAGTTACATATAAGGATAGTCTAATCAGACTAACAGAAGATTTCTCAGCAGAAACCTTACAGGCCAGGAGAGAAAGGAACGATACATGAAAGTGTTGAAGGAAAAAAAAAAAAAAAAAAAAAACTGCCAACCAAGGATACTATACATAGTAGCTACCTGTTACAAATAAATAAAAAAATAAAATCTTTCCCAATAAGCAAAATATAAGGGAATTAATTACCATTAGATCAGACCTACAAAAAGGTATTTAAAGAAGTCCTACCTCTGGTAGTAAAAGGTTGATATGTACTATCATAAAAACATATGAAATTATAAAACCCACTGGTAAAGCAAACAAATAAGGAAGATAAAGAACTCAAATGTTACCATTACAGGAAACTACCAAATCACAATTATAAACAATTGAAAAGAAAGAAAAGAACAAAGGGCATACAAAATAACCAAAAAAAATAATTAAAGAAATTTAATTGACTCAGTTCTGCATAACTGGGAAGCCTCAGGAAACTTGCAATCATAGCTGAAGGTGAAGAGGAAGCAAGATTTTCTTCAAAAGACGGGAGGAAATTAAGTGTGTGTAGGGGACATTGCTCATTTTTAAAACCATTAAGTGTCATGGAAACTCCCTCACTATCATACTGGGGAACAGCCACCATGATCCAATTACCTCCCACCAGCAGGAACCTTCAACACATGGGGATTACAATTGTTGATGAGATTTGGGTGGGAACATAGGATCAAACCACATTATTTCACCCCAGTCAAATCTCATGTCACTGTCACATTTCAAAACACTATTATGCCTCCCCAAGAGTCCCCCAATGTCTTAACTCATGCAAGTATTAACATGAAAGTCCAAGTCCACAGTCTCATCTGAGACAAGGTAAGTCCCTTCTACCTATAAGCCTACAAAATCAACAAGTTAGCTACTTCCAGGACACACTGAGGGTACAGGCACTGGGTAAACATTTCAATTTCAATGGAAGAAATTGGCCAAAACAAAGGGACTACAGGCTCAATGCAAGTAAAAACACAGCAGGTAGCCATTAAATCTTAAAGCTCAAAAATGATCTCCTCTGAAACCATGTTTCACATCCAGGTCATACTGATGCAAAGAGTGGCCGAGTTTCCCCCTCTGCATTGCCCTAGTAAAGATTCTTTGTGAGAGCTCTGCCCCTGAAGCAGACTTCTGCCTGAATATCCAGGCATTTCTACACATTCTTTGAAATCTAGGTGGAGGTTCCCAAACTTCAACTCCCGTCTTTTGTGCACCAGCAGGCCGAACGCCATGTGGAAGACACCCAGGCTTGAGGCTTGCATGAGCTGAAGCAACAGTTGAAACTGTACCTTGGCCCTTTTTAACCATGGCTGCAGCTAGAGCAGTTGGGACACATGATGACTTTTCCCAAGGCTGCACAGAATAGTGGACTCCTGGGCTCAACCCATGAAAGCATTTTTCTCTTCTAGGCATGGAGGCCTGTGATGTCAGGGTCTGCCATAAAGATCTTCGACATACCATGGAGACAATTTCCCCATTGTCTGGACTACTAACATTTGCCTTCTTATTACTTTTGCAAATTTCTGCAGCCAGCTTGGGTTTCTTCCTAGAAAATGAGTTTTTCTTTTCTACCATATGGTCAGATGCAAATTTTCCAAACATTTATGCTTCATTCCCCTTTTAAATATAAGTTCCAGTTTAAGACCAACTTCTGTGAACACATGTAACTGTATTCTTTCAGATAAAACCAGGTCATTTCTTGAATGTTTTGCTGCTTCTCTTTCTGCCAGATACCCCCAAATCATCTCTCTGAAGTTCAACGTTTCATAGATCTCTAGAGCAGAGGCAAAACACGACCAGTCTCTTTGTTAAAGCATAGAGCGACTTTTGCTCCATTTCTCAATGTTCCTCATCTCTATCTAAGACCACCTCAGCCTGAACTTCATTGCCCTTATCACCATCAGCATGTTGGTCACAACTATTAACCAGGTTTCTAGGAAGTTCCAAACTATTTCACATCTTTTTGTCTTCTTCTGAGCACTCCAAACTGTTCCAACCTGTGCCTGTTACCCAGTTACAAAGTTGCCCCCCCCAAGTTATCACTGTAGCAGTGCCCCACTCCCTGTGGTACCGATTTTCTGTATAAGTCTGTTATCACGGTGCTATCAATACTACCTAAGACTTAATTTATGAAGAAAAGAGGTTAAATTGACTCACAGTTCCACATGGCTGACAGGCAACATCCCTTCATGTTAAAAACTCTCAATAAAGTAGTTATTGATGAAACATATCTCAAAATAATAAGAGCCATTTATGACAAACCCACAGTCAATATCATAGTGAATGAGAAAAGGCTGGGAACATTTTACTTGAAACTGGCACAAGACAATTCTATTTCAACCCAAATGCCCATCGATGATAGACTGGGCAGGGAAAATGTGGTACATATACACCATAGAATATTATGCAGCCATCAAAAACAATGAGTTTGTGTCCTTTGTAGGGACATGGATGAACCTGGAAACCATCATTCTCAGCAAACTGACACAAGAGCAGAAGATCAAACACCACATGTTCTCACTCATAGGTGGGTATTGAACAATGAGAACACATGGACACAGGGAGGGGAGCACTACACACTGGGGTCAGTTGGGGGGAAATAGGGGAGGGACGGTGGGGGGTGGGGAGTTGGGGAGAGAGAGTGAAGGGAGAGATTCCAGATGTAGGTGATGGGGAGGAAGGCAGCAAATCACACTGCCACGTGTGTACCTATGCAACAATCTTGCATGTTCTTCACATGTACCCCAAAACCTAAAATGCAATAAAATAAATAAATGGAATTAAAAAAAAATAAAAAAAATAAACCATAACATTGGAAGTTCTGTCCAGGGCAATCAGGCAAGAGAAAGAAACAAAGCGTATTTAAATAGGGAGGAATTCAAACTGTGTCTGTTTGCAGAAAATATGATCCTATATCCAGAAAACCCCAATTGTCTCATCCCACAAGTCTCTAAAGCTGATAAGCTTCCTTAGCTAAGCATCGGTATACAAAATCTACATGCAAACACCCCATGCACTCCTATACACCAACAATAGGCAAGCATAGAGCCAAATTATGAATAAACTCTCATTCACGATTGCTACAAAGAGAATAAAGTACCTAGGAAAACAGCTAACAAGTGATGTAGAAGACCTCTTCAAGGAGAACTGCAAATTCACTGCTCAAGGAAATAAGAGGGGACACAGACAGATTAAAAAAACGAAAGATTACAAATCATTCTATTATAAAGACATATGCACATGTATGTTCATTGTGGCACTGTTTACAATAAAAAAGACCTGGAATCAACCCACATGCCCATCGATGATAGACTGGACAAGGAAAATATGGCACATATACACCATAGAATACCATGTAGCCATAAAAATTAATGGGTTTGTATCCTTTGTGGGGATGTGGATGAATCTGGGAACCATCATTCTCAGCAAACTGACAGAAGAACAGAAAATCAAACACTGCATGTTCTCATTGTTAAGCAGGTGTTGAACAATGAGAGCACATGAGCACATGGAGGGGAGCATCACACACTGGGGTCTGTTGTGGGGGCTAAGGGAGGGACAGCAGGGGGTGGGGAGTTTGGGGAGAGATAACATGGGGAGAAATGCCAGATATAGGTGATGGGGAGATGGAGGCAGCAAACCACATTGCTATGTATGTACCTATGCAACAATCTTGCATGATCTGCACATGTACCCCAGAACCTAAAATACAATTAAACAAACAAACAAACAAACAAACAAAAAAGCATTCCATGCTTGTGTATAGAAAGAATTAATATTGTGAAAATGGCCATACTGCCCAAAGTAATGTATAGACTCAGGCTACTTAAACTACAATTAGCATTCTTCACAGAATTAGAAAAAAAACTAATTTAAAATTCATATGGAACCAAAAAAGAGCCAGCATAGCCAAGACATTCCTAAGCAAAAAGAGCAAAGCTAGAGGCATCACACTACCTGACTTCAAACAAACTATATTACAAGGCTACAGTAACCAAAACAGCACAGTACTGGTACAAAAACAGATACATAGACTAAAGGAACAGAATAGAGATCTCAAAAATAAAGACTACACGTCTACAACCATCTGATCTTCAACAATCCTGACAAAGACAAGTAATAGGGAAAGGATTCCCTAATTTATAAATGGTGCTGAGAAAACTGGTTAGTCATACACAGAAAAGTGAAACTGGACCCAGATACCTTATACAAAAATTAACTCAAGATAGATTAAAGATTTAAATGTCAAACCCAAAACTATAAAAACTATAAAAGAAAATTTAGGCAACACTATTCAGAACATAGGTACAGAAAAAGGTTTCATTAAAACAAAACAAAACAAAACAAAACAAAAAACATCAAAAGCAATTGCAACACAAGCAAAAATTGACAAATAGGACCTCATTAAATTAAAGAGCTTCTGCACAGCAAAAGAAACTATCATCAGAGCAAACAGCCTATGGAATGGAAGAAAATTTTTTCAATCTAGCCATCTGATAAAGGCCTAATATCCAGAATCTACAAGGAAATAAAATATACAAGAAAAAACAAAAAATCTCATCAAAAAGTGGGCAAAAGACATGAATGGGCACCTATCAAAAGAAGACAGTTATGCAGCCAAGAAACATGAAAAAAATCTTAACATCACTGATCATTAGAGAAATGTAAACCAAAATCAAAAAGTCAAGAAGCAACATATACTTACTGGCAGGGCTGTGGAGAAATAGAAATGCTTTTACATTATTGCTGGAAATGTAAATTAGTTCCACCATTATGTAGGGTGGCATAGTGATTCCTCAAGGATCTAAAACCAGAAATATCATTTGACCCAACAGTTCCATTACTGGGCATATATCTCCCAAAATATAAATCATTCTATTATATAGATACAGGCTGGGCATGTTGGCTCATACTTATAATCTCAACTCTTTGGGATGTCAAGGCAAGTGAAACAACTGAGATCAGTAGTTTGAGACCAGCCTGGCCAACATGGGGAAACAAACCCATCTCTGCTAAAAATACAAAAATTAGCCAGGTATGGCAACTGCTTCCTGTAATCTTAGCTTCTCAGGAACTTTAGACAGGAGAATTACTTGAACCTGGGAGGCAGAGATTGCGGTGAGCCAAGATCATGCCACTGAACTCCAGCCTGGGTGACAGAGCAAGACTCCATTTCAAATTTTAAAAAATGCAGATTCATGTTTATTGCAACACTATTAACAATAGCAAAGACATGAAATCAACCCAAATGCCCATCAATGATACACTGGATAAAGAAAATGTGGTACATATACACCATGGAATCCTATGCAGCCATAAAAAAAAATAAGATCATGTCCTTTGCAGGGACATGGATGAAGCTGGAAGCCATCATCCTCAGCAAACTAACACAGGAACAGAAAACCAAACACTACATGTTATCACTTATAAGTGGGAGCTGAATAATGAAAACACATGGACATAGGGAGGGGAAAAACACACATTGGGGCCTGTTAGGGGGGTAGGAGGAGAGAGAGCCTCAAGATAAATATCTAATACATGTGGAACTTACTACCTGGATGATGAGTTGATAGGTGCAGCACAGCAACATGGCACATGTTTACCTTTGTAACAAGCCTGCACATCCTGCACATGTGTCCTAAAACTTAAAATAAAATTGAATTAAATAAAAAGAAAGAGGCAGGGATGAAAGAAGAAATTTTAACTTAGCCCTTTTGTTCCATGCATCAAAAGAAAGACAAGTTTACCTTAAATTTCCTTAAGAAAGAATATACTGTATAGTAATTTACATTCTTTATAATTTTCAGATGGTTGTAGTTGATACTTTAAATATTAAATAAAAATTGTTTGCTTATATACCTATATGAATGTGTGCTGAAAATGTTGAGTGGGAAAGGTTGTTGAATTCCAAATATAATTCCTTAAAGAAAATATTTCAATGACAAGAATAAATGTAAGTAAATATATTTCTTCAAAATCATTTATATTATTTCAGAGAACATGGAAATGGAGCTTATTGCATTTTTATTAGTGTGAAGCAGAGTATTTAAAATTTCCCTATTCAGCAATAAATAAATAAAGTCAACTATGTGCTGCCTACAAGAAACTTATCTCACCTGTAAAGACACATATAGACTTAAAGTAAAGGAAGGGAAAAAGATATTCCATGTGAAAGAAACCAGGATTAGCTGTAATCATATTAAATAAAACAGACCATAATAAAAAATAGTGAAAAGAGTGAAAAACCTCATGACATCATGATAATGGGATCAAATACGCAAGAAGAAACAGTTATCTAAACATATGTGCATCCAATACCAGAGTATCCAGGCATATGAAGTAAAGATTATTAGATTTAAAGTGAAAGACTGATACTAATACAATCATAGGGACTTCAAAACGCCATTGTCAGCATTAGATAGGAAATCTAGATAGAACATTAAAAAAATGTTGAATAAAAACTGCACTTTTGACTAAATGGATCTAATAGACTTTTACAGAATATTTCATTCAACAGCTCCAGAATAAACATTCTTCTTATCAGCACATGGAACCTTTTCCAGGATAGATAATATTTTAGGACATAGAACCAATTTTTGAAAATTGAAATCATATCAAGTGGCTTCTCAGACCACACTAGAATAAAACTAGAAATCAATAACAAGTAGAGCTTTGAAAAGTATAGAAATACATAGAGATTAAACAAGATACTCTTGAATAAACATGGGATCAAAAAAGTAATTGAGAGGGATTTTTTTTCAATTCTTAAAAAAANAAAAAAAAAAAAACAAAAAAAAAACCTTAACAAAACAAAACCTTGGTGATACAGCAAGAGCAGTGCCAAGAGGGTATAGTAATAAATGCCCATATCAAAAAAGTAGAAGTATTTCAAATAAACAACCTAACAATAGGCATAAGGATCATACCAAACCAAAAATTAGTAGAGAAAAAGAAAAAAGATCAGAACTAAATGAACTAAAGATAAAATAAATAAGTAAATAAAAATAAAAAATAAAAGTGAATCAATGGAATAAAAAGATTTTTTTAAAAGATAAACAAAATTAACACCAATTACACTAAAAAAAACCTAAATAAACAAAATTAGAAAAGAAAAAGGAGAGATTATAAATGATAGTAATGAAAATGACCACCAGAAACTGTTATTAGCAATTACACACTAAGAAACTGTAAAACTGAGAGAAAATAGATACATTTCTGAACCCATATAGCTTAACAAGATTGAATCAAGAAAAAAAATATCTGAGCAAACCAACAATGAGTAATAAGATTTAATCAGTAATAAGATGTCTCCCCTTTCCAGAGATAATACAGGACAAGACGGTTTCATTACCAAATTATACCTAACTTTCAAAGAATAACTAAAACCAACTTTTCTTAATCTGTTTCAAAATATTGAACAAGAGGAAGTTTTCTCTAACTCACTATATGAGACCAGCATTACCCTGATACCATATGCAAAGGCACAACCAAAAATATACTATATACATATATACGCTAATGAATACAGATATGAATATCCTCAACAAAATACTAGTAAACCAAATCCAACAGAATATCAAAAAATATTATACTATGAACAATTGGGATTCATCCCAGGGAGACAAAGAAAGTTCAACATACACAAATCAATAAATTTAATACACTGTATTAACAAAATGAAGGCCAAAATCTATATGATCATCTCAACAGATGCAGAAAACAACTTTTAATAAAGTTCAATATCATTTCATGATAAAACTCTTAAACTCTTAACAAATTATGCATAGAAGAAATACTACTCAACAAAATAAAGGTCGTATATGACAAACCCAAAGCTAACATTATGCTGAATAGGAAAAAGTTGAAAACCTTTTCTCTGAGAACTAAAACATGACAGGAATGCTCACTTTCTCTATTCAACATAGTAGAAAGTCCTAATCAGAGCAATCAGGCAAATGAAAGTCATTAAACATCCATATTAGAAAAAAAGAATTTGTCCCTCTTTCCTGACAATTTAACGTAATGTCTAGAAAAACCTAAATCCTAAATAATATTCTACCAAAAATCTTTTAGATCTGATAAATAAGTACATTAAAATTTCAGTTCACCAACCAACATAAAAAAATCAGTAGCATTTCTATAATCTGATAATGAACTAACTCAGAAATAGCTACAGGGAATAAATAAAACACCCACGAATAATTTATACCAAGGTTATGAAAGACCTATCCAGGAACAACTGCAAAACATTTATGAAATAAATTGAAAGAGACAAAACGAATGAAAGGACATCCCATGCTCATGGATCAGAATTAGAATTGTTCAAATGACCATATTACTCAAAGCAAATCCAGATTCAATGCAATTCCTATCACTATGCCAATGTCATTTTTTACATAAATAGAAAACGAAATCTAAACCTCCTATAGAACCAAGAAGAGCCTGAATTGCCAAAACATTTCTAACCAAAGAGAACAAAGTGGAGGCATCACAATACCCGACTTGAAACTACATTGCAAAGCAATAATAAACAGAAGAACATGGTATTGGCATTAAAAAAGATACTATACCAATGAAAAGGAATACAGAAACAAAAAATAAATCCATGTGTTTACTGCCAACTGATTTTTAATCAAGGCATCAGGTATGTACATTGAGAAATGAACATCCTCTTTAGTAAGTGGTGCTGGGAAACTGGACAACCATATGCAAAAGAATGAACCTAGATCCCCATCTCTCACCATATGCAAAAATAAACTGAAAATGAATTAAAGGCCTTTAAGACATAGAAGTATAAAACTATTTTTAAAAAACATAGGAGAATTACTATAGAACATTAGTCTAGGCAAGTATTTTATAGCCAAGATCTCAAAAATACAGGCAATAAAAACAAAAGTAGACAAATGGAACTATATTAAAGTAAAAACGTCCTGCACAGATAAAGAACAATTAACTGAGTGAAGAGAATCATTGTATGAGAAAAAAAATTCCAAACTATTCATCTGAATAGGGACTAATATCCAAAATATTCAAGGAATTCCAACAACTCAACAGCAAGAAAAGAAAAAAAGAATAATTTCATTATAAAATGAATAAAGGACATGAACAGATGTTTCCCAAAAGAAGATAAGTAAATGGCCAACAAGTACATGAAAAAATGCTCAATATTGCTAATCATCAGGAAAATGCAAATAAATATCACAGTGAAATAATACCTTACACCAGTTAGAATGGCTATTACTAAAAAGACCAATAATAACAGGTCTAAGCAAATACAATATGAAAAAGAAAATTATGTGCTCTTGGTGTGAATATAAATTAACACAGCCATAATAGAAAACATAGAAATTTTCCAAAATTTAGAAATAGAACCACCATACAATTCAGCAATCCCACTCCTGGACATATATCCGGAGGAAAATGTATCAGTATACCAATGGGGTACATGTACTCCCATGTTTATTCAACGGCTCTTTACATTAGTCAATATATGATATCCAACTAAGTGTTCATTAGTGGATGAATTGATAAAGAAAATGTCATATATGTACACAACGGAATACTGCTTGGGCATAAAAAAGAAACAAAATCTTGTCATTCGAAGAAACATGGATGGAGCTGGAAGTCATTATTTTATGAGAAATAAACCAGTCACAGAAAGACAAATATCACATGTTCTCACTCATATTTGGAAGCTAAAAAGTTGATCTCATGGAGGTAAATGGTAAAAGGATAGTTATCAGAGGTTGGGAAGGGTGTCTTTGGGGTGGGCGTGAAGAAAGGTTGGTTAATGGGTACAAATGCACAGTTAAATAAAAAGAATAAATGCCAATGTTTAATAAGAAAATAGGTTGAGTATATTTGAAATCAATGTAATGTCCATTTCAAAATAGTTAGAAGAGAGAGCTTTACATGTTCCCAACACATAGAAGCAATAAAAACTCACAGTGATGAAGATTCTACATAGATTGACTTGATGATTACACATTCTATGCATATAACAAAATATCATATGTACCCAATAAAATTATACACATATTATATATCAGTACAAATATTTAAAATCCAATCAATGAATATGAGTCTCAGGAAAACCAAAGCAAATACTAAAGTAGTGTACACAATATTGTAGTTAGAAAAAAATACTAAAAGCTAAAATTTATTATTGTTTTGTTGTTGTTAAGTGAAGCTAAGTGTTGAAAGGTAACACCAAATATTTTTTGCAGGAAGGCAAAAAGATAAAATCAGTTACGAAAATAAATTGAAACAAAGAAAAACTTAGTTAGGTCATCCTATATCTCAACATTAGTACTGCATGTCAGAAGATAACGAAGTAACTTAAAGAGAGACTACGAGCCAAAGATATATGCACACACAGTTACTTTTATATTTGAAGGCCACAGATATATGACTATCAACAAGAAGCATTCACTCATAGAATATTTTATTTGGGCCTTCCTGAGAATAAACTGATAGCCAAAGTGACTGATAAAAAGGTTAACATGAGACTTTTAGAAAAATTACCAACACGGTTTAAAAGAAGTGGCAAAGGATATTTTATAAAGTTGTTAGTATAAGTATAGAATAGAATAAAAATACAAACCTTCACTAGTAATAAAAATATAATTTAAAAAGGACAGTACAAATAAGGATATAGTAGAAGACTATATTGACTTGATTGTAAGGAAATGTAAATTATATTAGTGAGATGTAAGAATATTAATTATGTTAATAAAATAACTAGCCTCAACTGATCAATTAAATAAACATTTTTACATTTACTTCAAAATCTAATGTCATTCTGTATGGAAGGACACATTTAATGATTTTTTAAAAGGTTAAACATAAAATAATGATAAAATATATACAAGATAAATGCAAATAAACGAAAGTCAGAATGATATTCTTGATATTCCACAAGGCAAAGTTGATACTGTCAATCATCAAGTGAGATTTTTTAAAAGATTTTTTTTAATTGTATAGGCTACAAAAAAACCGGGGTGCCTCATACAGCGAATGTTAATACTTACTCATTTAAAAACCAGCACAGTCCCAATTTTCAGAAATCTGAACCTATAGAAAACTAAAGTGAAAAAAATAAGCATAGAACCAATATATGTCTAAGATGCAAAATTGACCATAAAGCTATATGGATAGAGAAGATCTAAATTACATATTAATATATAAAGTACATCCTGTACACAACTATGGAACTTGTACTTTGCTATGGTTAATTTGATGTGTCGACTTGGCTAGGCCAACTTTTCCAGATAGTTGGTCAGACATCACTGTGTGTGTTTCCGTAAGAATATTTCATGAGTAAGATTAACATCCAAATCAATGGACTTTTGAGTAAAGTGAACTGCCATCCAAAATGTTGGTGACCTCATCCATTCAGTTGAAGGCAAGAACAGAACAAAAAAGATCACTATCCCCCAAATAAAACAACATTCTTCAGCTGAGAGCTCTCAGACTTGGCCTGGAACATTGGTGCTTCTGAGTCTTTAAGACTGACAGCCTTTGAATTGAACTAAAGATTCAGCATCAGCTCACCTGGGTCTCCAACATGCCAGCCTACCCAACAGATTTTGGACTGCCAGCCTTTATAATTGTACATGCCTCTTCCTTACAATAAATATCTCCCTACATAGAAACACATTCTTTTGATTAATTTTCTTAGGAGAACCCTACTAATATAGACTTGCAATAAAATAGAGCATGCTTTTTTTTTGCAGATCTACATAGTATTAATAAACAAAAAAAAATGGTTATATTTAAGTCCACAATTTAAACAGGCCCCAAATATAGAATGGTACTGAGATAAATGAAAGAATTCAAAGACGACTTCTGTGATTATAACATTTAACATGAAAGGTGGGGAGGAGACATTGGCAAAAGTAGTTGGAAGAACAATCTAGAGAGAGGAAACAGGATTAAAAATTCCTATTAGTTTACCAAAAAGTAATCTCAATATTTTTTAGGAACTAAGGAAACTTGTGTGGTTTGAACAGTATGAGAGAATAGGACACAGTGACATAAAATGATTAAGTTGGAGAGGTAGGCAAGGGCCAGAATACATAGGTCATGTGGGAATAATGTAACTTATTCCAAGACTAATCAGTAACCATAGGATGTATAAATGGCCTGGCGGCAAAGTTACATAATATTTAAAAAAATAATAATATTATAGATAATATTTGTTGAATTAAAGTATAAAATGAAGCAGAGACCAGGAATTATGTCATAAGATATGGTGACTTGAGTAGGTTAGTAGCAGTACTTATGCAGAGACTGAATGCACTGGAACTGTTTCAAAGGTAAGACCTACCAAGTTTACTGATTAATTAGGTATAGGGTTAAAAGTAATAAAGAATAACATAGACATGTGCTTAGAAACTTGCACTGCATTGTAGTAATTGATGAGGTAATTACAGTGGACTATGAGAGCATTTGGAAAGGAAAGATAAAGAGAATTTAAGACATCAGTTAATACATCATGCAGGAAGAATTTATGAGCTAAACCTAAAGGACTATCAAAGAATAGAAAACAATTACTCCAGCCAGTATATAAATTATTCCAATATATAAATACACAGAAAAAAATATTTACTAATTTGCCATTAAAATTAAATCGGGTATAAGATCAGGCAGGCAAAGAAACCAGGTTATGAAGGTCTGTATGAGGCATATTAAAGAATTGGTGCATTATTCAGAAAGTATTAGACAGCTCTTAATTAACCTGGGGAACAATATGATCAGATTTGCTTTTTGAAAGACCGTGGCAGCTGCATTTAAGAAAAAGACAAGAGAAAAACAACACTGGAGGAAAAATCTAATTAGACATTTGTTAGAGAAAACTAGATAGAATAACATTGATCCAAATTAGAGTGAGGAATAGAGATAAGAGGGAGAATTATGGGAGAAATCACATGATTTAGCCATTGATATGTGATAAATGCTATGGTTATTTTATGAATCAAACTTCTTATCAGTTAGCCATTCATACTATGAAATCTATAGGAAAAATGTCATGAAGACTTGGACTTGTGTTAAAAATATGCTGGCTCAATTGCAAACACAGAAATTGGAACAAATAAAATGGTAAAAAGGTTGATAAATCTTAAGACATGAACAATAAGCACATAGATGTTTACTATACTTTCCCTTCCATTTTGGTTTTTGCTTTTAAGTTTATATTTAAAACATTAAAAAATATAGAATAAAAGTAACCACACATTTATAGAAACAAGTAAGGCTATAGATATGTCTTACACTTTGGTAGTTTAGGAGTGGTATGTTGGGAAGATAATATTTTTACCCTGGAGTTGCCGCACAGTTATGGTTTTTTTTTTTTTTTTTTTGCACACCTTGTAATACTGTCTGCTAGCTTTCAAAGTGCACACTGTCTACAGTGGGCCTGGAGGAAAGAAGGAAAGATGCTTGTCCATACCGCTCAATGATTCTGCTGCCTGTAATGATTGTGTGGGTGTCTCCTTAGAGGAAGGAACCTGGGAGAATTTGGAAGTGAGGTGAGCTTTTACAATCACTTTCAGTTTTTAAGAGGCAGGTTCATAAAAGTTTTTGATAAGTGTCTTTCCCTGATTAGATAAATGATGTATCATAAAAATTAAGGGCTAGGGAATCTGTGTGCCTATTATCAAATTGTCACTATATATCTTCATAACTACATGCAATTAAGTAAATAAGAACAACTAAGTAAATGAAGTTATTGGCCTCCAGTACTATTTAAAATAATTGCTATTACTCCAATGCTTGCTTACTTACGTTGCTAGATATAAGTAAGCATTTCTATGTGGTCTAATTTCCAAAGAACTAAATTTCAGTTTCTTTTCACCATGACACAGTAGATGTGAGAAGAAGTTTGATGGAATATATCCTGTCCAAAAAAGAAAAAATACCATGAATTTCATTATTTTCAAAAACGTACATGCAAATCTATTGCATTTTAAGGAGTAAAGGAGAAGATTAGAAGACGGATTTTAGAAATATGTAGATTTTTACCAATACATACATTACATTTTACCTATACATTGATATCATATATTACTCCCTTCATATTTTACATAGTGGATATAGTCATATACATAAAATGTAACAGATGGAGTCTGAAAACAAATATCGTTTATAGTTACATTAAAATAATGTTAAAATTATAATATGAAATATTGAGTAAAGATAGAAAAATACAGACATTTTTGTTCTAATCTCTGTATTTTTCAGAAAACATGCATATTAAAAAATTTAAAATCTTCAACTGAATTATAAATGATAAAATATTGAGTTTACATTTTACTAATATCCATCATACATGTAAATTTAAATAAAATTAGGATAAAGGTAAGTGAAATAGCCATAAAAAGGTATAGAATAATATAACTAGAGAATGATGCCTTTCAGGTTTTCAGGTTAGACAGTCATGGAAAACAGAAGGAGCATCCCTATTCTGGCTCATTACTACATCAGAAATATATAGCAGGGGTGATGTGTGCTTTTGCTTCCTAACGAACAAAAAGTCCTGGAGGTGAGATCATGAGGGTGAAGAGCTCAAGTGTCAGTGACTTTGTAAAAGCTATCTAGATTCAGTTGAAGCATGATAAATGCACATAAATCAGTAAAGAGAGAGCATTCTAACTATAGTTTAAAGGCATATGAACTCCCAGCTAGTAGATATGCTCATCCCAAAAGGAGTTCTTGAAAATTCAGGGGAACACATGGCTTCACTGGAAGAAGACTCACATGATGAGAGAGATGTAGCCAAAAACATTTTTTTTTTTTCAATTAAGCCCAACTGGTAACTTTTCTTTCCACAAGATACTTGTTCAAACTAAAATACTTTTGTTAAGCAAAGAGAGAGATAGATAAGTCTTTCTCTACTTAAATATTACTATTAAGCAGGAAAGAACAACCATGCACAGATATTACAAAGAAAACTTAATAAGTAAAAATATTCAAAATAATGGTAGATTAAAAATATGAGACTGAGAAAGAAATTGTCAGAATTCTGAACAAAATTTCAGCAGATAATTTAGCTTCAAAATATTATGAAGAAAAATATTTTATGAAAATATCTAAGTGAGATTTGAAAGAAAAGATATATAATTATTAAAGACGGCAAATGTGATAAAATATACGGGAGGATTCTGTAACTATATGAAAGATTCAGCTATTAACCAAATTAAAGCCATTTAGTCACAGAAAGAAACAGAGCAGACTTGGCTAAAAATAAATTCACGACTGTAAAAAATATGTTTTAGGGTCACGCATGGTGGCTCTCATCTGTAATCCCAGCACTTTGGAAGGTGAAAGAGGGCACATCACTTGAGGTCAGGGGTTTGAGTCCAGACTGGTCAACATGCTAAAACCCTATCTCTACTAAAATACAAAAAAAGAAAAAAATATCCAGGCATAATGGCTCACACATGTAATTTCAGCTACTTGGGAGGCTGAGGCAAGATAATTTCTTGGACCCGGGAGGCAAAGGTTGCAGTGAACTGAGATTGGGCCACTGCACACCAGCCTGTGCAGCAGAGCAAGACTCCCTCTAAATATATATATATATATATATATATATATATATATATATATACACACACATATATATATACACACACACACATTTTAGGAAATGACACGAAAATGAAAATTAAAAAGATAAAAGTCATTGAGGAAAAATGATAGCTATATTCAAACAAATATAAGAATTCCCTAAGTGTAATTGGAATTTCTGAAAATAGACTAATACTAAATAATATATAAAAATAGCTTAAGATCCAAAAAAACAAAACTTACATAGGTAAAGAAATGTAATGTGCAACTATATTTTCCAAAAAAAAAGTTATAACCAACTAAAGGTTTAAATTCAAAAAATATTTTTTGTATCTCACAATAGAGGCAAAAGTCTAAAAAGATAGAATATATTCTGTTGGCCTTTTAGGTTTTCATAGTGACATTTAAGGTCAAAACCAAGAGATAATTTTGATAACATTTTAAACCAAAAGACACCTTTAAGTAATATGCATACAATATATTTTGTGATTCAACAGAAAGAAAATAAATTATTTCAAAATTATTTATGAAGTCAGTGTAACAACATTATAAAAATGAGTCAAAGTGCAACATCTGTTACTATGTGTGGATATGAGTCACACAAAAAATCAATTCCTGGTTAATTTTCTGATATTTTACATTTTGTAAATGAATGAGAAAAACTCTGCGATCTGTTTAGCCCACCTCCATTGGGAAATTGCACGTTCATTTTACGTTGGTTAATAAAAATAATAATTTTGCGACACATAGTGTTATGAGCTGAATTTTACCTTCATCCTCCAAATTTAGTGTAGAAGTCCTAATACCCAGGTCCTCAGAATGTGACTGTATTTGGCAATATCGTGTTTACTTTAAAGAGATAATTAAGGTTAAATACTGTTATGGAAGTCAGCCTAATCAAGTATAACTAGTATTCAAATATAAAAAAGAGATTAAGACAGACAACTACAGAGGAAAGAAGATGTGAAGACTAGGGGGAAAATGAACATCGTCTCATCAAGGACAGAGGCCTCAGAGAAAACTAATCTTGTCAATATGTTAGTCTCAGATTTCCAGTCTGCGGACCTGTGAGAAAATAAATTTCTGTTGCTTAAGGCTCCCAGTCAGTGTTACTTTGCTATAGTAGCCCTAGAAAATTAATACATGTTAATAATAACATCGATGACTATTATAAACAATTAGAAAACAGAATACAACTGAACTTGAATTATGGAAATTGTTCTCATGGTGAATAAATAGTTTATGTTAACAACTTTGTAATGCAATTAAACATATTACAATTTCAAAGAAAAGTTAGTATTACACAGCAGTAAATTTCTTCAGAATATATGAAAAATTCTCCAATCATTCTGTAAAATTAACTAAATCGAATAGAGCGAACTGATACTTATTTTTGTCAGCATTCATCATCATAAACAAAGATAAAAACACTAGAATTCTTCCTACTGAACCTAAAAAGAAACTTTTGTTTCCATAACTAGTACATATATATATATATATATATGACCTTGCCCATATAATTAAGAAACATAAACTCATTTCCCAAATTGATACAACCCAAAGGGTAATGGAAATTAATGATGCATTAGACAATTTAAAATTTAAAGTAAAAAAGCAACATCACTTAAGTATTACATTGTATTGCAAAAGAGAATCACAAAACCAAAAATACTAGCCTATTTTCTTTAATATTTAAACAGGTCAAGTATATGAATGTTTTGAATAAAAATATAAATAAATGTGAGAAAAATGAAGATGTGAAATATATCAGAACTAGAAAATAAATTAAAATTTTATTATATTTTTGAAAATATGTATAATAAAACCCACATTTATTATAAGAAAGTTAAAGAATACTGCCATGCCATTTGTAATCTACCTCATTATAAATAATTTAAACTGCTGAAAATAAAAATTATTGGCAAGTGTTTCAGACTAGTGCTATAAGTTTCAGATGTCAATTCTGCAAAATTTATGAAAATTAACAATGCATGAATCTTTTTCCAGAAAATTATTTTCCAGAGTTTAAACCAAATACAAAATGGATCCAGCTGAGAAAAGACTCTATCCACAGACCCATTGATTGTAAAATGGTTAATATATCATGGTATAACCATAGACTATAATACTATGCATTCTTCAAATATAATGCTATGTATTTATAAATAAAGATGAAGAAATACAAATATATGTCAGTAAGTAAAAATGAAATATAATATGCATGCTAATGTAGCACACATTAATTTCTACTACAGTCCAGTTTGTGATCCTTCATATAAGAGTAATATAGCAAAGGACAATTTTAGAAAATAAGATCAGAAACTCGTGAGAGGACAGATAATGTATGGCAGTTTACAGTGAGATAAGGGTTTTGGACTTGGTTTTTTTTTTTTTTTTTTCAGGAATAAAAGGAAGTCTCTGAGGATAGCTAGCAAGATGTAATCTAATTCAAGGTGCAAATGCATCACTCTGGCCAGGTACACAGTTACACACACACACACACACACACACACACACACACACACACACTATCTGGCTGATATAGAATGCACTGTTATGTGAAAAACAAAGGAGTTTTGGCTCTTCAGTCTATTCCTGTCTCTTCCTTTTTCCTTTTTACTTGAACATGTATCTCTTTTATTAAAAACTAAGGTATTTTAAATAATACTTTAAGTTGATATAGACGTATATAGAGTATTAATATCTCTCTTCACAATTTCCTCCACTGCCAATTTTCCTGTATTACTATTATTAAAAATTAAGATATTTTAATAGTACGTTAAGATGTTATGGAAGTATATAGAATATTAATACCTCTCTTCACACTTTCCTCTACTGCCAATTTTCCTGTATTTTATTTGTGTATATATGTATACACGTGAAGATTATACAAGCTTACCATAAAAATAGCTTTTTTTAAATTTAGAAACATTCTGGAAATATTTTCACATTAGTGGCTGTGAATTATGCCAACATATGGCATTTAATTTAACAATCTTCTTTTAAATAGACTGCTTAGAAATTAAAGGAAAATGTTTCATTTTGGATAGTTACAGGCTGACTTGTGTTCATCCAAAGTTCTCATGTGGAATTCCCAACCCCCTGCATCTCAGAATGTGACTGCATTTGAAGATAGGGCCTTTGAAGAGGTGAGGGAAAATGAGGTCATTTGGGTGAGTGCTAATCCAATGTGACTGGAGTCTTAAAGAAAAGGCAATTAGAAAACAGGCATATATATACACAGAGGAGAGTTCATGTGGGGACACCGCGAGAAGGTGGCTATCCGCAAGCCAAAGAGACAGGTCTCAGAAAAAAACCTACCCTGCCGACATCTTGATCTTCCAGACTCAGTAGCTGGGAGGAAATATATTTCTGTTGCTTAAGCGCCCTAGTTTATTGTCGTTTGTTATGCGCAGTCCTAGAAAACTAACACAAGTAAATATTTAGATAGCTTCACTTTGCTCCTTTTTATAGCCCCTTGATTTAAAATACTGTGTACACTCATCTTTGTGCACCTGGCTTTTTTTTAAAGATAGATTCACATAAGAAGACTGAATGGATCAAAAAGTGTTTGATCATTTTAAGTGCCAATAGGGACCATGAAATAATTTAAAAATTGTGTCTTTAACTGTTTTCTTTTTAGGGATACACAGCATAAACATTCTCATTTACTCAGATAAGGATTGCTTTTAATAAAGGTACAATTGGGATAATGCTGTGAGAATCAGTGGAATTTTTGTCCTATTTTTCTCATCTTCCTCAATTGTATTATAAGCCTTATTAATTTAATCGTATTTATATTATTTTATTTTATTATGATATAAATTTAATTATATATACATTCCAAAGGAGGAAAATGAAATAAGAGCTAAGTGCTTACTATGTGCCAAACCTGAGTATTCTAGAGCTGTTATCTTCTTCAAGTTTAATAATTAGATAAGGAGATTGTTATTATTATTATTAAACTAATTTTACTGTAAACAACTGAGGCAAAAAGGTTGAGTGGCTTACTTAAGGCAATATAATTATTAAAGACAGATCCCAGATTTGTGCCCAAGTATTTTGCTCCAGGTTCTGGTGACTTATTCTTATACCATATTGCCTCTGAATATAAAAGAGCTCCACTAAGGTGGACAGTTTGGTTAACACTTAAGCAGGCAGTGGTTTAAAATCATGTAACAGGATATTTAGAAAGTATCATTATGGTATCAAGTTGAAGAGAGAAGTTATCACAGAAAATAGTGCCTCTAAAGTGGTAAAACTTGGGTGGGGTGGTGACTTACATCTGTAATTCCAGCATTTGGGGAGGCTGAAGAGGGCAGATCACTTGAGGCCAGGAGCTGAAGATGAGCCTGGCCAACAGGGTGAAACCCCATCTCTACTAAAAATACAAAAATTAGCTGAGTATGGTTGCATGTGCCTGTAGTCCCAGATGCTCAGGAGGCTGAGGCAGGAAAATCAAATTGCTTGAATCTGGGAGGTGGATGTTGCAGTGAGCTAAGACCACACCACTGCACTCCAGCCTGGGAGACAGAGCAAAAGACTCCATTTCAAATAAATAGATAAATAAAGTGGTAAAACTTTTAGCTCCTACTGAACGCATTATAATTTTTGGTTTGGTTATGCATTGTTAACATAAATGCTTTTGTTTTACTGATTATATGAGTATATATCACATAAACAAGATGATTGCAATATTGCATAACAGCTCTTGTAATATATATACGTGTAGAGCTATGTAATGACTCATATATCATAGGTATATACATATATATTAGATTTCTACTGCTGGTGTAACAAATTAACAGAAAGTGAATGGCTTAAAAGAAAGTAAATTTATTCTCATACAATTCTGGAGGACAGAAGTCTAACATCAAGTCATTGGCAGAGCTGCATTCCTTCTGGAATCTGGAGAACAGAATTTATTTCCTGTTTTCTCTTCAACTTCTCTAGAAGCTGCCTATATTACTTGGCTTGTGGCCCATTCCTTACATCACTTCAAGCTCTTGCTTCCAATGTCACATCTCCTAATACTGACTTCGATGTTCTTGCTTCACTCTTATAAAGACCCTTGTTATTACTTTGGGCCCACCTGCATAACTGTGATGATTTTCTCATCTCAAAATCTTTAATATAATTATGTAAGCACAGTCTTATTTGCCATAAAAAACAATAGTTCAGAGGTTCTGTTGATTAGAATATGAACTGTTTCTCCCTTGGCCCCCCAAAAATAAAATAAAGTTTTCTTAATTTTCATTCCAGATGCCACAAGTTTATGAGAGATGTTTTGATTCTATAGTTTGGTTTTGTGATTATATCATGGCATGTTATCATTTAAAGTGTATTTTTCTCACTTTTTTTGTTTTTTATTGTTTTTATATAGCAATTGAAGTTGGCTTGTCTTAGTGTGCATTTTCTCATTACAAGTGTTCTTCGTTGTATTGATTGCTGACATTAGATTCTTAGCATTTATTTCATTTCCTCCTCCCTTAATTTGGGAGGTTCACATTTGATATGGTTTGGCTGTGTCCTCACAAAATCTCATCTTGAATTCCCACATGTTGTGGGAGGGACTTGTGGGAGGTAATTGAATCATAGGGGCAAGCTTTTTTTCGTACTGTTCTCATGACAGTGAATGAGTCTCACAAGATATGATAGTTTTAAGAAATGGAGTTTCCCTGCACAGGTTCTCTCTCTCTTTGCCTGGTGCCATCCATGTAAGATGTGGCTTGCTCCTCCTTGCCTTCCACCATGATTGTGAGGTTTCCCCAGCCAAGTGGAAAAGTAAGTCCATTAAACCTTTCTTTTGAAAATTGCCCAGTTTCAGGCATGTGTTTATTAGCAGTGTGAAAATTGACTAATACAACATTCGATTTTGATTTCTACACCTTCTCTTTATATTTTTATCAGTCTTTTAAAATTTATGCTTTTCTATCAACATAAAGAGATTTCTCAGACCTCCAGACAAAACGGTGAGTAGACTTCTCATAAATAGGACAAAGAGATCTGGGGCTATGAATACTTCATGGGAGAAGAAAAGGGCCCTTATTCTACATCATAAAAAGGTAAGGATGGGGAGTTTGGAGATGGGATGCTACTGAAGAACTCTTTTATTTTCTATGACCTATTTCTCCCTTTAGGGATGCCAAAGCAGTGGGGAGGACAAGGGAGAAACCACCAACTCACAACAGATAGAGTCTATGCAAAGGCTTAGTTTGAGGGCCAATTAAGCTATTGAATTTAATAATGCTAAAGTGCACATACTTAGATATTAACAGTGATAGTATTGATAGCTTATTTCAGAGGACAAATGATTAAGATGTGTGAACTAATTCAGCTCATTATTTCTACATTCAACCTTAGTTAAATATTGTGACAACATAAAATACTAGAAAAATATAGAAAAACCTTGTTTTTTTAACAAACCAAACTTAAAAAAAGGATTGCATATTCACATTTAAAAAGTCAAAATAAAAAGTTGATATTTGTTTGCATTTTTATAAACAATAATCCTAGGTGTTCTACCATTCTTTGACTACTAATTAAAGTGCTGGTTACATGTAGAAAAGGTATCTACATCAAAGGATTAATTTCAACATTGCTTGCAAAAGAGAAAACTGAAGAAAATATGAATACCATCACTAGGCTACATATTATGGCATAGTATGAGGTAGTTAAAATATAAAAATCAGATTCACACCTTCCCCTCCGATGGATCTTAATGTAAAGTAATGTAGTCTCTCAATTTTTAACTTAAAAGGCGTTTCTTACATAAATGTAATTTTTAAGTTTTTCTTCAACAAATAATTATTGTCAAGGTTTCTGCAAGGCTTTTAGTTTTCTAATCTGAGATTTATGCTAACTTTCTTTACTATTTATTAACCATTAGCATTTTTAATTAATATTCAATGATATTTAAAAAATTTATTTGTAAATACATCTTAAAATACATATAACCAGATTCTTCTTTTTCAAAGGTTGTATAGTATTTCATTGTGTCTATCAATTTTATTCATTAATCTATGACAACATGGATAAATCTGGAGGACATCTGTTATAGTTTGCCTCTGTGTTCCCACTCAAATCTCACGTCAAATCATAACCCTCATGTAATTGTATCATGGGAGCAGATAGTACCCTGAGTGTTTTTGTAATAGTGAGTGACTTCTCATGAGATCTGGTGGTTTAAAAATGTATATCACTTCCTCCTTCACTCTCTCTCTCTCCAGCTCTGCCATGGTAAGACATGCTTGCTTTCCTTTCATCTTCTGCCATGACTGTAAGTTTCCAAAGTCCTCCTCACCATGCTTCCTGTACAGCCTGTGGAACTGTGGATCAACTAAACTTCTTTTCTTTATAATGTACTCAGTCTCAAGTGGTTCTTTATAACAGTATGAGAACATCCTAATGTAGACATTGGTACTGAAAATGAGGTATTGCTATACAGATACCTTAAAATGTGGAAACCGCTTTGGAACTGGGTAATGGGCACAGGATGGAACAGTTTGGAGGGCTCAGAAGAAGACAGGAAGATGAGGAATTGTCTGGATCTTCCTACAGACTTGTTTAATGGTTGTGATGAAAATGCTGATAGTTACACGGACCATGAAGTCTAGGCTGAGGTGGTCTCTGATGGAGATGAGGAACTTTCTGGGAGCTGGAATAAATGTCACTTGCTATGCTTTAGCAAGGAGACTGGCAGCATTTTTGCCCCTGACCCAGAGATCTTTGGAACTTTGAACTTGAGAGACATGATTTAAAGTGTCTGGCAGAAAACATTTCTAAGCATCAAAGCATTCAAGTGGTAACCAGGTTGTTTCTAAAAGTGTACAGTCTTGTGCCTTCACAAAGAGACAATCTGAAATTGGAACTTACTTATGTTTAAAAGGGAAGCAGAGAATAACAGTTTGAAAGATTTGCAGCCTGACCAAGTGGTGGAAAAGACAAACCCATTTTCTGGGGAGAAATTCAAGCCTGCTGTAAAAATTGGCATATGCAAAGAAGAACCAAACGATAATCACCAAGAGAATGGGGAAAATGTCTCTAAGCTGTGTCAGAAACCTCCATGACATCCTCTCCCATCACAGGCCAAGAGGCCAAGAATGGTAAAACGGTTTTGTAGGACAGGCCCAGGGCCCCACTGCTCTGTGTAGCCTCAAGGCCTGGCACCCTCCATCTCAGCTGCTCCAGTTCTAGCCATGGCTAAGCTGGGATAAGATACTGCTCAGGCTGTTGCTTCAGAGGGTGCAAGCCCCAAGCCTTGGTGGCTTCCCTGTATTCCTGGGCCTGAAGAAGCACAGAAGGCAAGAGTTGAGGTTTGGAAATCTCCACCTAGATTTCAGAGGATGTATGGAAACATCTGGATGTCCGGGAAAAGTCTGTTGCAGTATGGAGCCCTCATAGAGAGCCTCTCCTAGGGCAGTGCAGAGGGGAAATGCAGGGTTGGAGCTGCCACATGGAGTCCCCATGGGGGCACTGCCTAGTGGAGCTGTGAGAAGAGAGTCAGTGTCCTCCATATCCTGAAATGGTAGATCCAGTGACAGTTTACACTATGTGTCTTGAAAAGCCACAGGCACTCAACGTCAGCTTGTGAAAGCAGCCATGGGGCTGTACCCTCCAAAGCCATAGTGGTGGAGCTGCCCAAGGTCTTGGGAACCCACCCCTTGTCTCATTGTGGCCTGCATCTGAGACATGAAGTCAAAAAAGATCATTTTGGAGCTTTAAGACTTGGTGACTTCGCTGCTGAGATTTGGTCTTGCAGGGGACCTATAGTTTCTTTGTTTCGGCAAAATTCTCCCTTTTGGAATGTGAGCATTTACCCAATTTCTGTACCTACTTTGTATCTTTGAAGTAACTAAGTTGTTTTTAATTTACAGCCTCATAGGTGGAAGGGAATTGCATTTTCTCAGGTGAGACTCTGGACTTAGACTTTTGAGTTAATGCTGAAATGACTTACTATATTGGGGGACTGTTGGAAAGGCATGACTAGTTTTGAAATGTGCGAAGGAAGTGAGATTTGGAATCGTCCAGGGGTGAAATGATATGCTTTGGCTCTATGTCCCCACTCAAATTTTATGGTGTATTGTAATTCCCAATGTTGGAAGAGGGGCCTGATGTTGGTGATTGGATCATGGAGATGGATTTCCCACTTGCTGTTCTCATGAAACTGAGTGAGTTCTTATGAGATCTGACGGCTTAAAAGTGTGTGGCACCTTCTTTGCTGTCTCCCTCCTGCTCTGCCATGGTAAGACATACTTGATTCCCCTTTGCCTGTTGCCATGACTGTGTTTTCTGATGCCTCTCATGCTTCCTGTACAGCCTGTGTACCTGTGAGTCAATTAAACTTCTTTTCTTCATAAATTACCCAGTCTCAGGTAGTTCATTATAGCAGTGAGAGTACAGACGAATACAACATTATACTAAGTGAAACAAGCCAGGCACAGAAAGACCAATATGTATGATCTCATTTATATGTGGTATCTAACAAAGTCACTCTTGTGGACACAGAGTAGAAAGATCATTTCCACAGGCTGTCTGAGAGTAGGAGGGATAGGGAAAGAGACATTGTTGATCACAGGCTACAAAGTTTCAGTTAGGCTGGAGGAATAAATTTTGGTAATCTATTGCACTGCATGGTGAATACAATGGATAGTAATTTGCAAATATTCACAGTAAATTGTATATTTCGAACTTGCTAAAAAATAGTTTTTAATATATTCACGGCAAAAATATGACAACTTGGTGTGGTGATGCATATGTTCATTAGTTTAATTGAACTTTTCTATAGTGTCTAGATAGCTCAAAACATCACGTTGTACTTCATAAATATACATAATTATAATTACTTTAAGATAATATAAATACATAATATTCAAAGTAATAAAATTACTTATTTAGGACTCATAGTATTGAGCAAGGTATGGATAGAAATATGTCCCGAGCACCTCCTGTCTTATTAAACTAGAAAACTATTCTCCTTTCCCTGAGATTAGGTTCAATATTTTTATCCAGTACAACTTATGAATAATTTTGAGACAAGTCTCCCTTTGTCACACAGAGTGGAGTGCAGTGGCATATCTCAGCTCACTGAAGGCTCAACCACCTGGGCCCAAGCTATGCTCCCAACTTAGCCTCCCAAGTAGTTGGGACTACAGGTGTGTGCCACCATATCTG
>NW_016107591.1:1996110-2046579 GCF_001604975.1 Cebus imitator | reverse complement strand
GAGAGAAAGAAAGAGAGAGAGACAGACAGACAGATGGAGAGACAGAGACAGAGAGAGAGACAGAAAGAGAGAGAGATTCTACCTGAAAACCAATAAAATTGTAGTGGTTCTCTTGGGCTTACAATGAGTTGTACATTCTTTAATATAAATTTCCTAGTATATAAATAAAGTAGGCAATAAGTAATATCTAAAGTACTGGCAGAGAATTGATTCCAGAAAAAAAATAGGAATATGCTTTGATTAAGCAATAAAGAGAAAGCTCTGACACTTGGAAAAAAAAAAAAAAAAAAAAAAAAACAGAAAGAAGGTGAGTAATTTTGTAAGTAAACAAAAGGGGAGACAGAAGAGCAGCATAGCACAGTTCCCTGGAAGCCAAGGGGAAAGAGAAACCCCCAAGGCTACCTGACCAAGAACATTTAATACTGCAAGGATTTGTTGCCCCTTTTTCTTCACTTATCTTTCACACAACATCCACAGGTATCCTTTTATAGTTTATGTCAGATAATTACTTTCCTGTGCTTACCATTTAAATGACTTCTCATCTCACTTGAAGCATAATTCAAAATTCTTCCTTTGATCTCTTCTTAGTTTGAGCCTATGCCATGTGGTCCCATTGCCTAACCCTCTTTCCCAACATATTACCTTGGATACTCCTTAAGTTTCTTGAAACAATCAAGCTGGCTTGGGCTTTAGATGCTTCTTCTTCCCCTCCCGTGTAAAACACTCCCTTTATCCCCTCAAATTTGGGCTGAAAAGTTGCCATGAGAGAGGGCCTTGCTGACCTCTCTGTCTACAAACAGCACATACATCCCTCTATTTCCTTACCAAACTTTGTTTTTTGATAGTTTATCCTGACTTTGTAGGTGAATTTGTCTTTGTATGTGTTTAATCCCTACACAACTCATTTGAACAGAAACTTTCTAAGTCTTTTTGACCAATCTCTTGTTCTCTTTTGCCATTACTAGAAACAGTTCTTGACCTATGCTACTCTTAACAAATGTTTACTGAATCAATGAATGGACAATGGTGTCATTGAGGCTTTTCACATACCAGAATAATAGTAGCATTTGAAACAATAATTTAAATATAGTTATAGGCAATAAGACGCATTGCAAAGAGAGTATGTGTTTGTGCAAGTGGTTAAACTTGAATTAATACTTCTTGCTTCATAATTATGGTTCATTGACAAGAAGAAGAAATGCTAACTAGAAATGTCACCAGAGATAAAATTATGGTAAACACATTTGAGTGAGGAAGAGATGGAATTACTGCAGAGAAAATTTAATGGATCAGAGATAAGATGGCAAAAAAATAATTGGTCAAAAAAGATATTTATGAAACCTGGAAAGAAATGTGAGTGAAAAGAAGAGACACTAAATACAGGTAAAAAAAAAAAAAATACAGGTATTCTGCAGTAGAGAAGAACAGTTGAAGGAAAAGTTAACCTCAGAATTCTCTATCTGTAAATAAAATTTCTACCAATATATGGAAGCATAAAACCGCTGTAGAGTTGGCACGATAATAAACAGAATATTTTATTATTGATAGATGGGACAGGCTCATTCAGAAGCAATAAATGTGCAATAGAGTTAATCACATTTTGCTAAGCATTGCGAAGAATGGAGACCAGCCCGGAAGCAGAGACAGAAAGCAGAAAGCATTGCTTCATTGGTTAGAGGTTAGCCCAGTGGTGGCAATGGAGGGCTGAAGAATAAGAACATTGATTGGAAGTCTTATGGGAACAGAAATCCTGATACACGTACATCATCTACCAGTTTTGAGGAACTAATTTTGAAGCAGTCATTCATCAATGATTCTAATATTTTTACAGAATACAATAATTAGGGAATTCAATAAAACACTTTTGAAATTTTCTATGATACTTAACAGATAGATTTCACATCGACTCAGCAGCAGAGATTGACCCATTAGTCACAAAAGCTTTTCTAGGATTGATGCTTTTCTGGTGTGTTTATCCTGACAGAAACACACTCACAAACACACAGACACAGTGTCACTCTCATACTTGGCATCATTTTTCTGTTTGATTCTCAGATATGAAACTTATTTCACCATTTGTATTCCCATGAAGCTGCACACACACTCTCCTCTGTCGCCTTCTCTCTCTCTCTTCTTCTCATACATGTGTGTAAATTTAACTAATCTGCAATATTTTCAATACAGAATTTGACACTGATTGTGTTAGGATACTGTGAGATGATTTTATAAAGAATAGTTTATAAGGTAGAAAATAAAAACAAGATCATTTCCTTTATAGGTCTTCATATCCCACTTTAAAAGCCAGTTGTTTAAAAGTGAGAAGAGGAGAACAGTTTCATATGAAGACTGTTTATATTATTGGAGTCATAAGCTTTTTCTTTTTTTTTTAATTTATTTTATTGCATTTTAGGTTTTGGGGTACATGTGAAGAACATGCAAGATTGTTGCGTAGGTACACGCGTGGCAGTGTGATTTGCTTCCTTCTTCTCCATCACCTATATCTGGCATTTCTCCCCATGCTATCTCTCCCCAACTCACCACCCCCCACTGACTGTCCCCTATTTCTCCCCAACAGACCCAAGTGTGTAGTGCTCCCCTCCCTGTGTCCATGTGTTCTCATTGTTCAACACCCGCCTGTGAGTGAGAACATGTGGTGTTTAATCTTCCTCTCTTGTGTCAGTTTGCTGAGAATGATGCTTTCCAGGTTCATCCATGTCCCTTCAAAGGGCACAAACTCATCGTTTTTGATGGCTGCATAATATTCCATGGTGTATATGTGCCACATTTTCCCTGTCCAATCTATCATCGATGGGCATTTGGGTTGGTTCCAGGTCTTTGCTATTGTAAACAGTGCTGCAATGAACATTCATGGTGCACGTGTCCTTATAATAGAATGATTTATAATCCTTTGGATATATACACAGTAATGGGATTGCTGGGTCAAATGGAATTTCTATTTCTAGGTCCTACAGGAATCGCCACACTGTCTTCCACAATGGTTGAACTAATTTGCACTTCCACCAACAGTGTAAAAGTGTTCCTATTTCTCCACATCCTCTCCAGCATCTGTTGTCTCTAGTTTTTTTTAATGATCGCCATTCTAACTGGCATGAGATGGTATCTCAATGTAGTTTTGATTTGCATTTCTCTGATGACCAGTGATGATGAGCATTATTTTCATATGTTTTTTGACCTCATGTATGTATCATACTGAATGGGCAAAAACTGGAAGAATTCCCTTTGAAATCTGGCACTAGATAAGGATGCCCTCTCTCACCATTCCTATTCAATATAGTACTGGAAGTTCTAGCCAGAGCAATCAGGCAAGAAAAAGAAATAAAGTGTATTCAAGTAGGAAAGGAGTACGTCGAATTGTCTCTATTTGCAGATGACATGATGGTATATCTAGAAGACCCCATCATCTCAGCCCCAAATCTCCTGAAACTGATAAGCAAGTTCAACAAAGTCTCAGGATACAAAATCAATGTGCAAAAATCACATGCATTCCTATACACCAATAACAGACTTAAAGCAAGCCAAATCAAGAATGAACTGCCATTCACAATTGCCACAAAGAGAATAAAATACCTAGGAATACAACTAACAAGGAACGTAAAGGACCTCTTCAAGGAGAACTACAAGCCACTGCTCAATGAAATAAGAGAGGACACAAACAGATGGAGAAACATTCCATGTTCATGGTTAGGAAGAATCAATATAGTGAAAATGGCCATACTGCCCAAAGTAATTTACAAATTCAACACTATCCCCATCAAGCTACCAGTGACTTTCTTCACAGAACGGGAAAAAAACACCTTCAACTTCATATGGAACCAAAAGAGAGCCCACATAGGCAAGTCAATTCTAAGCAAAAAGAACAAAGTGGGAGGCATCACACTACCGGACTTCAAACTATACTACAAGCCTGCAGTAATCAAAACAGCATGGTACTGATACCAAAACAGAGATATAGACCAATGGAACAGAACAGAGGCCTTGGAGGCAACACAACATATCTACAACCATCCGATCTTTGAAAACCTGACAAAAACAAGCAATGGGGAAAGGATTCCCAGTTTAATAAATGGTGTTGGGAAAACTGGCTAGCCATGTGCAGGAAGCAGAAACTGGACCCCTTCCTAACACCTTACACTAAAATTAACTCCAGATGGATTAAAGACTTAAACATAAGATCTAACACCATAAAAACCCTAGAAGGAGATCTAGGCAAAACCATTCAGGACATAGGCGTAGGCAAGGACTTCATGACCAACACCAAAAGCATTGGCAACAAAAGCCAAAATAGACAAATGGGACCTAATCAAACTTCACAGCTTCTTCACGGCAAAAGAAACAGTTGTTGGAGTGAATCGGCAACCAACAGAGTGGGAAAAAATTTTTGCAGTTTACCCATCTGACAAAGGGCTGATATCCAGGATTTACAAAGAACTAAAGCAGATTTACAAGAGAAAAACAAGCCCATTCAAAAGTGGGCAAAAGTTATGAACAGCTTTTTCTATTATAGATAATATATATGTTTTTGTTGAGCTTGACTATATATACTTTATGCTCTACTGACTTTGACTCTTAACGGTTGTTTTTATCATTTTAATAATCAGTTAATGAAAAGTGCAAATGACCTTAGAAATATTCAAATTCATGACAGGGCACAACTCTCCTTAAACCAATGATTTTTAAAAATTATTTATAATTAAGTTTATCTGTAAAATTAATCTGAAACTCCTTTTCACATTTTATTATTATTCTTTAAAAATATATTAGGATGGATGGGCACAGTGGCTCACGCCTGTAATCACAGCACTATGAAAGGCCGAGGCAGGTGGATCATCTGAGGTCAAGAGTTCGAGACCAGCCTGGCCAACATGGTAAACCCCGTCTCTACTAAAGATACAAAAATTAGCCTGGCGTGGTGGCATGCACCTGTAATCTCAGCTACTAGGAGGCTGAGGCACATAATAGCTTGAACCCAGGAGGTGAATGTAATATATAATATATATATTATCTATATTTGTGTGCATATATGTGTAAAATGTATCCCAATATATCTCTCTCTATATATATATAATATATAAAGACATTTATATATTACATAGATAGATTATATATATATTTATATTTTTAGATAATATATATTATCTCTCTGTATATATTTATAGAGAGAAAATCTATATTATCTATATATTTTATATATATATATTTATTAATATATATATTTATTAAAATGTATATAAAATATATATGTATATATTTAATATATATATAAATATATATATATTTAATATATATAAATAAATATATATATTTTACCTATCTCTCTATATAAAGTATATATATATATATGTATATCTACTCTATATAGAGAGATAAGTAATATATATAAAGGTAATATGTAGTATATAGATAATACATATAAAGATAAAATATATTCTTTAAAGAGATAAAATATATATTGAGAGATAGATAATATATATTATATATATATATATATAGAGAGAGAGAGAGAGACAGAGAGAGAGAGAGTGAGATGTTAGGATACATTTTCCACATACATAGTTGAGGATCAAATATATGTGAATAAGTTATGTTTTCTAAGGAAAATTCTTCCAGTATTCTATTTTTGATATTTGAACTAAACATAGTATTCATTTCTAAAAAGTTTCATTTTTTTCAGGAGGGGGTGTTGTGCAAAATGGAATGATCAATTATGATATTATCTACAAAGCAATTCTAATTGTGATTTATTAATATACTCTAGAGAGTGGCCCTTATTCTATTAGGCAATTAAAAAGCACTTAGATTTTATAACAAGAAAAACAGAGTTTGTTTAGTTGCCCTTTTAAAAATGATGAATAAAGTATTTTCAATGCAGTAGTGAATTAGTAATGGATAATGAATGAATGAAGTAACAATTTCAGGGCTGGGTATGGTGGCTTACGCCTGTTATCCCAGCACTTTGTGAGGCCGAGACAGGTGAATCACTTGAGCTCAAGAGTTCAAGACCAGCCTGGCCAACATAATGAAACCCTTCTCCACTAAAAATGCAAAAATTAGCCGGTCATGGTGGCGCACACCTGTAATTCCAGCTATTGGAGAGCTGGAGGCAGAAGAATTGCTTTAACCCAGGAGGTGGATACTGCAGAGCGGTGATTGCACCACTACCCTCCAGTCTGGGTGACAGAGTGGGACTCTATTAAAAAATAATTCAAAGATAACACAATTATATTTTTTAAGTTGAAGGTTTTTAGTGATTTTGTCCATGGCCTGGATGGATCTCAGAGTCGTGATGAGTCATCAGAGCATGCAATTGCATCTAAGCAGCTTAGAGCAGAGCATGAGACATATTGACCAGAGTGATTCCTCTGAAACTGCTATGCTCCTCCTCCGCCTGTATCAGGACTGATCCATAGATTCATATATAAAGGAGTCATTAGGGGAAACACCTTTGAAGCGGTATAGAGGCAAATTCCCTTTACCATTTTATATCTTCAAGAATTTGCTATCATTCCTCTTTAGTTTCACCTGAATGTGTTCCAGCGTTCCATGAACATTGCCTAAAATCGGTGTGCTTTGTGCTTTCTTGCTAGATGTCAGACCAGACAAGGCTAAGTCAACACTTTTCTCATTTTAGGAGAGAACTTAGGCCCTTTTACATTGAAATGACATTCAACAAAACTTTTGCATGGCTTCTCATGGGGTTAAGATTATATCATTCACATGTAGGCATGGCTTTCTATGGCAAAGGTATAATATATGAGTATTTTAATTAATAATTTATTTTTTTTCTCATGAAATTAACATCAATGTATCACATCCTTGAAAAGCTCATTACATGTTCAAAAGCTGTTTCAACTTTAATATACTATAGTTCTATGCTTTGGGGACAAACAGGATCAAGATCCTCAAAGTAGCTCATCTGTACAATTTGGAAACTATTATTTTTGAAAAATGGTCTATAACTAAAATTACTTTCTAAAAATTATCATACACCTGTAGGTTTCCAGAAGACTAAAAGAATTCAGCTTGTAGTTCAATTTTTAATGTCTATGTTTTTTAAGGTAAAGGATATTTTTAATGTATATTTATTTTCCAAGGGCGTAATCATTTCCTTTTCCCCTAAGTAACATATGGATTCATAGGCATTTGATCACAATTTGCTAATTTCCTCTATGTTGATGACACTTTGTTATTATTATTTCCTATTGGGCTAGTCAATTTTGATAATATGTTAGATATCTACAATGTTAGAATTATATGGACTTTTATATTGTATTCCAAAATAGATTTGCTTGTTTAGTCTAAAGGTATAGTCTACTGCTATAATTGGCAATTAAATTTGTTTTTGATAATACTCGACTCTTAACTTTTTTCATTTCTTTTTCTCATACTACCAGTTTTATTATCTTTATTTTTTTTAATATTTCATTAGTTTGTAAAAACGCTTTCTTTTTTAAGTTAAACAAAATTAATGATTATAGAAAATCTCTTAATATAGTATAAACCACTTGACCCATTATACTTGTTGAAATATGAATCTTTTAATAGAGTTTTCTTGTGATCATTCCATAATGACCTTTAGAACATTTTCAGCTTTTTTTTCACAAAACAACAAACAATAACTTTAAAAAAGTCAAAATAAACAAAAACAATAGAAAACAACAAACAGTAACTTCAAAAAAGACAGTGAGCCTGCCCAAGGAAAATAATCATCTATTCATATCTCAATGTATTTGAGTTTTATTTATACCTCATTGTCTAGAAAAATATAATAAATTCTTATAGAATTAGTTTTATGAGAGAAACTTGAAAACTATATAAAAGTTACATCAACATACTCACACACACACACACACAGACACAAACACACACACACAAAATAATGGACTGATCAGAGCAAACAGAAGAGCTATTGATAAACTCCGAAAGTCAATTACTACTCTATTTTCCTTGAATTAAATTTTACCTGAACTGAGTAATTTTTAGTATATTATTTAAGGCTATTCACAATTGCTACTTTATCACAGTGCTATGGTGCCTAATGTTATATGTGTTGCTTAATATTTGAATCAAAGTGCTGCCTTTAAAAGCTGGAAACCCATGTACTGATTTACCCTCATTTTTGTGTTTGAAAATTAGACTTGATAGAAAAATTAAACACCATTAAACAATGTACTCATATTCTAGGAAAAGCTTGAATAAGCTAATTTGAGGGCATATTCCACATACACGCATGCTGTATTTCAGGATTAGCAAGATAAGAAAGCCTTAATGAGGAGGAAGCTACTTTTCTGCCAGTGACTCAACATCAGTGAATAGTATTGTTAGCTAATTACTAGGGAATTTTACAGAAAATATATTAAAATTAAGATTGAATATATAGCTCAAGCACATATAATAGTTGTATAATAATGAAATGTGCATACTATTATCCATTCTTAAAATGTAGGATAATTCCTTCAGGAGGATAGTTCTTTTGCTATTTTTCTTTACTGCTTGGTCTCTATGTTTAATTCCTCTGGGTGATTTTCCCACGATTATCTCTTCCGCTAGATGTCAGGCAAGAGGAAGGAGAGGTAGTGAATCTCAAACCAAGACTACAGTAACTTTTTAGAGTGTTGGAAAGTGATGGCTAAACATAGCCAAAGGGAATAGTGATCAGGCATATGGAAGATAAAATGCTCTGATAATTAGTTTGAACTAAATATTAATAACAGCAACTGCAGAAGGACTGTATTCTCTCACAATAATTTCAGTCTCTGTTTTGTCTTCCTGAGGGAGAAATTCCCTGACTGTTTAGCAAGTTTAGTTCTACTTTTGCTTTCCTAAAACAACACACACTTCTCCGTTGCAGCATTCAACACGATTTTAATTGAATAATTAATTTTGTCAAGGTTGGCTGAATGCATATCTACTACCTCCTTTCAAATATAAACTTTGTGAGGTAGGGACTAAGTCTGTTTTGTTAATTGTTTTATTCACAGACTGTAGCATAATACATAGGGAGAGAGTAAAATTTAAAAAAAATCATGCATTGAAGACTGAACTAAATAAAAAGTGAAACAAAGATGAAATAATGAGTAGATTAATGATGATATAAAGTTATCCATTTCAAGCAGGAACATATTTCACTTTTAGATTTATTGTTTAGGCTCAATTTATATACTTCTCTTAAAAATTTACAGGACTCATGAGAATGTTGTGACCTCTTCAGTAGACTAGCTATAATATTTGGTTAAAATATCCTTAGAAGGAAGCACTAGTGATACTATTGATACATAATGGGAGATTCCCACAATAAAAAGGGGGCACAATTTAGAAATACGTATTGTACTTGACAACATAAATATATGAGTGATTTGAGCATATTATTCATGTTTTACCATGTGGTAGTTTATTATGTTGCATGCCAGTACTAGTGAGTACTTAAAATGCATAATAGAAGATGACTTATCAGCTGGGTGAAGTGGCTCACGCCTGTAATCCCAGCAATTTGAGAAGCTGAGGTGGGAGGATCACGAGGTGAAGAGATTGAGACCATCCTGACCTTCATGGTGAAACCCCATCCCTACTAAAATACAAAAATTAGCTGGGCGTGGTGGCACGTGCCTGTAGTCGCAGCTACTCAGGAGGCTGAGGCAGAAGAATCCCTTAAACCCAGGAGGCAGAGGTTGCAGTGAGCTGAGATCGAGGCACTGCACCGCAGCCTGGTGACAGAGCGAGACTCCATCCCCCTCCCCTGCCAAAAAAAAAAGAAGATGATGACTTATCCTTGCTTCCCCTTGCCCAATTTGTGCTCCATGCCATTAAATGAACTACTTCTTCTCCTGAGAAAAATCTCTCTCTCTCCTTCTTAATGGAAATGAGGATTTTCTTGCTTATTTCTTGGGAAACATTTACATGTCATTTTCTCAATAAATCATTCCCCAACTCTCTAGGTATATAATTGCCAATCCTCTTTTTCCCACGCACAGTTATGTAAGCTCTGCAATAACACATAGCAAGTTTTATTGCAGCTTAGAGCATATATGCATGTTTCTCACCAAGTATTAAGTGCCCTCACACAGGGAGCCACATTTATTATCTATAGGCCTTTGCAGAGTGTTTAGTACTTGTTAGTTACCTAGTAAATATGCTGAATAATTTAATAAAATAATAAACTGAGTATAAAGTACAGAGCTTTATCACTTAGATTAGGTACTGAAATAGTATCATCAATCAAAGATTTATTCCCATTAAATTAGGTAATTTGAGTATAAGTCAATAATCAAATTTTAAGCATTGCATCTTTCTTTTTCTTCCAAGATGAGAGATTTAGCTATTTACTTTCAGGGCTATGGCATTTATTATTTTGCTAGTTTCCAGGCATAATTTGTCTTTGCTTCATGACCTCATATTTCATTTTCCTCTTATACCTTCACTATTCCACATCAGAAATTTAGAAATTTTTGTTCTTTTTCATAGTTCTTAACACTTAGATTGTAGCAGAGATGGATGCAATTTATCAGTCAATAATTAAATTAGCATCAATGAATTCTATATATATACGCATTTAGATATATATTTATTTATTGTACTTTAGATCATGCAGTACAAGTACAGATCATGCTGAATTGTTGCATAAGCACATACACGGCAATGTGGTTTGCTGTCTCCATTCCCCCCATCACCTCTATCTGCATTCTTCCCCATGTTTTCCCTCCCCAACCTCCCTACATCTCGCTGTCCCTCCCTTAGTCCACCACAACTGACCCCAGTATGTGATGCTACCCTCCCTGTGTCCATGTGTTCTCATTGTTCAATGCCTGCCTATGAGGGAAAACACGTGGTGTTTGATTTTCTGTTCTTGTGTCAGTTTGCTGAGAATAATGGTTTCCAAATTCATCCATATCATATTGTATCATTTTATTTCTGTTCACAATAATCTGGTATTTCTTACTTACAGCAAATTCTATTATGATAATTGAGGGTAGAATAAAGAATGGAGGAAGAACATCTCTACAAAATCAAATAAATTTTGGCTGGACGCAGTGGCTCACACCTGTAATCCCAGCACTTTCAAAGGCTGAGGCAGGCAGAACATGAGGTCAGGAGATCAAGACCGTCCTGGCCAACATGGTGAAACCCTGCCTTTACTAAAATATGAACTTAGCCAGGCATGGTGGCCTGTGCCTATAGTCCAACCTACTCAGGAGGCTGAGGCAGGGGAATCACTGGAATCCAGGAGGTAGAGGTTGCAGTGAATTTTGCAAGGAGTTTTGCATGGCAGTCAAGGATAACCTCAGGTATAAAAATGTAGGTTTATTGATGTAGCAAAATGTAGGTTTATTGATGTTGTGGCAGCCTAGATTATGCCACTACACTCCAGCCTGGCGACAGAGCAAGACTCCCTCTCAAATAACAATAATACTAATAATTTTGTAAGCTTTTTCTCTATGCACTAATTAAATGGGAGACCATGGTTTTCATTAGAAAAAGATGTTAAGGCTTAGGCTGGTCACTGTAGCATAGAAGTTCAAGATAAGTCTGGGCAATATAGCAATACTCCATCTCTACAAAAGTAAAAAAATAAATTAGGCAGGAGTGGAAGCATACATCTATGGTTCCAGCTACTGAGGAGTCCGAGGCAGGAGGATCATTCAAACCTGGGAGGTCAATGCTACTAGGGAGGCTGAGGCAGGAGGATCATTTGACCCTGGGTGTTTAGGAGGGTGAGCTGTGTTTGCAATTCTGCACTCCAGCCTGTTTTCCAATTATTCCAGAGTAATACTCTGTCTCAAATTAAAAGAGAGAGAGAGAAAAAGAGAGAGAGAGAGGGAAAATATGGAGCCATGCACATGCTTTATCCTATCTGAAATGTATTTTCTTATGTATTTATTTATTTATTTATTGAGATGGAGTCTTACTCTGTCACACAGGCTAGAGTGCAGTGGTGCAATCTCGGCTCACTGCAACCTCTGCTGCCCAGGTTCCAGTGATTCTCCTGTTTAAGCCTCCCAAGTAGCTGTGATTATCATGCCCTGACCAACAAGGTGAAACCTGTCTCTACTAAAAACTACAAAAATCACCACGCCTGGCTGATTTTTTTTTTTTTTTTTTTTTTTTTTTTTTTTTTTTTTTTTTTTTTTTTTTGAGACGGAGTTTCACTCATGTTACCCAGGCTGGAGTGTAATGGTGCGATCTCGGCTCACCGCAACCTCCGCCTCCTGGGTTCAGGCAATTCTCCTGCCTCAGCCTCCTGAGTAGCTGGGATTACAGGCATGCGCCACCATGCCCAGCTAATTTTTTGTAGTTTTAGTAGAGACGGGGTTTCGCCTTTTTGACCAGGATGGTCTTGATCTCTTGACCTCGTGATCCATCCACCTCGGCCTCCCAAAGTGCTGGGATTACAGGCGTGAGCCACCGCGCCCGGCCTGCCTGGCAGATTTTTATAGTTTTTAGTAGAGACAGGGTTTCACCATGTTGGCCAGGTTGGTCTTGAAATCCTGACCTTGTGATCTGGCCACCTCAGCCACCCAAAGTGCTGGGATTACAGGCATGAGCCACCACGCCTGGCTTCAAATGTGTTTTTAATGTCCTACTTTTACAATTTAACTAAATCCACATATTGAGGTGTATTCTAGTCTTTTCTGATAAAATAAAGAGCAAAACCTGTGGACACATTCACACACAATAACAAAGTGTCTTTTTATACCCCCCACTCCTTTCTCCTGCTACTAGCCCATTTCTTTCTTCTAAGATTCTATATTCACGATCTTTCTTTCATAACTCTTGTAACACATCAATACACCTGCATTTTTATCCCTAAGGTGATCCTTGACTTCCATGCTGCAAAATTGAATAGCCATATCAGTTTTCATGCTTGGATTATTTCCGCATTTGTCTACAGTGAAACTTTCTTCTCATTCTCTTTTAATTGCTCTACATTGTGTGCATGCGTGTGACCATGCATATACATTGTGTATATACACATAAGTTTTTAAGGATAATGTCTGTTCTGATAAAACTATAGCAATGAAAGATTCTGTTTGGCATAAGATACCACCTAGTAAATGTTACAAGTGATTTTCTATAATGCAAATGATGGAGGCAGTGAGGAGTGGCTGCTACTGTTAATATTGGGGTTCAGGGGTTCAGGATGCCCTCAGCTCTGCTGAGAGGATGTTTCTCCAGGTTCTTGGTCTCCTGTCCCTCAAGAATGAGAGAGGGGACCATGGCACAGTGCGCAGTAAATGCTGGACTCAAAAGTGTTGGTAGAAAGTGATTTATTTAAAGAGAGAGACAAACAGGAGAAGGATAGAAAAAGAAACAGCTAACTCTCACACTGAGTGAGAGAATCCAGAAAGATGGAACCCAGGAGAGGAAAGCAGCTTCCACACTGAGTGGAAGGGAGCAGAGAGAGATGCAGTTTAGGAGGGGAAGGCAGGCTTCCACGAGAGAATGTGGAAGGGGACTCCAGAGGGGAAATCCAGGAGGGAGAAAGATGGCTTCCACGAACGGAGTGTTCATGGAAGGGGATCCAAACATGGAGTCCGGAAGGGTGAGGAAGAAGGGGACTTTTAATCTGGGAGGAACTCCCACCTTCTCTAAGACCCCAGGCCAATGAAAGGAGGTACTTAGAACTTCCACTGGAGTGATTGACTCTTAGTTTCTTCCCCTGCCCTCGAAATTCAAACATAAACCATTCAATCTCTTGGATGGAGAGAGATGGGGGGCAGGCATGGCACTGGGAAGTTCTCGCGCCTAAAACTATGCTCCCTTTGTGGACCCTGGAGAGAGAACACATTCCCTCATTACTAAGACACTAGCTGCAGTGGGGTAGGTGTGGCTGGGCTGCATGCTCCACGGAGTGGGCAGGAGCTGGAAACACGTGTGAGCCCCACCCTCCTGGGTACAGCTATAGAGCCACGGCTTCAGACTCGGGCATCTCTGCACCACACCCGCTTTCAGGCTCAGAGGTGTCTGCTCCCACTGCCTGACTCTTTTCACGTCCCAGCTCCAATCTTGAAGTGAGGTTGGGGCTGAATCCAGGAGATGTCGCAGCCTGGCAGGGTGTGCCCATGCTTGGGGTAGTGCTGACATGGGAGCTCCCTGCCGCCTCGGCCCCCTTTGGACTTTGGGTGCTGTCGAGCATGTGTTGGAGGCTGACGAGAAACTAAGGGCAGCTCAGCGCTACCCTGTAGGTACCGCTTCTCACAAACAGCCTGGGCTCCATGAACAGAGGCAGGAGACTGACAGGATCCTAGATGGAAGGAGGGCGTGTCCCCAATGAAGCTCCACCTCCAAGCTGGGGAGGACCTGAATCCCGGGGTGGCTGAGCTGCGGGTCTTGCCGACCAGAATGAGGACTTGTGGTGCTTTTTCCAGGCCCACCATGGCTACCCATGGGCAGGTCAGCACACACTTCTTCCCCTCTGAGGTTCATAAAACCCCTGGACTGACCCAGATTTGAGGCGGTGACAGGACAGGCAGCTGGGGAGAAGGGCTACCCACTCCAGCGTTTCCTCTTTGCTGAGAGCTGAACATTCATTGGGTCACCCTGCCTGCAAAGAGGAGCTACCCACTGTGGGTCTCCTCTGAGCTGTTCTGTTGCTCAGTAAAGCTCCCCATTGCCTTGCTCACCCTCCACTTGTCTGAGTGTGTTTCATTCTTCCTGAACGAAGGACAAGAACTCTGGCACTGCCTAATGGCAGGGCTAAAAGAACTGTAACACAAACAGGGCTGAAACATGCCTCTTGCTCGCCACGTTGTGGGTGATAGAAGGAGAGAGGAGAGAAGGAAAGGAGCGCTGCACCCCTTCAAGGAGACCAGATGTTGGAGATCCCTGAGCTAGGGCTGTGACTCCCTCTTTGGGGTTCTGTGGTTCCTGATGATGCCAAGCTTTTTGGCACCACTGCATTCTGTGGTGCCAGCCGTGGAAGGTGTTTGAGGTATGGCTGCTCCAGCAGCAACCCTGCAGGGAGCTGATGCCCCGGCTGGCACCTGGAGCTGCCACCCCACTGCAGCAGGCACGCGTGGCTGTACGCAGTGGCCAGATCCCTCATTCGCTCATATACCCTTTGCCACTCTGTGCCTGGTTCACCTTTGGCAGGCATGGAATCCAGGCTGGTAGCATAAGCCAAGTGTGGCCTGCCAGACCAAGTGGGTGGAACAAGCCCAGTGGGCCCAAGCAAAACTCAGGCAAAGATGCCACTGGCCACAGAGATTTCCGGCTAGCAAAGCAACACCCCAGGTATCCCGTGATGTAAATTACAACTATTTCAATTTGTTGATCTTAAGGTACTTATAGAACATCCATGTGAAAGTCTAAAATACTTTGTAAATTACTCAGGTGACAGAATTACTTAGGAAATAAGCAGAAGGTGAAGTTTGTACATTTCCCATCTTAGAATTTGAGAACCATTTCCCTCCTTAGAATTTGAGAACCGTTTCCCTCTTATATTGTACGTGTGTGTATTTGATAACTTTCAATAATTGAAGTTATATGAAGATGGTCCCAACTTATGATGGTTCAACTTACTATTTTTCTACCTTACACTGGTGCAAAAACTACATTCAATAGAAACTGTACAAGTACCTCTATATTCATTCTGATTTGACTTTCAGTATAATATTCAGTAAATTTCATGAGATTTTCAATACTTTATAAGTAAGCTTTGTGTTAGAAGACTTTTCTTATCTAGCCTAACATTTTGTAGGCTAATGTTAGTGTTATGAGCATATTTAAGGTAGGCTAGGCTAAGCTATGATGTTCAGTAGGTTATTTGTATAAATAGGTTTTTGAATTATAATATTTTTAACTTAAAATAAGTTTATTGGTATGTAACCCCATTGTAAGTCAAGGAGCATTTGTATTTTTAAAGATAAAATTGTTTATACATGGTTCAGGATGCAGCTTTTTGTCTATAGATTATCAGAGAATATTTATGGTTTTTAAGGGGTTAAAATAGAAACTGTCCTGTGAATTATTTGCACTATGCTCTATCCAAGTGAAACTACTAAACCAAAACATTCTGTTGTTACTGTCATAGAGAAAAGGAAGAAGCTGAGATGTTAGCATCACCTCAATGTTTGTGATTTTTCCTCACAATTAGCATGACCTTTCTTTAACTAAAAATAGTGATGGCTATCTCAGAATGAATAAATTTTTACATGCATCTAGACTATCTCATATTATTTGCTGCCTGCCCTCTGTAACATCATATGATTAAAGTTGTGGCCTTCTGAATAGGGAATCATAGGGAAATGATTTATTTTTCATGCATATATTTCTAAACTTAGCCATTACTGCTATTATTTATTCATAACACTCTTCAAAGGAAAAATAAAAACAGCAGGTTGCATAAGCAGTGGTAAGCTAACATGTTGACAAGGAAAACATTCCACCAAAATTACATTCTACAGTTCAGAAGTTGGGGACAGCATTGTCACTCCTCAAAGTGCATTGATGATGTTTATTTAAGAATTTAAGTTGAGAATTACACCAGAAATGCAAGAGACATACGCTTTGCGTATGAAGAAAGCATTATGATAACTTTTGCTATCTGTACTGAAGTACAGCAAGCATTCCGATATTAAACAGGAGATTCTAAGATCAAGGACTTATTGGGAAATGGAGGTTAATGCTAGAATTTGTGAAGGCAAGTTGAAAATGTGTGTCAAAAGAACAAAAATTGTAAATCGTTTTGTTTTTTAACACGTAGAATTTAGAATTTACGGCAATAATATATATCAGATATTGTTATAAGTGTCAGGATATCAGAGATTAGTAAGATAAACAAATCCTTTCCCATGGAGCTTACTTTATAATAGAGTCTTGCAAAATGTATATAGAGTTAATAGGGTGTGTGTGTGTGTGTACACATACCTATATACAAACATATTTATACTATAAAAATATTAGAAATCAGTAAAATGATATGGAATTACTGAACGGGGAGTATTAGTGTGGAAAGTAAAATCAAGCAATGTGCAATGAAGGAGTTGTCCTTTGATTGCAAACTTGAATGAATGAAAGAAAACTGAGAAATAGGTAAAAATACTGGAGAAAATGCACAAATGCCAGTACATTAATGTTCATAGTGGTTGTTTGCATAATGTCCAAAACTGAAACAACTCAGATATCCTTTCATGGTAAGTGGATGAGCATATTATTACACTGGAATACTACAGCCATATGCTGAAATACTACTTAGTAACAAAAAGGATGTATGAATCCCAAGGACATTTTCCTGAGGAAAAAACCAATTTCAAAGGGTTACATACTGAATTATTGTATTTATATTATGTTTTGGAAGACATAAAATTACAATAATGATGATACATAAGTATTTGGCAGGGCTTAGGCTTGAGGAGGGGATGAGGAAATTTCTCTGTGGGGATGCCAGGGTTTAGGCTTGAGGGAGAATATGAGGAAATTTCTCTGTGGTAACGTAACAGTTCTGTATCCTAATTATGGTGATGGTTATTCAAATGTGCTCAGAGATAAAACTTCCTGGATCTTTATAGCCCACAAATCCATACTACTCCTGCCAAAATGTGTATTCCAAATAAGCTAGGTAGCTGAGGTAATAGTATTATACTAACATCTATTCCCCAATATGGGCAATGCCCTGTGATTATGGAAGATATTATTCTAGGGCAAACATGAGCTCCCTTATTTTTGCAACCTCTTGTGCAAAATAATCTGTAGCAATTTCAAAATTAAAACGCAATACTGGAAAAAGAACACCGATTAGATTTCTAGGAATGAAAAATGTAGCATGTTAGAGAAAAGTGGTAAATTTCCACAGCCCCTAGAAAGCCCTACACACATGTTTGTTAAATATAAAAGCAAATAAACAGTAAGTGTTCAAATGTAATTAAAATGAAATAGTCAAGGGATATATGCAGTAGTTAGAGGTAGCCAGGGTCCCATTACTGTTTAAATGGTATTTTATCTGGGATGTGAAAACATTACAGTATTTGGAGATGGAAAGTAAATTGAATTCATTCATAATTTACAACATAGCTGGTGAAAGATTTTTCTCTGAGACTGATAACCAATTGGCCACTATTTAACATGCTCCTATAGGCTTAGCCACAGTAATAGGTGAAGAAGTAAAAATGGAAGGTATAAGAAGGTAAAAAGAAACTGAGCTTACTAGAATAAAATATGATTTATTCTTAGAAAAGCATAAAGAATCTTCAAAAAGACTGCTATTTAATGTAAATGGATCTAATAGCTTAGGTTTACTTTTTGCAAGGCTTTTGATTGCAATCAGTGAATTCCTATTATCCATGATATAAAAAAAAATGACTTTAAGAAAAACGTAATATAGCCAGTTGTGATAGCTCATACCTGTAATCCCAACACATTCAGAGGCTGAGGCAGGAGGATCACATAAAGTCAGGAGTTTGAGACTGCTCTGAGCAACACAGTGAGGCCCTTGTCTCTACAAAAAAATTAAAAATTAGCCGGGTGTGGTGGCACGTGCTTGTAGTCTAAGCTAGGCACTGCATTTCAACCTGGGTAAAAAGTCAGACTCTCTTTCTAAAAAATAAATAATAAAATATAATTAATTTAAATTAAATTGCACAATACAACTGAATGAATAATATCAAATGGCTAGCTAAAATCTGAAACAAAGATATGCTAGACTCCAAACAGTCTGGTCATTGTAAAGATTTATGCTCTCTTCAAATTTGTCTATTTATTCAATGCAATTCCAATTAAATCTCTATCAAATTTGTTTTGGGAGTAAATGAACATCTGATTCTAAAATTTATACAAAGTACTTTGTTTCAATAAGAGCCAAAATATTCTTGGAAAAGAAAAAAAAACATGTGGGAGGATTTACTCTATTAAATATCCATTTATTATAAAGCTGTAATAAAATAATATGCATTTGTCACATGTATAAGCGCATAACAAAACATGTGTAATACTGGGGTTCAGGTTATCCTCAGCTCCCCTGACAGGATGTTTCTCCAGGTTCTTGGTCTCCTGCCCTCTCAAGAATGAGAGAGGGGACTACTGTGCAGTGTGCAGTAAATGCCGAACTCAAAATGTTGGTAGAAAGTGATTTATTTAAAGAGAGAGAGAAACAGGAGAAGGAAAGAGAAAGAAACAGCTAACTCTCACAATGAGTGAGAGAATCCGGAAAGATGGAATCGAGGAGAGGAAAGCAGCTTCCACACTGAGTGGAAGGGAATAGAGAGAGATGGAGTTTAGGAGGGGAGGACAGGCTTCCATAAGAGAGTGTGGAAGGGGACTCCAGAGGGGAAATCCAGGAGAGAGAAAGATGGCTTCCACGAAGGGAGTGTACGTGGAGGGGGATCCAAACACGGAGTCTGAAGGGGTGTGGAAGAAGGGGACTTTTAACTTGGGAGGAACCCCCACCTTCTCTAAGACCCCAGGCCAATGAAAGGAGTTCCTTAGAACTTCCACTGGAGTGATCAACTCTTAGTTTCTTCCCACGCCCTCGAAATTCAAACATAAACCATTGAACCTCCCAGATGGGGAGAGATGGGAGGGAGGCATGGCGCTGGGAAATGCTTGTCATTAAAACTACACCCCTCTGTGGACCCGGAAAGAGCACACATTCCCTCACATGTATTATAAAGGAACCAAATTAGACCAACATTTATAAAAAGGACATTTCAGAGCAGAATAGGAAAGTTGTTTTTCAATAAATAGTGATATGCCATTAGGAAATACATATACAAAAAGCAAATAAAAGTTAATACATACTGAAATCCATTCATACAAATAAGACTAAGTAAAACTTACATCTAAGAGGAATGTTAATTCATTAAGTTATGTTAAATAAATGTGAAACTATTTTCACTAATTTGATAAAGCTATTAACTCAGGTTTTTGGCTTGTAATTTTGCTATTTATCCTCCAGAACAGGTGGAATACCTTCATCCCCCACCTTGTCTCCTTCTTACTTTGGATTGATCATTTGAATTGTTTTGGTCATTAAAATGAGCCAGAAGTGACACGGTGCTCTTTACAAGCTCAGGACTTAAGAGGTTTAAAGTGGCAACTTAATATTTTTTTCCACTTCTGCTCTCACGTTGTGAAGAATGTGGACCAGCAAGTCCTCTGTTCCTAGAAGGAGAATGAGAGACACTTGGACAGCTACCTGCACTGAGTTGAAACCCAAAGAAAAGGCAACATATCTGAATCACGGTTGTGTAATGAGAAGCAGTCACTCTGCCAATACTAACCCTCCAGCAGAGTTGTGAGCAAAAGTTAAATATTGTTGTTTGAAGCTACTGAATATTGGACTGATTTTATATTGAGAATTAAGTTGGGAATCACTAATGTGAATTTGGGGAAGAAAACTACATTTTTAAAATGGGAGTTGAACAGCATTAAAATATTGATAAATTGAACCACATTAAAATTATATCATTTTTTATAAAACATTATGAGAACAAAAAGCAAGCCATAAAAGAGAATTTTTTTTCCTGAAAATATGAAAAAGTTTTTCAAATCTGTAGCAAAAGAACATCAAAATAGAAAGAATAGGTAAGATAATTCTTCAGGCACTGTATGAAACAGTATATCCAAATGGCCAACAAACATTTGAAAAGAAGGATCATTTCATTAGCAATTGCATTGCTGTAAATTTAAAGCAAATTAACAGAAATTCATGATTTGATTAATGCAAATTAAGAGAAAAATGAGATAGTACGACATATTCCCAGAATAAATACAATTTAAAGGCCTGAAGATAGCAAGTATTGGATTTTGAGGCAAATAGTGTCTCGAATGCTGCTTGTGGGATTATAAATCAACTATACAACTTTGAAAAGTCATTATTTTCTAGTAAAACTAATTACACATTAATGAAAAATTAATAATTCCATTTGTAGATATTTGAGAGTGCTTATATTTACTGAGATATCACAACAATGTTCAGGGCAGTGTCACAAATAGATGGCAAATAACAGGAAACAGGCCCAATACTCACTGACAGTGAAATGATGAAAAATGAACAGAATGTACTTATGCATAACAAGGGTGACTCTTATGAGGCAATAATGAATAATCATGCCACAGAGATACACAAGGTACAAATTTCCAAATTAATTTAAAACCAGTCAAAACTAAGCTTATAGTATTAGAAGACAAGATGGTGGTTACACTGTGGAATGAGGAGTGTGTCATTATTAGGATATAAAACTGAAAAAGCATCTGCAGTGTGAGTAATATTTCTTCCCCTGGGGCCATGGTTATACAAGAGTTCTCAAATTGTAAAATTTATTCAGTTGTTCATTTAAAAATGTATGTTTTTGCATTTGATTATTACATATCAGCTGAAAAAATACCCATAATCAAATTGCCAACAACACAAAAGCCCAGAGCCAGGCAGATTCACAGTCTAATACTACAATACATTCAAAGAATAATTGGCACTAAACCTATGGAAATTGTTCCAAAAGATTGAGAAAGAGAGAGTACTCCATAATTTATTCTATGAAGCCAGCATCACCCTGATACTAACACTAGGAAAGGACATTATACACACACACACACACACACACACACACACACACACACACACACACACAGGCTAATATCCCTGACGAAGGTAGATGTGAATACCCTCAACAAAATACTAGCAAACCAAATCCAACAGCACATCAGAAGGATAATTCACCAAGGTCAAGTGAGTTTTATCCCAGGGATACAAGGATGGTTCAACATAACATAAGTCAATAAATGTGATTCACCACATAAACAGAATTGAAAACAAAACAACATGGTCATCTGAATAGATGCAGAAAAAGCATTCAACAAAATTCAGTATCCCTTTATGGCAAATACCTTCAACAAACTAAGTCTAGAAGGACCATATCTCAAAATAATACAAGCCATATATGACAGACCCACAGCCAAAATCATAGTGAATGGGGAAAATCTGAAAGCATTTCCCTTGAGAACTGAAATAAAACCAGGATGCCCACTTTCACCACTTCTATTTAGCATAGTACTGGAAGTCCTAGCCAGAGCAATCAGGCAAGAGAAAGAAGGAAAAGACATCCAAATTGGAAAAGAGGAGGTCAAACTATCTCTGTTTGCTGAAGTTATGATCCTATATCTAGAAAATTTCTCCAAAAGACTCCCAGGTTAATCAACGAATTCAGTAAAGTCTGAGGTTACAAAATCAATGAACACAAGTCAGTAGCATTGTTATACACCACCAACAATCAAGTTAAGAATCAAATGAAAAGTTCAGTCCCATTTAAGATACCTGCAAAAAATAAAAATAAAATACCTAGAAATATATTTAACCAAGGAGCTAAAAAGATTTCTACATGGGAAATTATAAAACACTACTGGAAAAAATCTTAAATGACACTAGCGAATGGAAAAATATCCCATGCTCATTGATAGGGAGAATCAACATCATAAAAATGACCATGCTGCCTGAAGAAATCTAGACTCATTGCAATTCCTATCAGTATATACCAACATCATTTTTACAGCATTAGAAAAAGCAATCCTAAAATTCACATGGAACCAAAAGAGAGCCTAAATAGCCAAAGCAATCCTAAGCAAAAAGAACAAATCTAGAAGCATTATATCACCCAACTTCAAATTATAATACAAGGATGTAGTAACCAAAACAGCATGGTACTGATGTAAAAGTAGATACATAGACCAATAGAACAGAATAGAGAATCAGAAATAAAGCCAAATTCTTATCAACCAACTGATCTTTGACAAATCATACAAAAACATAAATTAGGAAAAAGAACCCTATTCAATAAGTTGTGCTCAAAAACCTGAATAGCTATATGTAGAAGATTGAAACTGGATCCGTCGCTCTCACCTCATAAAAAATCAACTCCAGATGGATTAAATATTTAAATCTAAGACCTGAAAACATAAAACTTCTAGAAGAAAATCTAGGAAAAACTATTTTAGACCTTACCCTAGGCAAATAATTTTACCTAAGACCCCAAAAGCAAATGCAATCAGGACAAAAATAAATAAATGGAACTTACTTAAACTAAAAAGCTCCAGCATAATAAAAGAAATAATTACCAGAGTAAACAGGCACCCCAGAGGATTAGAGAAATTATCTGGCAACTGTATGCAACAGAGGACTGATATACAGAATCTACAAGAACCGCAATCAAATCAGCAAGAAAAAAAAAATTTCACCAAAAAGTGAATAAATTACATGAATAGACATTTCTCAAAAGAAGACACACAGATGGCCAACAAACATCTAAAAAAAATGCTTAACATCACTAATCATCAGGGAGATACAGTCCACGATGAGATACCTCCTTATACCATCAAGATGGCCATTATTAAAAAGTCAAAAAAAAAAAATAAAGATATTGGTGTAGATATAGTAAAAGGAAATGCTTATATACTGTTGGTGGGAATCTAAATTAATACAACCTCTACAGGAAACAGTATGGAAATTCTCAAATAATTAAAAATACATCTACCATTTGAAACCGCAATCTCACTCATGGGTATCCAAAGGAAAGTAAGTCATTATATTAAAAAGACCCCTGAACACATACATTTATTACAGCACAATTTACAATTGCAAAGATATGGAACCGGTTTAAGTGCTCATCAGCTGATGAGTTCATAAAGAAAATGTAATAATACACCATGGAATACTACTGAGCCAAATAAAAGAATAAAATAATGTCTTTTGCAGCAACTTGGTTAGAACTGAAGGCCTTTATTCTAAGGGAAGTAACTCAGGAATGGACAACCAAATACCATATGCTCTCACTTTTAAGTTGGAGGTAAGCTGTAGGTATACAAAGCATGCAGAGTGGTGTAATGGACACTGAAGACTGAGAAGGGTAGAGAGTGAGACGGGGGAGAGAATAAAAAATGCGTACTGGGTACAATGTACACTACTTGGGTGACAGGTGCAATAAAATCTCAGACTTCACCCTAAACAATTCATCCACGTAATCAAAAATCACTTGTACCCCAAAGTTATTGAAATATTATATATACATGTATATGTGTGAAGGGGGTGTGTGTGTGTGTGCGTGTGTGTGTATATATATATATATATGTATATATGTATATATGTGTGTGTATATATGTATATATATGCGTGTGTGTGTGTGTGTGTGTGTGTGTGTATATATATATATATATATAAAGCATACAAAAATATAAATTAGGAAAAAGAACCCTATTCAATAAATGGTGCTCAAAAACCTGAATAGCTACATATAGAAGACTGAAACTGGATCCGTATCTCTCACCACATAAAAAAATCAGCTCCAGATGGATTAAAGATTTAAATCTAAGACCTGAAACCATAAAACTTGAAACCATATATGTGTGTATATGTATATGTATAAGTATATGTATATGTATATAGAGAGAGAGCCACAACTTTAATGACAGGAACAAATAAATAAATAAAATTTACCCCATACTACATTGCAGAGCAGAGACTATAGTCAGTATAGGGAGCCTTAAGTGGTGTTAGAAATGCCAGTCAAGTTCTGGCTTGGACTAGATTATTAGTGGTGTGGATGTTAAGTAGTGATGATAGATCATGCACGAGGGGAAGAGAAATTAAGAATGACTGCAAAGGCTTAGGCCTCGGTAACAGGATCACTGATGTGCAGCTACGGGGGCGGTGGGGGTAAAATGGTTTAGATATGTATTGAATAGGGTGTGTTTGCTGTTGTCCCTTTTTTTGGCTTCAAGATATCTTATGTTTATAAGACTTATTAAAATTCAACTGAAGATGGCATTATAGGCATTTGAGTCATTTGGAGCTTAAGAGAGGACTAGCCTATCTTTTAAGTTTTGTGAATAATCACCACACAATCCTTTAAAAAGTGTTATTAGATGAAATATCATGAACAGGATATGTAGAAAAGTAACAAGGGTTAATGATCGAACCCTGAGGCACTTTGCCCATTATGAAGGAAGAAGCCAGAAAAGAAGAAAGAGAGCTAGGGAACTAAGCGTGCAGGTGCGCGCACGCGCACACACACACACACACACACACACACTCACAGAGAGAGAGAGAGAGAGAGAGAGAGAGAGAGAGAGAGAGAGAGAGAGAGACAGAGAAATCGTGATAACACAAGCTATAAAGTGAACATTTGAAACAAAGTCTATATGGTATTAAAGCACATTTCTCTGAATTTTATGATAATTAAGGTAAAAGAGGAAGCTAAATTATACAGACGAAAGAAAGAAAAATTTTTGAGACATGCCACAATCACCCATATCATGTGTGTTCTCCTTCTTGGCAACAAGTAACAGTTGGTATGTTTCCAAGATGTCCTTGCCAGGAGAGACTTGACAAACCCCATGACTGGTAACTGGACCAGCAGGTCAGATGCTGTTTCTAACATTTACTCTTGACTTCTCTCCTTTCGCCCATATAGCTCATATAAGCTCATATAAGGCTTTCTAGATTGGAAAGCTCCCAAGTCACAGTATCTGTCCTGGGCCATGACAAAATGAGGTTCATCTCTATGAATATCATAAACCAACCTAGATTTAACTGCATCCAAAACTTCCTAATACATTGATGGAAGTATTCAATTTTTTCTTGGGAAAATGGTGAGGCAGCTAATCCTTTCAGAGTAACTGCTGAATTGAATTACTTTCTTTATTCTTTTCTCAATCAATTGTTCCATCTGAAAGAGTGGATTCACAACATTTGCAGCCACTGAGAGATCAATTGCTAACTCATATAAACTCTTTTATCTAACAGTATCAAAATTTGTGGTGTGCTTCTCTGAATATTTGTCCTGAGAGTACATGCTTGCAGGGATTCATCAGACTTCTGATAATTCTAAGTAAAAAGTCCCTGTTTTTTCCACTCTGAGTTTTGTGCTAACTAGCCAGGGTCTCACCATACATGCCTTTTGGGCAATCAGAATTCTTAATGGTATTACTTTGAAAATAAGCATGATATCTTTCCAAACGACCATGAAGCCTGAGATTTTCTTATAATGGGGAAAAGCTGGTCATCCTCGTTTTTCTCTACCAATCTTCCTGCTTCCTCCTTTAGATGTCTAATTTTTATCTGGGGTACTAAAAATTGTCAGGGACTATATCTTTTGCTAATTTGCCTTCTACTAGATGCTGTCTATTAATTTAGTCAATTGCCCCATGTAATTGTCTATTTCCTCCAAATTGCATAAATAGAATTTTTTCCCCTACATTCTTTTTCAAAGATCTAGCTTCATCTCAATGACACATTGGAAACTATCCCTGCATTAAAACCTCATTATGTTGTTAATGCAACTTAACTTCAAAATGAATTTTAAAGCTTTTATTTCCCTTTCTCTTGGGTTTCAAAATATAACCTTGAAAGGAACCGCAGAAGCCCTGTCTCCTAGCCTTAAGATAGACTCCAACGTCCCTCCCTTTGTCACTGTCTATGCTGCCTTCACATTTATTTAACTGCATGCCAATGTCTAACTATGTGCCTTCTTAGCAGTTCCAGTGTAATCTTGACACAGACAGACTAAGCCTGGAGACCCAGTTGCAAAATTCCAGAGGTTACTTCAAAGCAGATAGTAAACACGGTCACTGTTGAAATGAGGCCAGCCTGAGATCCAGGTGAACTGGGACCCAAGATAGCTGCCAGAACAAGATACACAGACAATGTATTCAGCACAATTCTTGCACGAGTTCCTTATCAATTTTCCTTTTTTAAACTCCTGCGTCCCCAACACCTGGCCACAAATTAAAGTGGTTACTTTGACTGGAAATCCAGCCATTTCCCCTTTAGGAGTTTTAGTTAATAACGTCACTTTCTAACAGACCTTGCTCTTTTTAATTGGACTCTGCAAGCAGTGAGCCTCCGGACCTGCATTAGATTATGGTGTTTACTATATCCTCAGTGTGCTAATGAAAAACTGTCTTAACCATTGTGATGCATGGGCCTGAGAGTCTATAATGCTGTTGGCCCTATATAGAGAAGAAAAGATTGAATTGTCAATTAGATTCAAATGTGTCTGGGATCTTTCCAAGAACTCAATGTTGTTCATATCCAAAACATGCAATCGAAAAACAGTCACAGGTTAAACATTCTTTCTTTATAGGACTCAGATTTTCCAATGCAACGCCACCAAAATGGTTTTTATCTCCTGCATTTTATCTCCTGCATTTGGACCCATTTTTGTTTGGAAATCTAACAGAAGATGTTGGTTTTGAGCAATATAAATGGAGATACTGCTGCGCAAAAGAAAACCATTTTAATTTTAAAATATTTCCCCTTTATAGTCATTGATTAATGGCTTTTTGGACTACTCTTGATTCTCTAGACACCTAGGGATCCTATAAATCTATAAGGGCCAAATTTACTTATAGTCAGCAATCTTGAGAAATCTGGTGTGACCTGCTATAATTATTTTATACATTAGGGCTGTCCATTAACTTTTCGTTAGTAAATAATATTAAATGTGTTACAAATTCTAATATATACAATTTCTCCCCCAAGCAGATTTGACTTCAACTGTTTCTTCTCCTGCGACATCTATGGTAGAGGAGTGAATGGTATAGTCCTCTTGCTAACCACAATTTTCTTCCCATATGTAAAGGCTATTTTTGAATTTATGGTTTCTAGTAACCAGGTCAAATAATTTATAATTAAAATATTAAATAATTTATTTTAAGCATATATATATATATATAACATATATAAAAACATTATGATGTTTTTATTTTATTTTGTAACATTACTATCAATCACTAAAAAATTATTACCTTATCAAAAACCAAATTTTCATTTTAATTATTTCTCTTTCAAAATTGTGTTTGGAAGAGCAATAATTAAAATTTGGGAGGATTTAATATTTACTCATATTGAAAAATGTTTTAAGAAATATTTTTTAATTACATGTGTGTATATTAAAATATTTGCAATTATATTATAAAACAAACATTATATTCTATTTTTAATTAACAGCTTTATCTAGAAAATTAACAGGTAGATTTTCCTTATGTAGCCTAAAATATTTTATCTTTATTAAATATAATTTTTAAAATCTAAAATATTACTTTGTTTTAAGTATAAACAAAATGGATTGGACGTTCTACTCACTTCATAATTAAATTGTGAGACCACTGCATCTCTTAAGACCAGGTAAGATCAGTTTAAATGTAAGAATATAAAATATATTAGCAACATAGTAAAAATAACCTAATTCAGGTATAGGCAACCAAACAATAAGAAAATCCCTGTTGTTTTCAATGACACTGGTTACATTTACCAAAACTAACCACATGCTGTGTCATAAATTATTAAAAACATTAAAATAAGTTATTTTTGTATAGTTGAATTGAGCTAGAAATAAATATCAAAAAATAAAATCTCACTATTTGGGAGAAAACACTTTTAAGTAGCCTATGTTTAATAAATATTAAAATAAAACTCCATGAAAGATAGCTAGAAACATATGAAGCTAGTTGCATGCAATTTAACTTTATTCAGAAAACAAGTTATAGTTTTAATTTTATATATTTGTAAAATAGTAAGGTAGAAATACAGTTATTAACTGTTCCATCTCAAGAAACCAAGAAAATTATAATAAAATCAGTATAAAAATACAGAATGGATGGAATCATAAAAATAAGAACATTATATATTTTGAACGTGTAATACAATGAAATCAAAAGAGAACTATTAGTTCTTTGAAAAGAACATTAAATTTAATAATTCTTCCATAAACCTGAAGAAAAAATTAATAGAAAAAATACAAAGTATCAATGTCAGCATTGAAAATACAAACATCCTCCTGAAAATAAAAACAAAATAAGAGGTAGCTTAAACATTTTAAGTTAATAAAGAGAAAGTTTTGAGTAAATGGGAAATTCTTTTAAAAATAAATTTATAACTCAGAGATATGAAAAATTAAAAGACTCGAACATTTTTAGTGACTCAATTACCTTAAGGGAACAGGCCATAATTGATTGCACTAAACTTTAAATATACAGTTAATGAGAACAAAAAAAAGCAGTAAACATTTCGTGTAAAAATTTATAAAGCCAAGTGTGAAACAAATTATCAGGCATTTTGTGAGAATATTTTCTTAACCTGGTCAAAGTTCTGTGTGAACTATCTTCTGAAATGTACCTGAGCAAGATTTTAAAGATGTGATGACATTTTCTGGAAGGAGAAAAATACTGTCCTTTCTCAGGTCTGAATGTAACTTCTGTTTCTATATTAAGGAATGCAAAAGTTCATAGCTCACACATATTCATTTTTAATACATTTATATGAGCATCTCCAAGCTGCTTAGGCTCCAATTACTTTTTTTATTGCTTTATGGTGAAAGTGCTATATTCTAAAAAGACTTGTGCCTAGTGTTAAACTGAGTTTTGTGTTTTACAAGGAAAATTTATTTCCAAATTAATACTGCAAAATGGCTACTATGACTTAAATAAATGACACCAACATTGAGAAACATAGTTTTGTCATTGTGCAAGAAAGGGCATATTTTTCCTCACCAGAATCAGATAAGATAGAAATAAAGAAGGAAGTTAAATATCTTAATATGATAGAAGAGATTTGTTTTTCTAAATATTTTATCTTTTGCTTCAGCCTCTTGCTTCAAAAGCTTGAAATTCAACTACATAGAGTAGATTAAGCTCGGTATTTTTCATTCAAAATTATTCTAGCTATACTCACTTCTATGTAAATATGGAAACTTAGTACATTTAGAAATGTTCACAAAATCTTAAGCAATGAAATTCATCAAAATATATAATTTGTGTGATGTAGATTTGCCTTATTTTATATGATATGTGAGAATCATACAGTAATGAGGCCGTTACATCAGCTAGTGCAGAAAAAATTAAAATATATTATAAAACTCCTTCTAAAGCTTATATTAAAAATAGAAAAATAATATGGTCTAGAGACAATTGTTTGTCAAAATAATGTAATTACATATATTCCATCTCTTTCTAACAAGAGATGTTTTTTAATATATTGGTTGTAGCTATTATTTGTTTAAGGTATTTTAAACTACATTTACATGTCAATCTCAAACCTACAGAATCGTTGAGAGTATAGTGAAAAGAACTTTTTGTTTTTGAAAACAAAATGAAACAAATTGACAATCTGATTCCCAGAAACTTTGGTATATGTTTTCTCTCAACCGGGACATGTTCCTGTGTAACCTTAATACCTATACCCATCAAAATCAGGAAAAGGACCTTGATTAGTCATTCCCATCTAATCCACAGATCATATAAAAGTTTTGCCAATTGCCCTAATAATGCCGTTTCTAGCATTTTTCTAAAATGATTGAGTTCACTCTTGAGTTTGTCAGTTTCCTTTAGTCTCTCCTTCCATCTGAAATGCTTGTTTATCTTTGATTCATATGTGTTTGGCACTTTTGAAGATTGTAGGCTGGTTATTTGGTAAGATATTTTCAACTTAGGTTTGTTTATGTCTCCTTGTGTTTAGATTCAGGTTATAAACAGTGAGGCTATGTTATTATTGCATTCTATAAGGGGCTCACAATTCTCATATGTCTACTTATTGACAACATTTATTTTTTAATGTATGTTTAAATATATGTATAATATTATATATATTTATAAGGCACATCATAATGTTTTGATGTATATGTACATATTCAGGTAATTCTAGTTGAGTGTTTTACTAAATTATCTTCTTCAAGGTTTTGGAAGCTACTTTCTTCTCATACCTTATCAGAAAGTATTTTCATGCTTGATTGACTTTGTAGCAAACTTCTAATGATGAGAGGAGATTTGTGGGAATCTTCATGGAAAGGAGAGAGAGCACAGTCTGTGAAACTAAATAGAACAGGTGCTACTCTTTCCAGCCAGGGTGCTTCATTAATTAAAAGAAATCACCTGTTAATAATCATTTTTGTTTCCCTTTTATCAAACATTGTTTGTGATATATCTTAAACATTGACAAAATATTTGTTGATAAATGAAAGATACAGTGAATGAATAATTAAACGCAAGTTTTTATTCACTAATATGCAGTTGGGCTTTGACAATTGCTGTGGTGTTTTGTTTTAGCCATTGTTGTCATTTTTTAATTGTTTGTATTTATTGAACCAACTTAATAGTTGATGGCTTACTTATTTTTCAGGGACTGATTGAGAGGTTGCAGGTGATGGCATACAATAAGATAATAATTACAGTAATAAAGACAATAATAGTAATATTTATGATGATTATTATAATAAACATGAAATGAAACACTATATTATCTGTTCCAAGAATTTATGCCACAGAACCAAAGAACATATAACAAACACAGAAAGAGGAGATTAATAAGCAGTATAGTCTGAGAAACAACAAGGTAATATCTAGGTGTAATTAGTAATTGTATTGATAATTATAGTAGTCTTATAATTTTCTTTTCTCTTTTTTCTCCCTCTCCCTCTCCTTACCTCTATCTCTATTTCAATCTTTTTCTCTCCAGGTATCAATGATTATTTTAAAAGTCTTTCTAAATGAGGTGATGTTAATATTAATATTGACATTAATATTAAGCTTATTCTTTAAACCAAGAAATATTTGGTTTTATACTGGTTGTGGTATGTGTGACATGTGACAGATAAAACTGAAATAAGATCCCAGGGTCAGTTGTGGAAAGTTTTTTGTCAAGTTAATTAGCTTGGGTTATTCCTCATAGTTGGTAATAGGTTATAAAGAAAGAAATGACTGTAGAAATGAGCATTTTTGATGAATTTCCTAACACTAATAAGATTAAAGTATGCATTAATTTTACATCAGTTTTAAAAATTAGTAATATGATGAACAAATGCAAGGTGAGTCTACATTTCTTATATTTCCCTTGTTATTGCTACCATACTGGTATCATAGCTTTGTTGTGTTTAAAAAGAAGCATTTCAAAGAAAAAAAAAAGAAGTATTTCTCCCCTTCATGAGTTATTTTTAAAAATTTGATGAAGTAAAAACAATTACACAAAAGCAAGTGGAGATAATAGTAAATGGGGATCAATAAATGTATGGCTTATGGCTGATGCTGATAGTGTCCCTGTGTATTGGAAAATCATTATTATTTTTAATTTGACATATGGTGTGGCAAATTAACTACATGCCTATGAACATTGGGCACCATGCAATACATTATCAAAAACATTATCACTTTTAGTTCCCATAAATGACTACTGCCTTTTTTCCATATCAATATATATTTGCTGATAAATGAAAAATCATCATTAAAATTTCTACTGATAATCAACACCCTCTAAATTGAAGAAGACACTAACTTCAATTACATTGTTAGCAGGTTAAAAAAAAATCATTTGCAGATACAACAAGGAGATTTTACTCTTGTAGAATTATTTTAGGAGGATCATTGGCAGCATTGCTCAGGAATTGGCATTTACCTATGTGCTGCAATAACATTTGTCTGAAAATGCCTAAGGAACTTATTCAGGGAAAAAAAATCCATAATTGTATCGTCAATTTTTAAACTGGACTACCCATTTTAAAAACAGTTAATTTATTGTAAAAATTGGGTTAGTCTCAACATCTGTTTTTCCAACAAATGCTGAGAAGGATAACGCTTCATATTATGAATGTTACTTTACTTTTGCTTTCCTTCAAAAGGAGAAATTATGGTTATAAGGACATTTATATTTTTTCCTAAGAACATTTAATACATTTTGTTATTATATTTGTCTTTTTACAGTTTTCATCTGAATTCTTAATGCAAAGTAATGAGTTTTTTTTTTTACTTTTAAAAAATCCTCTATATAGACATATCTGTTCAAGATATTATAATAATGTATTACTTAAGAATTTATTTTAGTAATGAATTAAATAAATTTATTTATTTAAGTAATAATGTATTACTCTCCTAAGGATCAAAACTCTACATAACCCACAATGATTAAGAGTAGGGAATAAGAACAACTAAAATACAAAAATTTAATATTAGCAATTTAGTTTTTAAAATCTGCTTGCTGTAGCATGCAAATTCAAGCAACATTAATTTCAAGGAAATAGAGCCATGATAAATTTGTTTAGTGTCAGTTTGGGATAAGCCAAGTATAAAATAGGATTGAAGATGGTATTTTCTCTGAACTTCAAAGAGAACATAGATTGATTTTTAACATAAAGTTAGTAGTTAAATCAGGTGTACACACAGCAAACCTTTGTGATATTAATTACAAAGTTGTGTTTTCATTAAGTCTGAGGATTGAAGCAGGTCTTTTTCTTTTATAGTAAAAATAAAATAAATTATATATTAATAAAAATGTTACATAGTAATTTCTAAGGCTATATAACTATAAGAAATTACTTGAATATGCAATTCATTCTTTAAGATGCATATTTGAATGAAATTACCATAAAGACATGTATATGCTTATCTGTGTTACAATATGCATGTGGAAATAGTATCATTCACTGAATAAACTAGCATTACTATGAACAGATGAGGATTTGTATGTATTTTCATGCAGCAAAATATTACATTAAACTTAAATTCATTACATAGACTGCTCACCAATTACATGTATGAGTATGTGTGGTTAATCAAGGTATGTGTCTGTTATATTAAAATTTGTATATATCTAAGTATATATTATTTTAACATTTTTTAATTTTTGGATTAGATCCTAAAATAGATTGATATACAAAAATTAAAAGTAAAGAAATAAATCTCCTAGTACATAAGACCATGGTTTGGGATTTAATATAGGAGAGAATTGTTATCTTTACCCATTTCTGTCAGGTAAAATAAACTGGGGGCAGGAGGTGGGAAGAACAAAGGAAAGATAGAAAGGAAAGCCACACTTGCTATGAAGCAAGGAAACAAATAATTCGAATGAGAGATTATATGAAGAAGGAAGAGTAAATGGTAAAAAACAAAATCCCAGGAACAGGATGATCATGCAGAGAAGAAATATGTGTGTGTGTGTGTGTGTCTATATACATATATACACACAAACATATATATGTAGTATATATGTAGGTATCTTGGACAAACATGCACAAAAATAATATATAAAAGTTAGAATCTGAAAAAATTATACTATGAAACACATAAATTTTAAAAATAGAATGATTTTATGGAAGATGGTAGAGTAGGAAGCTCTAGAAACCAGTTCTTTCAGGAGAATAATTATTGAGCTGGCAAGAACTGTCAGAATAAATTATTTTCAAGCACTAGACTGCAGTAAAATACTTGCAGTGTCCACTGGAATGCTTATTGAAAAAAATAGTCTGATGTATTTTGACTTTCTGTGTTTAATATATATTATTTATATATATAATGGCTATATATATATATATATATATATACAGTGATTATATATAAAACATTGTATACACATAGTATTTATGTATATAGTGTTTATGTATGTGTGTGTGTGTGTGTATATATATATATGTATATGGAGAAAGAAGTTTAATTTTTAAAATGGCTTACAGGATTATGGAGGCCAGCATGCCTGAGATTTGTAGTACAGATCAGCAGTCTAGAAATTCAGGAAGGAGTTGATGTTACAATCATTAGTCCACGGTTCAGGGAGCAGCAAGATAAAAATGTAGGCATTATCTCTCTTCTTTCTGTTTACATTTTAAGCATGACTTCTTCCTCTGTGGGAAGTGTCATTATTCATTATTAATAAAAAAATTAAATGTAAATTGATTAAATTCATCAATTAAAAGACAGAGATTGAGAGATTGTAATTTTTTCAAAAAGACTAAATTATGCTTTGCTTATAAGAGATTCATTTTAGAATCAAAGACACAAATAGTTTGAAAGCACAAAAAAAGAAAACAAGTATCCCCTACAGATAATATTCAATAATAATCAAACAATAGCTAGAGTGGCTATACTATTATAAGACTAATTAGATTTCAAGTAAAAGTAGCTGGAAGAATGAAAGGACAAGTATTTTGATAAAAAGTTGAAATCATCAACAAGATATGACAATTATGAAATAAACACAAAACAACAGAGTTCTAAAATATGTAAAGAAAATTTGTCAGAATTGGAGTTAAATACACAGTTATACAAAAAAAAATGGGGAATTTCCAAACCTACAACAAAACTATGTAATTATTAAAATGTATACAAACGGTCTAGGGGTAGACCACATGTAATATAATTAAGAGTAGAGAAATAAACACTTATGGCCAATAAATATTTTAGAAGGGTGCTAAGACCATTCAATGGAAAAATACCATACTTCAATAAATACTGCTATAACTTGATAAATACATGCAAAAGAATAAAATTGGATCTCTACCTCATTTGATATACAGTAATAAAAATGAATTAGCAACCTAAATATAACAGGAAAATTATAAAACTCTTAAAACTTGAATGTAAATCTTCATGACCTCATATTTATCAGTGGAATCTTAGATTTGACAACAAAACATGAGAGAGCAAAGGAAACAGATAAGTTAGACTTCATTGAATTTAAAGCCTTTGTGTATCCATGAACACTATTGAGAAAGTGAAGACAATCCACAGAATAGAAGAAAATATTTGCAAATTATGCAGTCCATAAAGGTTCAGTATGAAGAATATAGACAGTTTACAATATTTTATCAACAAAACGTGAACAACTCAATTTAAAAATGAGCAAAGGACTTGAATAGACATTTCTCCAAAGAAGATATACAAATGACCAACCAGCAAATAAAAAGATGTTCAATACCATTGGCATTAAGGAAATACAACTCAAAACCACAATGTGTCACAACTTCACACTCACAATGATGACTATAGTAAAATGAAAGGAAAACGAGTGGTGTTATGTTTGCCAACTTCACCCTCCCAATCATTTAGTTAGACCACTCATTATCAGTCCTCATTCTTTTCCATTCAATTGCCACTCTAGCTGCACATTTTCAGGCTCCAGTAGTCTGTAAATTCCATGGAGACATGATTGATAAGTAAACCACCTAATCTGGGGCTTCATAGCTCTTTGGACTTGATATCTGCTCAAGGTAACCTGTAATCTGTGAATAATCCAGCCACCTAATCATGGAAACCTTTAAATATCACTAACATGTCCTCTCATGAGCATTAGTTACCCACTGACAATGCACCCACATCATTATTAGTTCTTCAGGATGAATTTTCTGTTTTTTTGCTGGTCCAGTCAACCATTTCAACCATGCAATAGCATAACAAACCATTCTATGTTAGGAGACACTCTGAGATGCTTCTGAACATCATCAATAAGCATCACCTTGAAGAATTAGGATGTTGTTCATCAGCAGAGAAATCAGTGGGTACACAGATACCCTTCCTTTAACATCTGTAGAGAGATATGTTTGGGTTGAGACACAAATATGTGCAATATTGGTTTGGCATCCAGTAGTAAATCATTCCTTTTGTGGCTCTTAAATTTCAAAATGAGGGAAAGTGGTTAGGACTTCTCTTAGGTTAAGGCAAAGAGTAGTCTGAGTTTAGCAAATTCCTGGAAACATTCAGAATGAAAACAACTTAAATTTGACACCACCGGATGTGAGTCTAGGCAGGATTTATAAGTTAATAATTAATTGGAAAGATGGTTTGCAAACAATAATGTATTTCTCTAAAATTTTTCACTGTAGTATGTGTTTGCTTTATCATTACTATATAAAATAACTGCGTATTTTAAAAATCAAAATAAACTTTCTATAATTTTTTAAACTTCAGAATTATATCAGAGATTAAGTGACTTTTACACCTTATCGATATCCACAGTATTTTGATAATTTGAAAAAGGATATAGACTCTGGGAAGCTACATTTAAATTAAGAGAGAATTAGTTAAATCAGTGTACCTTTTGAGTACAGAATATAATTAACAGCGCTTCCATATTATCAATTTATTATCAGCTTATTACAGAGGCCTGGTCATTCATAAGGGCTCAACCCTCCACTTTATTTCAGTTCACTGAATGAGAAAACAGCTTTCTAATGCAATGATAATAAATACATTTACATTTTGAACCATTTAAATGAATAAATAAATATCTAGTTTGGCTGTTGCTGTTACTGTATAAAAGCAGTGTTTTAATAAGTTATTGAAATTAATTCATGCTAATTATAAAAATTATACCATTGAACATTTAATGAAGAGTCCAAGAGGCCAAGACCTGTGTTTTCTAAAAATGTAGGACCATCTAAATAACCTTTAGAAACAATGTTGAAAACACACCTAAGCTTAAATAGTGACTGTGTTTTATTGGAATAATTTTCTATGCCTCTAAATTTTGTCTTTTAGATTGGAAATATGGCTCTTATTATATGTAGTAATAAAATTATTTTATTCAATAATTGAACAATTGAATACTGGATGTTTTTCTCTAGACCTTTCATGTTCAGAGCTTAATAGACATTCATAAATACACAGCTTAACTAACCAGTGTTGATAGCGCCTTTGATTGTTTGTTAAAAGTAATTAAGAGAACATCACAAGACACCAATGGCAAACATTTCTCTTGTACGGGGAAAGAAAAAATTAAAGAGAAGCTAGTAGAGACAAAATTGCTTAACATATAGGGGAAAAAATGCCCACACAATGAGTCAAATTTAGTCAACAACTTTTGGCCTTATTAGACAAAGTATAAATTGTCAGCGTTTATATATCCGATTTTTATACCTCTGTGTTATTTACATTTTCATAGCATAGAGGTAACTTTTAAGTATTTTTTTTTCTTGAATACATGGAGGATAGATAGAGATCCTCTTAGATAACTGGAACTTTTAATAGTGGTTAAGTACTTCTGCACTTAATATCATATCAACTTTAAACAGATGCTACCTCTGCTTTTAAAGCCCTTAGGAAAATTTTAACTAGCGTTTAACCATAAACAGAGAACAACTTATTTCTCATTGAAGAAGGGGAGAAATTGAGGATAGAGGTAAAAGTGTTTAGAAAAATCGGCCAACAGTTCTCTAATTAAAGTACTGTCAATCAATATTGGTAATAGAGATTTTATAATTTGAAAGCATTTAGTTCATTTTATGCTCACTTATTTGCAACATTTTTGCCTTTTATTAAAACACTAGGTGTAACAAAATGTGAATATAATAGAAAAAGTACAACTTTCAAAGAAATGTGTGTGAATAGATTACCTTTGTCACTAAGAAGAAAAAAATCTTAATGCCCTAATAAATTAAAATATCACATTTGATTTAATGTCATAAATATACATATGTTTACAAGATTGTTTTTTAGGCTAACCACAGAGGAAACTCAAAAAATGTTTAAACTTTTATTTATTACCTTCCTTATGATGCTACCTCACACTTTCTATACATACCCTGAAAATAAAAGCCTTATTTGACTGTACTGGAAATTACATCTCTTGGAGATATTTGTTCCATGATTTCTCTCTTTATTATATTCCTGTATACTTAGCAACCACCCTATCCCATGGAAAATTACGCAAGGATAGTTTTCTCCATTGCATGCACGTGAACTAGCCCATATGCCAGGACTTTGTTCCCTCTCATTTTCAAGAGTCTTCAAAGCATTGTCATGCCTTCTTACTATCCTGTGAACCATAGTACACACTACTAAGAAAATAATATATAGATTTGAAAATAATAATAATAAATTTTTTGTAATAAGTAGCTTTTCTATTAATAAATATCTATGCTAAACTTCCTGATGGCCATATCCTTAGTTTGACATTCAGACTTCTTCATAGCATAATATATATCTTAATTTTCAGATCTGGTACTTCATCTAGCATAGAGTCTATGCAAGCTGACCTGGACTATTATCAACATGTACCTATATTTATCTCTTTATCTTCTAAGGTCTAATTTAAATCAATTGTTTGTTAAGTCCTACTCAATATTTCAAGTTGAAAATTATCTTTTCCATTTATAATTTTGGCACTCCTAATGTTCATCTTTAAATACATTGGTATCTTCATGAATATCATCTATAATAGTTCAATTCTCTCTGGAAAGATACTGTGTTCTCTTTCCCTGCCACAAAATACAAAGAGCCATATTTTATACATACTAAGTAATTCAAACATATTTAAATTGTTTAATTTAAAAATCACACAGATAAGACACTCAGAGGTAATTCAAATAGGGAAGGAATCCCAAAACTGATGCCCTGGACTACAAGTTTTATTTGAATATTTGACTATTTTAAGGCTATTCATGTTTCATCGGTAGCTGGTTGTTAAACATGTGTTTCTTTGTTGTGATAAACTAAATAGATTTAAGGCTAAAATTATGACAGATTCCTACATTTAAAGCTTTTAATTTGGGCCTAACAATAAAGTAATTACTAGATGGCAATTATATATGTTTATATATGTAAATATACATTTATATACTATATGTAAATATAAATATATACATTTTATATATTTATTTATATATAATATGTACATTTATATATAAAATGTATATGAATAAAAAAGGTTGAAGTAAAGGTTAGTTCAAAATATGTATAAAGAATAATGAGACCTTCTATAAACATAATCCTAGACTTCATAGTTAGAGGATTGTCCACCACCATCTCAGCAGATGAACAGAAAATATGTAGCCTGATGAATAACAAGCAGAGCAGAGGGTGGAAGTGAGATGCTTACTTCGAGTGTCACTTGAATATTAAGTGAATCAGTACATACTTCACATGTGATATCCTAATGCTTTGCATTCTGTATTGATCCAAAAATTTCCAAAAGTAAGTAGTTACAACTTTCTAAAAATTTCCAAAGAGAAATAGTAAGAAAAACCACAACAAACCAAATAATAGCAACAGTACAAAAATAAATCCTCAACAATCTAGGCATAGAAAGAATACAACTTAACATAATAGAGGTTATATACAACAAACCCACAGCCAACATCATAGTTAATGGGGAAGAGTTAAAAGCATACCCTCTAAGAAATGGAATACGACAAATGTGTCCACTTTCACCATTCTAATTCAACATAGTGCTAAAAGTCTTTGACAAAGCAATCAGTCAAGACAACAAAAGTAAAAGTCACCCAAATAGGAAACAAGAGAGTCAAATTATCCCTGTAATGCTGATGATATAATTTTATATCCAGAAATCCCTTAAGACTCTACCAAAAAGCTCAAGGATACTCAATGAATTCAGTAAAGTTTCAGGATATGAAATTAATGAATAGAAATCTGTATCATTTCTGTACGCCAATAATGACCCAGCAGAGGACAAAATGAAGAAGGCCATTCTGTTTACAACAGCTATAAAAAAAAAATTGAAAAATATGGTTATCTAAGCAGGTGAAAGATCTCAATAAAAAGGACTACGAAACAGTAATGAAAGAAACTGTTGTTGACATAAGCAAATGAAAACAAACAACAACAAAAAAGCACTCCATGCTCATGGATTGGAAGAATCAGTATCATTAAATAACCATATTGCCCTAAGAAATCAAGAAATTCAACGCAATCCCAATCAAATTACCAATATCACCACTTTACATAATTAGAAAAAACAATCTTAAAATTTATGTGGAACCAAAAAAGACCCTTAACAGCTAAACCAGTCCTAAGCAAAAAGAACAAAGCTGGATACATCACATTACCTGACTTCATACTACAAGGCTATAGTAATCAAAACAGCATGAAATTAGTGTGAAAACAGACACATAGAGCCTCGGAAAACAATAAAGAACCAAGAAATAAAACCATATAGCTACAACCAACTGATCTTTGACAAAGTCAACAGAAATATACACTCTATTCAATAAATGGTACTGGAAAATTGAATAGCATTGTGCAGAAGAGTAAAACTAGACCCATTCCTCTGATCATATACAAAAATTAATTTAAGCTTGATTAAAAACTTAAATGTAAGACCTGAAATAACTATACAAATTATACAAATTGTTGTAGAATAAAACCTGGGAAAAAACTCTTCTTGGCATTGGCCTGTGTGTGTTTGTGTGTGTGTGTGTGTGTATGTGTGTGTGTGTGTGTGTGTGTATATATATATACACACACACCAAGTATATATATGTATATATATGTATATATATGTATATATATATATACACACACACCAAGTCCTTAAAAGCAAAAATAGAAAAATGGGAGTTAAATCAAAAGCTTTTGCATAACAAAGGAAACAATGAACAGAGTAAGCAAACAATCTACAGAATAGGAAAATGTTAATTGCAAACTATGCATCTGACAAAAGACTGATATCCAGAAACTACAAGGAACTAAAACTGTGAAAAATGCTCAATATCACTTATTATCACAGAAATGCCAGTTAAAACTACAATCAGATAGCATCTTACATCAGTCAGAATGACTATTTAAAAGTGCGAAACAGTTTGCTGAGAATGATGGTTTCCACCTTCATCCATGTCCCTGTGCAAAGGACATGAACTCATCCTTTTTTATGACTGTGTAGTATTCCATGGTGTATATGTGCCACATGTTCTTTATCCAGTCTATCACTGATGGGCATTTGGGTTTGTTTCAAGTCTTTGCTATTGTGAACAGTGTGCCACAATAAACATATGTGTGCATACATCTTTATAATAGAATGGTTTATAATCCTTTGGATATATACCCAGTAATGAGATTACTGGGTCAAATATTATTTCTATTTCTAGATCCTTAGGGAATCACCACACTGTCTTCCACAGTTGTTGAACTAATTACACCCCCACCAACAGTGTAAAAGCTTTCCCATTTCTCCACATCCTCTCCAGTACCTGTTGTCTCCTGTTTTTTTAATGATCACTATTCTCACTGGTGTGAGATGGGCAGGATAATATTCCAATTGTACCACTTGAATTTATAATACAGGAAATGTGTGATAAGTATATTTTTATTACATGTTCTGCATAAATATGTGTGCATGCTGTATTATAAGCCTGATTGCCTGCAAATTTTTTACTCCAGTCTGACACTGTGACCATGCATACTGAATGACCTGAATAAAGATACCCTAAAAGGAAAAAAAGCCTTAAACAGATGTTGGCAAGGATATACAGAAAAAGGAACACACATGCATCATTGGTGGGAATGTGAATTATTACAAGCTTTATGGAAAACAGCATGTAGATTTCTCGAATAACTAAAAAGAGCACTATTCAGCATTCTATTCAGCATTGTATTCAGCAATCACATTGCTGGGAATATACTCAAAGGGAAAGAAATCATTATATCAAAAAGATACCTACACTTTTATGTTTATCACAGCACTATTAACAATAGTAAACAAATACATGGAATCAACATAAGTGTTCATTAATTGGCGGTTGGATAAAGAATATATCATGTATACATATATATATATATATGTATATAATCGAATACCACTCAGCTATAATACAAATTAAATTGTGTGTTTTGCAGAAACATGGATAGAACTGGAGGTGATTATGCTCAGTGAAATAACTCAGAAAAAGAAAGGCATATACCATTAAATTCTAACTTGTAAGTGAGAGCTAAATAATTCGCACACATGTAAATACAAAGTGGAATAATACACATTGGAGGCTTCAAAAGGTGAGAAGTTGGGGAGAGGTAAGGGCTGAAAAATTACCTATTGAGTTCACTATTCAGCTGATGGGTACAGTAAAAGCCCAAACTTTACCACAACACAATGTGTGCATGTGGGAAGCCTGCACTTGTACCCCGTAAATATATTTTTAAAAATTAAAAAGGATACATAACAGTGAGACTGATCAATGAACACATTCAAATCTAAAAGAAAATGGTCTAAAAATTTTGGAATGCAATTATTTCTAACCTAAAATTGGATGTCCAGCCAAACTCTCAATCAAGCATTAAATTAAATTTGAAGAGTTTTAGATTAGAATGTTCTCAAAATATTCACTTTCCCTGTTCCAACATGTTATGCAAAATAATTGACAAAAACAAGAAAGATAAATATATAGTACCCTATAAAGAGGAAATCTAATATGAAAAAGAAATAACAGGAAGAGCCAAGAAACTTTAAAAGCTACCTAAAGAAGCACATAGTGATCAACCTGTGAAGACAGTAATAGATATAAAAATTCAGAAGAAAAGACCAAAACATCAGAATAGAATATATTATAGACATTATTTTACTGATATTTCAGAGTTAGGGTTCAATGAGTGAAACACATAGAAAAATGAATTGAATCACCACAAGGAAAATCATTCACCCCAAAACAGTAATAATACAATAAAATCAACGTGCTATTACTTCACTAAGAAGCAAACAATGTTTAAAATTACAGTTAAACAGTAAATATCAATATAACCAGAAGTTGTTATTAAATTATACTGAAAAGACAAGAAAAAGATAAGTGCTCATGGTTTCATTAAGAGATGTAAATGAAAGTAGCATCCAAATTGACTATTGAAAAGATTCAGTAGATACTGTCAACAATAAAAGTAAAACTAAGAAATAATTTTATAAGAGTTAAAGGGAGGTTTAAAAAAGATGGAAGGGCAGCAGTCATGTTGAAGGCACCTTTGCTTTCTAAAGTTCTAGAATCAGAGTTGTAAACTTCTTCCAGTCAGTTCTATATATCCATTTTTAGTGTCATGAAAGTACTGTAGAGGTTGCAGTTTGGAATAATAAATGAAAAGTGCTCTTCATGGAAATAGTCTATCATCCAAAATCGGTGTTTTTTAATTTGACTTCATTTTCCATGTTTGTCCCACAATCTTAATGGTCAAGATTCTATAGGTTCTTCGGAATCTCGTCTGTTTGTTACAGATAGACTGATGAGTTACAGGTGAATTACAGTTGAAACTTTTCCAATAATTTGTCTTTTAATTAGCCCTTTAGTAATTAGAGGAACAGCCTATTATCTCCAGAGGAGTTGCAAATTATTCTGTCTTTAGAGCAGATGTCTGGAAAAGAGCAAAGGCAGAACTTTATATTGGGGAATTAAGTGTAGACTTCTCTTTTCTACTCTATCTGGTAACTTTATCTGGCATCTGTTATGGAAAGTTAATGATCATTTTTTATCAGATTTCAAACTCCAAATTGTTTTTCCAAATATTCCCAGTTTTGAGATATTATGATTCTCGTTCATATTTTTATATGAATGCCTTATGGCATTTCTTTAAACATTTTTATGGTTAGTAATAAATTATTCCTTAAAGTTTACATAGAACTTTTTCTCCAACAGAAAGAAAGGCAATGTCTTATTTAGAGCAACTTTAAAAGCTCTAGATAACAGTCACTTGTTTGATGCATGCTCTTTGACCATCATAAATTTGACCTTCTGTCCTCCTTAGGGTAAATTTTATGTTTATAAAATTTTAGGTAAGAATCATAGACTATTTTCACCTTAACCAAGATCACATTTTATTATTGGGCTTTGAATTTATTCGATACCAAATTTTGTTATCTGATAAAAATGGCTGTTTCCTAAATGGAGTTAGAATTTTGTTTTAGTTATTCACTATATGCGAAAGACTCTTGGTTGATCCCATTTGGAATGCAAACGTTATTTTTCCTTTTTAGATTCCAGTGTGCTCTCACAAAGTACAGCATATTTTTAAATTCCATTTGCATCAGCAAGAATAAAAAGGTAAAACAGGAATGGGAAGAATGACAGATATTTTACCTACCATATTTCAGTGCAGTAATCATATTCTGACAGAAGGATAAGCTTCACATTTTTACTTAATAATTTATCAGAATACTGAATTTACTCACAATCTTATGCTGACTGTGCCAGAATGTTTTATGGAAATTCTTGGCAAAAAGCAGAAGAGAATTCTTTTCCATGCCAGATACTAAATTGAATGAGTCATTTTATGGCAATGATTGGAAGATTCGGAACATAAGGCAGACGAAACCGACGTAATTTGTATTAAAAATAAATTTTCCTTTTATTTCACTCAAGATAGTGTTTCCTGAGACTTCTACTAATTATTTCTTTTTCCTTTGTTTCACATACCTTAGCAGTGATGATCACGTCTGTTTAAGAGTGGCAGACACATGGAGACTTACTGTGGTGTTCTGTGGGTGAATCCTTTCAACTTTGATGGGTAAAAGCAAAACAAACCACCACCCAGACTATTTTCTTAATAAAAAACGGGATTATTGATAGAAAAGTCAAAGATTCAATGAGAACTATTGTATGTGTAGCAAATATTAAGCAGCATATTCTCCATATAGATACTTTTTTCCTCTTGATTCCTGGTGGACTTATTTGTTGGACATATTTCTGCTTTTCAACATATCTATCTCTGAAAATAGGCTCAGTCCAAAGAAAACCTGTTAATCTGAGCAAACCCTAACATAGTTTTGGTTTAACTTTGTCTTGAAATAAATATGAATGGTGGGATAGTTCAGATTTTTAATTTAAAATGATTGTTAACTTTTGGGGATGTATGCCAGTATTTTCCTGTCCCATTGACTAGCAAAAAAGGCAAGTTACGACCCAGCAAAGGATTTTTGCAATGCATACAGACTTTTTAAAATCAGAGTAAGCTTGCATAGGCCACGCCCTAAATTGACAGTTTTGGGCTTCGTAACAGACATCAAGCTCTAACCTAATACAGTATGTAGAGAGCAAGAGAACTATCTCAATGCCATAGGCATATGTTGAGTGGAGTGAAAGAAATATAGCCCTGTTTCTGGTAAACATGTAGATTAAACCATGCTCTGTGTATTTGCCAAGGACTTGCCTTTAACTGCTTGATATGTGCATAGCTCAGTTTGATTGGATGCTTGATACCGCATCATAAAAAACTGTCAGTAGAAATGGTTCAACTCTTAAGGTACGCCAATAAGGAACTACAAGGTATGAAAATATAGCTGACCACTTGCAATTTTATTACTGCATATATATCTGTCCAAAGTATACGTGGGTTCATATTTTGGACCTTCATGATTTCCATTCATGGATATACCCTTTAGGGGTTTCTTCCTTCCATAAAACTGGAAGCTCAGATATTCTTGAGTTAGCTATCATAAATATGTAACAGAGAATTGGAAGCTCTTATGTAAAAGCAGATTATGGGTCTTTCTAAAAACTTGTTTTGGAGCATTTCTAGATTTGAAAAATTTAGGCAGCGTTGTACACACAGAACATGCACTAATTCAGTAACACAGCTGAGCCATGGGATTTTTTTATTTAAAAAGTAAAATTATCAGTAGAAAAGAATCAGATAAACATAAGAAATATTGGAGTAGAGATTGCCAAATAGGAAGTATAAACTACATTTATTAAAAATAACAGAAAATTTATTCTGAAAAATGAGCAATTCCTAGAAAAGCAAATTAAGATATGAGAATAGATTAAGATTTGCTTGATACACAAGTGTTTCATATACCTAATTATTCAATATTGCAGAATCAAGAAATAACTATTTAAATTTTCTAAAACTTTCATTGCTTCTATTTCTTTGAAATCATATGCTTTAAATAATATTTTAATATGATACTGAATTTAAGCATCTTGACATATAATTAAACACTGTCTTCTTAATTGGCATGCAAGATAAGTCAATTCTCAAGCACTACTTACATGAAGCAGAGTTTGTGAGGAATTTCACACTGTCACATACCATGAGTCAGGAAATAGGCTTTCATAAGCAAAGGAAAAAGCCACAAAGACAGTTACACAAGTATAGTATGTACAGATTCCCAATTTTTCCATTATATGCATAAAAAGAAGCATTAGGCTTTAAGTCATTTGTCAGATAATAAATGTACATTCATAGTTTAAGAGATAGATCGTATCTTCCATGTTGTTGCCTTCATACATTCTAATAGTGCAAATGTGAGAGTTACTTTATTTGAAAAACATTCTACCAGATGATCCAGCACCAGCCATTCTAAATTTGGCTTCCAGCAATTTGTAAGAGTTGTTTGGCATCACATGTTGTCCAGATCTGGAAGTCCCGGTCAGTGTGGGACACTATAGGCTCCCTAGCAAGCTGCAGAAGCCACAGGACAAATGGGAAACAGAAGGTGTTTGCATGTGAGAATTGGAAGGCATTTTCTACTCAATCAACATTATCCAGAAAACTCAGACTGAGAGCACAGAGACATTTTGCAATAACCCAGTTTTTGTATCACAGTGACATCACTGTTATCGGTGATCTATCTAAAATATAACATGCTTTATTTGACTTTTCAATTACTATTATATGTAACAAACCACACTAAATCTGCTAGTATATATGAACATTTTATTATTATCATGAGTTTTTTGATCAGGAATTTGGTCAGATTGAGTAATCTTTCTCTGCTCCGTGATGTGACTCAACAATGAGGAACTCAAATAGTCTGGAGGCATCTTCAATCTCATGTCTGAAAATTGATGTGTGCTGGCAACTGGAACCTCAGCTAAACTGTCAACCCTAACAACCACACACAGCCATTTCATGAGTCCTTTCTGCAAAGACTATGTTAATTTTCCTTCAGAATTGTTACTGGATTCAAAGAAAAATCATCCTAAGAAAAAAATGAAGTGGAACTCCATGACTTTTTTATGACACAATCTCAGAATTCAGATGAATCACTTTCGCCATATTATACTGCGCAAAGCACTCAGAAAAGCCCTCCAAGTCATGGAAGGGCCAAAGGGATCCTCTTCATTGGAAAGTGGCAAGGTTCTAGAAGAACTGTGGAACAGATGTTGGATGTCTTTCAATATCTTTGGAACATATGTCCCAGATAATTAGAAGAATTTATGTCATATAATTATATTAAAATTATTGTAAAAGTTTAAATTCACCAGATTCATATTTTAATTTCTAATAAAATTATTTGTGCTTGGAAATCATTATTGCCTCATGAGTAAGGGATACTCAAAATATGGTTGAGAGCTCAATCTGGTGAGTCGAATGTGACTAAAAATTTTGAAAGTGCACAATATGTTCATCTATTAATTAATGAACATTGAAATAAATGTAGACTGGATATTAACCTAGAACTAAAAGGATAATAAACTCCCTTTCTTCCCTTTTTGTTTTCTCTGGGTTTTAAAAAGATTAAGGCAATTAGAAATTCTGTTGTATAAGACTACATAAACTTTGTTCTAGATAATGATACAGTAGCAAATAAATATGTATAATGACATGTATTCTCTACATTTCCTTACAAATTGCCCAGCTCAAAGCAATACTGTAGTAAGGTAGGCAGTGATTGATTGTAATTTTCCAGATCAGAGTAATACATAATTAGTATTATGTAATTATGAAATTCTAACATAATACATTCTAATAATATTTAAACATTGTAGGTAAGCATCTCTTGATATTGACAGACCACTTTATGTTATAGTCATACCATAGAGGTTTTGGTTAGCATCCTAAGCATTGTTATTCTTACTTTTAGCCAAAGGAAGTTGTTGGACTTGTCAGCATTTTTATGTCTACAAGACCACTTGACAGATTATTGGTAAAAAAGAGACTTCTTGAGGGTGGGTTGCAAATGACCCAGTGGATCAAAACAAAAGAAGCAAAAATGATGATTTTTAAAGGAGATATTTTTACTGTGAAATAATTTGTAGTATAACTATATCTCATCATAGAATTTTATGACTGATATATATCTATTTATATCTATACCTATAACTATAGCTATATAACTATAAAGCTATACACACACACACACAAGTGTGTATATATGTGTTTTAAATTACAGGCAGAGTCTCACATGGTTATACAGATTGAAGTTCAGTGCCATGATCGTAGCTCACTGAAACCTTGAACTCCTAGGTGCAAGTGATCCACCTGCCTCTGCCTCTTGAGTAGGGTCTACAGGCATGGGTACTACTGGCAGGGTACAGGCATGCACTTCTGTGCACAGTGATTTTTTTTAATTGCAGATATGGAGTCTCATTCTGTTGCCCGGCAGTTCTTGAACCCCTGGCCTCAAGTTATCCTCCCACCTCAGCTTCCCAAAGTGCTGAGATTACAAGCTTGAGCTACCACAGCTGACCAGGTATATTTTCATTATACTTATAAGGTATCCAGTACTCTGATCCAAATGTAGCTTACTATTACTTTCACCATCTGTCAAAATACTTGAAAGAGGTCAAGGATACACTCTAAATGTATGTGTTATTACATATGAAAACTTCTCCTCTATAAAGAAAAAAAAATTCTCACATTTTTATTACCACAGGAATGTTCAAAGTATATAAAATATATATTTCTCACAATATATAGGCTTTTAGAAATGAAAAGCCATTCATCAGTAACATGATGTTTTTAAGCAAAATTAAAAGAAGTATACAAAGCATTTAGGAATAAAATTAAATATAGAACAGATTTTGTAATTTTTGCCCAAATTTACCAAAGAAAAATAACTGCCTTCTGTAAAGTAGTATTTATAATATAGTATACAGGACATTTAGATTGTCAAAAAAAAGTCAAGTCATTTGACTACAAAATTGAAATCATCAGAAAATGTTGTTCAATCTAATGAGAACTTGTTCCCATCAAAATAGGCCCCATGGTCATTACATTGAAAGCAAGAATCTGTCAAGTTTCTGATATCCACATGTGTTCCAAAGACCTTCTTAAATATTAAATTCATCTCTGAAATTAAAGAGTGCACACTTAATCAAACAAGCCACATTTCTCAGATGTGGATTTACATGCCCTCATTCACATTCTTAGTTACTTATCTGGTGGCATGTAAAAGCCCATGTGACAGTGGCAGCTCTGACCAATAAGAATATGTGTATTTGAACTGTATAAGCATTGTTTTTATTTTCCTGCATCTAAATCAAATCTTTTATGACAGTATATTTCAAATCCATTAATATATTGACATGTGTTTAAATTATGATATTTCTCACCTTAATTCCTATAAACTGTATCACTGATCTCTCATTTCTCTTCCATTCCCAGTGGTACCATCAGTGTTAAGCCATACTTTATGCCAACGCTGCCTGCCTGACTTCTCAGTATCCCCATTTTCTAGCACAAAGCAATCTTAATACCTCAAGTCATCATTTCTAAGGATGTAAATATCTTATTACATTATTTCTCCTCTCAGAAACATTTAGTCGGCTTTTAATACTCTGTTAAAAATTCTACTCTGCTAACCATTCTTATAGCAAAACTTATATTCATGTAATAGATATGGCCTTTTTATTTTCTGTGCCTCTATAATTCCATCAGAAAAAAATCTGCTTCTCACATGTTATTAAGTGAATGTTTAATAAAGGGATTCCTACGAGGCTAGTGTTTCCCTACTAGTAATTTGTAATTAGGTGATAGTAATTTGAGTCAGCTTCATGAATAATCAGCCTCAAAAGACATACAGAAACCAAGAGGAGACATTTTCCATTGTTTGTGCATAGAAACATTGAATAATTAAACATTTATTAAACAGTCAGCATATGCCATACACTATTTTAAATGATTTTAATACAATGCTGCTTTCTAAATAGTCCCTCCCTTTTTTTTTTTCCATTTATTTATTTTATGTTTTGGGGTACATGTGAAGAACATGCAAAATTGTTGCATAGGAACACACATGGCAGTGTGATTTGCTGCCTTCCTCCCCATCACCTACATCTGGAATTT
>NW_016107591.1:1982687-1995400 GCF_001604975.1 Cebus imitator | reverse complement strand
AGAGAGTCACAGTGATAAAAAAGAAGGTATTTTGAATCTGGGGGCAAAACACAAGGGATGTTGGAGTTTATGTGACTAACTATAATTTCATGAAAAGTAAGAATCATGGGTATCAGAGGGCTCCAATTATACAGATAGTCTGACATTTAATTTTTAAAATGTATTTATAGTGCTAAATAACATATAACATGAAATATACACTCAACAACTTTTAAGCATACAGTACAATATTGTTAATTACATGCACATTGTTGTACAGTTGATATGGTTTGGTTCTGTGTCCCCACCTAAATCTAATCTTATATCTCCTATAGTTTCCATCTGATGTGGGAGGGACCTGGTGAGAGAGAATTGAATCATAGGGAAGGTCTGTCCCATGTTGTTCTCATGATAGTGAACAAGTCTCACAAGATCTGATGGTTTTAAAAATGGGAGTTTCCCTGCACAAGCTCTCTCCTCTCTTGTCTGCCACCACGTGAGATGTGTCTTTCACCTTCCACCATGATTGTGAGGCCTCCCAAACACATGGAACTGTGAGTACAAGAATTCTCTTTCTTTTGTAAATTGCCTCCTATGGGTATGTCTTTATCAGCAATATAAAAATGAACTAATACAGTAAATTGGTACCAGTCGAGTGGGGTGCTGCTGAAAAGCTACCTGAAATTGTGGAAGCAACTTTGGAACTGGGTAACAGACAGGGGTTGGAACAGATTTAAGGGCTCAGAGGAAGACAGAAAAATGTGGGAAAGTTTGGAACTCTCTAGAGAACTGTTGAATGTCTTTGACCAAAATGCTGATAGCAATATGGACAATGAAACTCAGGCTGAGGTGGTCTCAAATGGAGATGAAGAACTTGTTGGGAAGGGAACAAAGGTGACTCTCATTATGTTTTCGCAAAGACACTGGTGGTATTTTCCCCTACCCTGTAGTTTTTTAGAACTTTGAACTTGAGAGAGATGATTTGGGGTACCTGGCAGAAGAAACTTCTAAGCAGTAAAGCATTCAATAGGTGACTTGGGTGCTGTTAAAGGTATTCAGTTTGGAAAATTTGTAGCCTGACAATGAGATAGAAAAGAAAATCCTATTTTCTGAGGTGAAATTCAGACCAGCTGAAGAAATTTGCATAAGTAATGGGGAACCAAATATTAATCACCAAGACAATGGGAGAAATGTCTTTAGAGCATTCAAGGGAACTTTGCAGCAACTCCTCCACCATAGGCCAGAGGCCTAGGAGAAAAAAGTGGTTTCATGGGCCGGGCACAGGGTCCCAGTGCTGTGTGCAGCCCAAGGACTTGATGCCTTGTGTCCTAACTGTTCCACCTCTGACTGAAAGGGACCAATGTAGAACTCAGGCCTTGGCTTCAGAGGGTGCAAGACTCAAACTTTGTCAGCTTCCATGTGGTGGGGAGCCTGTGAGTGCACAGAAGTCAGGAAATAAGTGTTGGTAACTCGAACGTAGATTTCTGAAGATGTATGGAAACTCCTGGATACCCAGGTAGAAGTTTGTCATAGGGGTGGGGGTGGGGTCCTCATGAAAAGCCTCTCTTAGGTCAGTGTGGAAGAGAAATGTGTGGTGGGAGCCCTCACACAGAGTTCCTACTGGGCCACCACCTAGTGGAGCTGTGAGAAGAGGGCTACCGTTTTCCAGACCCCAAAATGATAGATCCACCATGAGCCTAAAAAAGCTGCAGAATCTTAACACCAGCTGGTCAAAGCAGCCAGGAGGGAGGCTGTTCCCTGCAATGCCACAGAGGCAGAGCTGCCCAAGACATGGGAACCTACCTCTTGCATCAGCATAACCTGGATGTGTGACATGGAGTCAAAGGAGATCATTTTGGAACTTTAAGATTTGACTGCCCTACTGGGATTTTGGACTTGCATGGGGCCTGCAGCCCCTTTGTTTTGGCCAAATTATCCCATTCAGAATGGCTGTATATACCCAATTTCTGTACCCTCATAGTATCTAGGAAGTAACTAACATTTTTTTTATTTTATAGGCGCAGAGGGGGAAGGGATTTGCCTTATTTCAGATGAGACTTGGGACTGTGGACTTTTGAGTTAATGCTGAGGTGAGTATTGGGGACTGTTGAGAAAGCATGATTGTGTTTTGAAATGTGAAGACATGAGACTTGAGAGGGTCCAGTAGTGGAGCAGTATGGTTTCACTCTGTGTCTCCACTCAAATCTCATGTTGTAATTCCCATAATTTTCAACTTTTGTGGGAGGGACCTGGTGGGAGATAACTGAATCATGGAGGTGGGTCTTTCCCACGATGTTCTCTGATAGTGAATAATTCTCAGGATATCCAATGGTTTTAGAAATGGGAGTTTCCCTGCACAAGCTCTCTTGTCTTTTGTCTGCTTCCATGTGAGATGTGCCTTTCCCCTTCCACCATAACCAATAAACCTCCTAGCCAAAAAACCTCTCTTCCTTTTGTAAGTTGCCTAGTCTTGAGTATGTCTTTATCAGCAGTGTGAAAACAAACTAATAAAACAATGAATCTTTAGAACTTTTCCATCTTGCATGGTAAAACTCTATTCTACTGGGTGGCAAATTCCCCATTCCCCTCCCCCAGTCTCTGGTATCCACCATTATATGCTCTTCTTCTCTGAGCTAGACTATTTTATAGGTACCTCACATAAATAAATTTTTTCCCTTTTGTGACTGGCTTATTTTCCTCAGCATGATGCCCTAAAGTTTCATCTGTGTTTTAGCATAAGACAAAATTTCCTTCTTTATTAAGGCTGAGCATTCCATTGTATATACATACCAAATTTATTATTTGTCTGTCAATGTACATTTAAGATGTTTCTAAATCTCCACTATTGCGAGTCCTGCTGCAATGAATATAAGAATGCAGATATCTCTTCAATATACTAATATCTATTATTTTGTGTACATCCTCAGAAGTGGTTTGAGCTACAGTATGATCCATTTTGATACATTTGGATCATGCAGTAGTTCCATTTAACTGTTTGTGGACCATTGACACTGTCTTCCCTAGTGGCTGCATCACCTTACATTTCCACCAACAGTGCACAAGGATTCCAATTTCTCCCTCACAACCCATGCCGTTATTTTTAGTTTTCTATAATGGCCATTCTAAACAAATGTTCAACAATTTCTCATTGTGGTTTTCATTTGCATTTCTCTGATGACTGAGCACTTTCTCACAGACCTACTGGCCACTTGTATGTATCTTCAGAGAAATGCCTGCCCCAGTCATTTGCCCATTTCTAACTGAGTTATTTGTGGGTTGTGAGATTTTTTTTTTTTAATTTGTTTTGATTTCGTTTTGTTTTCCTGTCTAGTTGTTTGAGTTCCTTACTTATTTTGGATATTAACCCTTTGTCAAATGTATGGGTTTCAAATATTTTCTTCTATTCTGTAGGCCGTCTCTTCATTTGGTTGATTGTTTCTTTTTACAAACAGAAGCTTTTAAATTTGATATAGTCCCGCTTGTTTATTTTATTTTTGTTGCCTTTGCTTTTGGTGTCATATCTAATAAATCATTGAGAAGACCAACATAAAGCTTTATCTTATGTTTTCTAATAGGAGATTTATATTTTAAGGTCACGCATTAAAGCTTTTAATCCATTTGGGTTAATTTTTTTGTGTAATGTAAATAAGGTCTCAATTTCATTATTTTAAAATTATTTTAAAATTCTAAATATTTATGACCAAAATGATATTTTTTAAAGTTACCTAATTACTGTTAGAATGATACAAGTACATTATAACATAAGGATATCATACTACTTAACTTCTTTGTTACTATGTCCTAACAGAGATGCTCACTTACAGTTGCCCCTTTTCACTAATACAAATTTGATCTACACAGAAATCAGTTCATTTATCTGGTTATTAATTTCCTCTAGAACACGTGATTTATCTGTTTCACCCGTTCTTTAGTTACCTAGTTTCTACTTGTCCTTCATTTACAATACTAGTCTCATATTCTACAGTTTGACTTCTTTGTCTACACACTCTGCCCCAACACATTTTCATAAATTTTGCTTACATTTCCCTGTAATGTGCACCTATATTACCCCCCTCCTTATCCAGCCCAGAGCATCAATAAAATGCTTTCTAGATTTCTTATTTTTTTTTTTTTGCCAGTTTGCATCACTAGTCTGTGATTGTGTGGGAAATGAATTCTATGAATGATTGTATTACAGGTATAAAATACATTTTGCCAATATTAGACAAATAGTTATTTTTACTTATTCAACAAACAATTAATTATTTGTTGAGTAAGAAAACATCCTGCTGCACTCTTTTGGTGTAGGTGACATCACCGCATCCTTTTATATGAAGTTCAGTGTCAATAACTTTGGATTAAGGTTGCCCTCAATTTGAATTTCAGCATAGCAACTGCCTGTGGAGATTTGAGTAAGTCTTTTACAGCAATTAATCTTAGCTTTATAATCTATAAAAATAAATAGGCAGTTTAGATCCTTTGCATTTAATGTGATCAAGTTATTAAAGATAGATGGAAGAATGGAGAGAGAGGACAATAAATACAAAATAGATAGTATAAAACTGCAAGGTAATGTAATTACAACCCTAATCCCTAAGCTATGTGGAAAGCCTTTATTTGTAAACTGTGTAGATATATATAATGATGTGGGAAGTAAAGGAGATTGATGAATTAAAGGTGACAAAATAAGAAAATAAACAACAGAACAATGCTAGCTTTACTTTTTCTCCCCTTTCTATCTTATACTCCCTGTTTTGCTGCCTTACAACATAAGAATATAAACAACAGAACAATGTTATCTTTACTTTTTTCCCCCATTCTGTCTTCTTTTTTTGTTTGTTTGTTTGATACAGAGTTTTTTCTGTCACCCAGGCTGGAGTGCAGTGGTGAAATCTCAACTCACTGCAACCCCCACCTCTGGGATTCAAGCGATTCTCCTACCTCAGCCTCCCAAGTAGCTGAGATTACAGGTTCACACCACCACACCTGGATAATTTTTGTATTTTTAATAGAGATGGGATTTTGCCATGTTGGCCAGGTTGGTCTGGAACTCCTGACCTCAGGTGATCCTCCTGCCTTGGGCTCCCAAAGTGATGGGATTACAGGCGTGAACCACCACACCCAGCCCATTGTGTCTTCTACACCCTTTCTTGCTGCCTTTTAAAAAAGTCCTCTTATTACTTCTTGCATTTTTCACTTTGCTAAATTTCTTTATATGTGGTTGGTTATGAACTAGAAGTTCTTTCTTTTTATAAACTGGAGGTTCTTTCTTTTTCCTTTTTTCTATCTGCATATTTATCTTAAATTTATTGCTTTCCTTTTTCATTTTCTTCCTGTTTCTCATGGGATTAAGAATTAGCTTAAGAGATTTTTCGTGAGTATTAATAAAAGATGGAAAAAAATGTGGTGAAAACATCTATTTGTATACTGCAACTCCTAAGTCAAAGAATTTTCTGTTTTCCATCTGTGTATTTGAAAGCTTAAGTGCTGCATTTGATCAAATAAAGAATGATGTATAATTTATCAACCCCTCTTGAGCTAGAATTCTTTCAAAATGCAAACTTTAAAAATATTTAACATCTTAAAATAATATAATATTGTGCAGTTTGGGTGTACAAAAGCTGTTACTGAATTTTTCTTATTTCTAAGAGTAAAAAGACCAATAGTTTACAATAACATAATCTTACTTGGTGTTCAAGAGTTAACATAACTTTTAAATAAAAATTCAACATATGGAAGAATTTTCAGGTTTATTAATAATCAGGGAATAAGTTTGTTTTTTTTAATCACCTTGGTGGCTGCAGTAGTGACACAGCCTGCAAATCCGTCAGCGCTAACTGTATGATAGATTCTGTTATTTCAACATGTACACTGTCATGCAGAGCCCATATTGTTTTCTAGTTCTTCACCTCCAAACAAACCATATTATTAATTTCTACTTTTATGAGGCCTCCTAGATTTACCTTGTATCTTTATTTATAATCTATCATTATAAATTATTTTTATATGATTATGTCATATTGCTCTCTCTAGTTTATAAAATCTTTATATATTTAGTAGAATCTGGCTTTTTTTTTTCCTTATCTTTTATTCTTTTTTTATTTTAAGAAAAACGAAATAACAAAGTCTCATTGTTTTGTCCAGGTAGGAGTGCTGTGGTGTGATCTCAGGTCACTGCAACTTCTGACTCCCAGGTTCAAGCCATTCTTCTGCCTCAGTCTCACAAGTTGTTGGAATTACAGATGTGCACCACCACGCCTGACTGATTTTTGTATTTTCAGTAGAGACGGGGTTCCACCACGTTGGCCGGGCTGTTCTTAAACTCCTAACTTCAAATGATTTGCCTGCGTCTGCCTCCCAAAATGCTGAGATTACAGGCATGAGCCACCTCGCCCGGCCATGGCTTATTTTTATTTATTTATTTTATTTATTTATTTAATGACTCACTTATTTATTTATTTTAGATAGGGTCCCACTCTGACACCCAGACTGAAGTGCAGTGGCATGATCTCAGCTCACTACAACCTCAACCTCTAGGCTCAACCTATTCTCCTGCCTCACCCTCTAGAGTAGCTTGCATTACAGGCATGTGCCACTACCACTTGGCTAATTTTTGTATTTTTAGTAGAGATGAGGTTTCACCACGTTGGCCAGGCTGGTCTCAAACTCCTGACCTCAAATGATCCATCTGCTTGGACCTCCCAAAGTGCTGGGAATACAGGCTTGAGCCACCTCGCCTGGCCAGCTTATTTCTTTTGCCTAAAAATGTTGACTTAATGACTATTTTACCTATTTCTTTCAGTTAGCAAAGTAAAAAAAATTGAGTTAATGATTTCTCTTTTCTCAAGTATTAAATCTCTCCCTTTACTTAGGTGTCCCCAGCTCTCTATTCACCTCTTAATTTTCCCCAAAGTTGCACAAATATACCTTCCTTAAGTCTCTTGGATTTGACTTACTGCTCACCCATCAACACACATTGTCTTAACACATTGTAGCTGGGCAGTAAGGGAGATATTTCAGTGAATATTTATCTTCACTTCACAGTTTGCTACCTTATTTGTCATAATGAATTTGCTTAATTTCCACAAACATAAAAGCCTTATTGTACAAAAAAAGACAATCTTATGTATTTAAAGCTGTTCATTTCAAAACACATACTTGTTTTCAGGCTTTCCTTCACTTCTGTAATGTGTATAAATCTATTCAATATATTAATTCATATGAATTCCTTTGAATCTAACATCATTTATTTAGCTACATATTTATGTAAAGATAGCCTGAATAAATGTTTCTCTGTTTCTTTTAATTGAATAACAATTTTTCACACCCTTTGCAAATATGAAAGTTTAACTAGATTAAATTCCAATCCAAGTGATTAAGAGACATCATTTTGGAATTAATTAAAAAATAACTCATGCTAATCTTAAAACCAAACTACCTAAGTCTATAATTTGATAAAAATATCCAGTTTTATAGTCAGAAAAAGTGCTAATTATTTGAAGATTTAACACTAGAGCATGTCAAATTCCTCGATGGTTACAAAATCTTATAAATAACAAGGTAATAAAATTCTTTACCTTTAATATAAATATGTGCTCTAAAAAATATATAGCAAGACCCAAATTGGATCTTAAAAACCGATGAGTTAGTGTAATGCCAAATGCACATAAAAATGGGTTCTGTAAATTTCCCATGAGAGATGATTCATTACTTTGAAGACGTTGATCAGGCAGATGTTATATTGAGCTATTTCCTCTGGTTCCTCTCATTTATCCTTCGCTTGCCAGTATATGTGAGAAATATACTTTATGTGGGCTGATGTTGCTGCCTAATGCTCATCTTTTGCTCTCAGCTTCTGGGGCTTTGAACATGCATGTGTCTATTTTTGCAAGGAAATGAAGGCATAATTAATTTTTGAATAGTAATGTTCTCTGAGTAATTATTCAGTAAATAATAATCTAGCATTATTCAAAAAAGCATACATTTACAAATGAAATAGTTATACTTTGAATTCTTGTGTGAGGCACATCAACACGTTGAGTGAATTATATTATGTAGGTCTAAATTTGTTAGCAATTTTGGTTTTTATTTCATTGTATTAAGGATATTTATTGTGTTCATTAGATTACCCAGGCCTATCCCAGAACCAAGATAGAAGGCACTGTTCATAGACATCTATGTATTTTCTGAATATAATTTTAACAAAGGGTTAGTAGTCTCTGGTACCACTAAACATAAGTGCACATCACAAATTCAACACTTGCTAAAATACAAAGCTCACTGAAATACTAATTCTGGTATATTTTAAAAAGGAACAACAAGGTGGGAATCAGACTAATCGTAAACTAGTTAAAGTCATAGAATAAAAATCACACTGAGTAATATCTCTTTCCTAGGGGTAAAGTTAATTTCTGAAACTTTAGTGTTCCTTATTCTCACTTTAGGCTCTTGCTACAACTTAATCACCAAGAATCTTTCCCATGCCATAATTTGAGATTTTTAGAAAATGATTTGTTCATAAAACTCACCTTGATGGGTTTTGGTTTTTTTTGTGTTTTTGTGTTTGTTTGCTTGTTTTATCAATCCCACAAGCCACGAGAAAAATGATATCAAATTGTTTGCTGAACTGCACGTTAATCATATGAGCAGATCGGTTAGAATGCAATGCATTTAGAAACCTAATATTTTTCATCAGTCTAATATTGAAACATTGAAGTATAAAAATGTGTGCTTAAGCTATATTTTTTCTGCATATCTCTCACTAAGCCACACTGAACAACTTACATTTCTGACAATGCTTCATTTCTAAAATATTGGAAAAAAAGTTTTAGAGGTATTGGGAAAACTAGCAGCGATATATATGGATAGATATTATAATATCTATCTATCACAACATAATTTGTAATGTTATAATTAATAAAATTAATAATATAGGGTGAATATGTAAAGAAACCTTAAAAACTTAATCCTTATGAAAACTAGAGTATTTGGTTTGTATAAGGAACCTTTATCCTAATAGCTTTAATAAGTAATATTTATTAAATATCTTACACCAGACGGCTTTACCTATGTTATCTTATTCAATAATCAGAATCATCTTATGAATAGCTCTTGAGAAAAATCAACAAAAACTGCAAATCACCATATGCAGCTCATCTCCTTGGAGCATTTACTTCCTATTAGGATCATATATTTACTATCCAGTGCCTTCAGGGAGCTGCACTTTATATTATGTTCACAGTTTATAGTTGTAATCTATAAGAACGTCTGTCTGATGATAAGGCTTTACTAAGAACCTCACAAGGGGCAGAAGTTTCACAGATCTATTCTTAAAATGTAAATGTGATCATTCTTAAAAGCCACTGAAGTCTTCACATTGTTCTTAGGATAAAGCTCAAAGTATTATTTTTGCCTTCTTCTTAATGTCTGTAATACAGTAGAGGTCTCTGAGATTCTTAACATGATTCATTCATGCTGGTTTTCTCTCTTCCTTTTATCTCTTTTTTTTCTCACTGTCTAGGACTGTCAGTTATGTAGTTCAAGTGACAAGAATGTCTTCTTTTTTCTTACCCATCTACCCGCCCTACTGAAATGTGCTTTTCCCGGAAGAGCCAATACTATTCTCCCATTCAAGATTAGAATGCAACCATAAATTTTCTCATAGCACTTCTTAGTTTTTCTTCATATATTTATTAGTACTTAAGCCATCTGTTATATTTCCAGGTTTAGGTATGTGTTTAATCATAGCAAGAAACATATCTCTTTTATACAGCGGCTCTCAAACAGAAGCAGCTCAGTAAATATTTGTGGAATGAATAAATGAATCCTAAATGAGGCCACACTGTTTTACCTCATGTGTGTATTTGTTTGTTCCTTTGGTTTGTGTATTAATTTGTTTTCACACTGCTATAAAGAACTGTCTGAGACTGGGTAATTTATGAAGAATAGAGGTTTAAGTGACTCACATTTCTGCAAGCTGTACAGAAAGCATGGCTGTGAGGGCTCAAAAAAACTTACAATCATGGCAGAAGGGTAACGAGGAAGCTGGCACAATCTTCACAAAGCAAAGAGAAAGAGTGAATGGGGAAGTATTACACATTTTGAAACGACTGTATCTCATGAGAACTCACACACTATCACAAGAACAGCAAGGGGGAAATCCATTTCCATGGTCCAATCACCTCCACTAGGTCCCTCCTCTAGTATTGGAAATTACAATTCAACATAAGATTTGAGTGGGGACACAGAGACAAACCATATTAATCTGTCTGGAGCAAGTGAGGGTAGACTTTTAGAAGAAACCAGGCAATAACTTGAATGCCTTGCTGTTTAGAAATTTCTTCTGTCATATATCCTAAATTATCTCTCTCAAGTTTATAGTTCAACAGATCTCTAGAGCAGGAGTACAATGCCACCAGTATCTGCTAAAGCACAGCAAGAGTGACCTTTCTCCAATTCCCAGTAAGTTCCTCATCTCCATCTGAGACCACCTCAGCCTGGACTTCACTGTGCATATCACTATCCACATTTTAGTCACAAGCATTCAACAAGTCTCTAAGAATTTCCAAAATTCCTTCATCTTTGTGTCTTCTGAGCCCTTCAAACTGTTCCATCCTCTGCCTATTACCTAGTTCCAACGTTGCCTCCACATTTTGAGGTATTTTTAGAACAATGCTCCACTTCTCTGGTACGAATTTTCTGTATTTCTCTCTTCTCACACTGCTGTAAAGAACTACCCTAGACTGGGTAATTTATTAAGACAAATGTTAATTCACCCACAGTTCCTCAGGTCCTATAGGAAGCATGGCTGCAGAGACCTCAGGAAATTTATAATCATAATAGAGGGGTGAAGGGGAAGCAAGCAATTTCTTCACACAGTGGAACAGGAGGAAGAGAGCAAAGCTTGGAAATGCTGCACACTTTTAAACAACCAGATGTTGTGAGAACTGACTATCGTGAGAACCGCAAGGGGAAAATGTGTTCCCATGTTCCAATCGCTTCCTACCAGGGTCCCTCCCTGAACATTGGGAATTACAGTTTGACATGAGATTTGGGTGGTGACACAGGGCCAAAGTATATCAGTTTGGTTTGGCTTTCTATTTAAAATTTACTTTTACTGCATTAAAGCAAGCACTTACTTTTAAATGAAATGACTCATCAAAACCCTATTTTAACCACGGTTTGTTCAAAAAAGAAATAAAATAAAGGAGCATTGGCGTATTCTATATTTTGACATTTTATTTTAGTGTTCTAGTTTTGTGGATACTTGGGGAAAATACAATAATTATTATTAGTCACAGTTTATAAAATAATATTCATTAGCTTAACATTGTCAGTAAATTTTCAGAAAATAAAAACATTTTAATTCAATATTATATTTTAAAGGTCGTCAAATTTCCAAGAATTTTATAGAAAAAAATGACTGTAAATTAATTAATCCCACTTGAGACTAGAGAAGGTTAACCAAGAGAAAATTAAATTGTGCTATCTGCGTAGCATGTTTTATTGTGATAAACTTCTAAAATGACCTGAAGAAATCTTTGTTGTTAGATTTTATTACTAATTGATGTTTATATGTATTCCCTAAAAAAATGCACAGACACAACTTGGCAAGAATTTCTCTGTGTATCAACACATAGTGTATATAAAATATATAAATTTAATTCCATATTATGTTTTTGATAAAGGCATTCTCCCAAATCTTTTCATTATGTGGAATTAGTTTTGTGTAATGCTTCCCTATTCTTATAACAGCATTTTCCATTTCTTGTTAAAATCACCCATGTCATTCTAATCATTTCATACTCTGATTCCTTCCCTCACAGATTAAGATCTACTCTAGGAAAAGAAACACATGACTTTCATGTCATTATTTTAAAACTGGACAGATTCATTGTTACGGTAACTAAAGTCAGATTTTTATAGAAAAATGGCATAAGGTAGACAACAAGGTGATAGATTGTTAGGGGTTAGGATATTTTCCAGACTTCTAAGAAAGCATTAGATTAGAGGCTTTGATCAATGTGCATAGGAAGAAAACAAAAAAAAATCTGAAAGCAGTTTGGCAGGTGCCCAGGAAAAGGCTGAGGCAAACACAAATTGCTTTAATACTGTGACATGACATGGAATCTAATAATAGATTAATCTCCTGTTTCTCAACACTCCACCCTACTTTTATTAACTTCTTTAATGACACTCTGAGGAGCTCTAACTCCACCAATTCAGAACATTAGTCATGAATCAGCACCTACTTTGAAAATAGGTAGTCACTACAAACTAAGGAATAAAGGCAATTAATCTTGTGTTTTAAGTCAAATGATATTGTCCGTGATGATAACAGAAATTATCTAAATGACAAGGGAGTCAACAGGATACGTTTTCCCAATTGTTTTCTAGGTTGATCTTTAGAGTAAAAAAGTCTAAGATAAGAGTAAGACTCTAAATTAAAAGTGATTGGAGGAGATTTAGTGAAAGATAACAACAGCAGGCAGAAATACGTTTTTTCCAAACATTTTGAGTACTCACATAAAACATAACAAAACAAAAACTCTTGGGAAAAAACTTAGATGAAAAATTATCTTCACTTTCCCAAAATGCAAACAAACGGTGACTGACTGTCAACACACACAAGATGTGAATAATATCCACATCTGTGTAGTAAAAGGAATTAAAAAGAAGTATGTGGTGGAGTTCAGAAAACAAAAAACCCAAAAATAGCCAACAGGCCAACAGGC
>NW_016107591.1:1979462-1981777 GCF_001604975.1 Cebus imitator | reverse complement strand
AAAAAAAAAAAAAAAAAAAAAAAAAAAGAATTTGTTATAAAAGCAAATCATTTTAGGCAATTAAGATTAGCAAGTTATAACAAAAAAAGCAAATAAGAGTAGAGGATAAAATAAAGAGGAAGAAAAATAAAAAAATTCAAAATAAATACACAGCCTTTTAACAAGTGACTAACATTGACTGGATGGTACCACCTGCCTGAAACAAACAAACATACCAAAACAGAAGAGTGTCCATATGAAATAATGCTTTTCAAGGCACTAGGCAACAGACAAAGGACATTCCAGACAGTTTAGAAATAAGTGAGATAAGCCCCACAGGTGCTCCAGCCTAGTGCCTGGAACACAGACAGATAATAGCTAACTCCTACAGTAAGAGAGACAGAATTAAGAATCTGGCAATAAAATTAAAACCACAATGAGATACTTCCCGACAACAGTCAGATAACTAAAAATTCTAAATAAATAAATAGAAAATGTGGGGAGAAAATAGAATGCTTGTACAATGTTTGTGGGGAAATAAATCAGTATAATCTCTATGAAAAACTGTGCAGATTTCTTAAAGAACTAAAAAAAAAAGAAGTAGCATTTGACCTAGCAATCCCACTACTGGATATATACCCAAAGGGAAATAAATTGTTAGCCCAAAAAGACATCTGCATTTATATATTTCTCACAACATTTATTCACAAAAACAAAGTCATGGAATCAACCTAAGTGTCCATCAATATATGACTAGATAAAGAGTATGTGGTATATGTATAACATGGAATACTACAAATCAATATTCCATCTATTGCAGTAACCTGGTTAGAGCTAGAGGCCATTATTGTCAGTGATGTAACTATAAAACAACGTAAAAACCAGGTGTTCTCTCTTACAAGTGGTGATGCAGTATTTTTCGCTCCTTTTTCAGCTAAATGCAGGTTTTTGTCTCAAGACCAGAAAACATTAGGCATGCAGACACATTGAAAGGTGAGGAGGGTGGAATTTATTGTATTTTTATATTTTATTATGCTTTAAATTCTGGGTTACATGTGTAGATTGTGCAGGATTGTTACATAGGTATAAATACGACATGGTGGTTTGCTGCATCCATCCCCCTGTCATCTACATTAGGTATTTCTCCTAATGTTATCCCTCCCCAAACCCTCCCACACCCTGCTATCCTTCCCTAGCTCCCACACCCTCCAGCAGGCCTGGGTGTGTGAGGTTCTCCTCCCTGTGTCCATGTGTTCTCATTGTTCAACACCCAATTATGAGTGAGAACAGGTGGTGTTTGGTTTTGTGTTCTTCTGTTAGTTTTTTGAGAGTGATGGTTTCCAGCTTCATCCATGTCCCTGCAAAGAAGATGAGCTCATCCTTTTTTATGCCTGCATAGTATTCCATGGTGTATATGTGCCACATTTTCTTTATCCAGTCTGTCATTGATGGGCATTTGGATTGGTTCCAAGTCTTCGCTATCGTAAATAGTGCCAGAGTAAACAGGTGTGTGCATGCGTATTTTTAATAGGAAGATTTATAATCCTTTGGGTATATACCCAGTAATGGGATTGCTGAGTCAAATGGTTTTTCTATTTCTAGATCCTGGAGGAATCACCACACTTCTTCCACAATGGTTGAACTAATTTACACTCCCACCAACAGTGTAAAATCATTTCTATTTCTCCACATCTTCTCCAGCATCTGTTGTCTCCAGATGTTTTAATGATCACCATTCAAATTAGCACAGGATGTTACCTTAATGTGGTTTTGATTTGCATTTCTCTAATGACCAGTGATGATGAGGATTTTTTCATATGTTTGTTGCTGTACTTCTTTTGAAAAGTGTCTGTTCATATCCTTTGCCCACCTTTTGATGGAGTTTTTTCTTGTAAATTTATGTTCTTTGTAGACTCTAGATATTAGCCCTTTGTCAGATTGGTAGATTGCAAAGTTTTTTTCCCATTCTGTTGGTTGCCAATTCATTCAAATGATAGATTCTTTTACTGTGCAGAACCTCTTAAGTTTAATTAGATCCCATTTGTCTATTATGGCTTTTCTTGCCATTGCTTTTGGTGTTTTAGTCATGAAGTCCTTGTCTATGCCTATGTCCCAAATGGTATTGCCTAGGTTTTTTTTTAGGGTTTTTATGGTGTTAGGGCTTATGCTTAAATCTTTAATCCATCTGGAGTTAATTTTTATATAAAGTGTAAGGAAGGCATCTACTTTCAGCTTTCTGCATATGGCTAGCCAGTTTTCCCAACACCATTTATTAAACAGGGAATCCTTTCCCCATTGCTTGTTTTTGTAAGGTTTGTCAAAGATCAGATGGTTGT
>NW_016107591.1:1975290-1979211 GCF_001604975.1 Cebus imitator | reverse complement strand
TTTTTTCCAGTTCTGTGAAGAAGGTCAATGGTAGCATGATGGGGATAGCATTGAATCTGTAAATTACTTAGGGCAGTATGGCCATTTCAGGATATTGAATCTTCCTAACCATAAGCAGAAGGTGGAATTTATTAAGTGAAAAAAAAAAAAGCACTCAGCACAGAAAGGGGTCCTGCATGCAAGTTTTCACCTCACAAATTGAGGTGAAAAATATCAGGCCACCACACATGAGTTGAAGAGGCCAGGCTCCTCCCTTGCATAAGGCCCAAATTCCTGGGGGCTCCACCCCACTCCTCCAGTGCATGTGGGCCTCCAGTCTATTGCAGACATGCCCAGGCAAAACCCTGTGCAGGTTACTTTATGTGCACAAAAATATCTGGTATATATGCTTGTGGGGAGGGTCAGAGATTCACCAGGGGCCTTTCCCCATTTGCCTACGCATTTGGCTGTCACCTGTATATATCAATGGGAGCTGAACAATGGGTCACATGGACATACAGAGGCAGATAATAGAATCTGGGCACTCCAAAAAGGTGGAGGCCACATAGGATGTAGGTGAATATTAAAAAATTACCTCTCTTGGGCACAACATTCCTTATTTGAGTGATAGGCAAACTAGAAGCCCAAAACTCACTATTATACAGTATGTCCATGCAACAAACATGCCCATATAACCCCTGAATTTATCAAAAAATAAAATAATAAACAAAAAATCAAATTAAATAAACATTTAATGAAAATTTTAAAGGACTGGCGGGCCAAAGAATCTGAATTCATCAGCTTCAGCAAGGTTAGGGCTATACAAAGAGAAGCCCAAAATCTGAAGAGGATGTTTAGCAGAGTTTGATGAGCATAGGACAAAATGACCTAAGGCTGGGTAAATAACCATCTGAAAGGATTAGAGGGAACTGATCCAGAGGACTCCAGCAGGGCTAGGAATAGAGCCTATTCCCACCAACCTCACTGGCAAACTTCAAAATCATGGAGCACTGAGTATTCAGAATGATCTAGCTTCAGTTGTAAAAGATAATTAGCCACAGACTAAAGGGTAAATATTAATTTCCATTTAGCATATCTAAAATTCTTATATACTTAGAGTTTCAAAATATATGAAGCAAAAAGTCACCAAAATGAAAAGAAAAATAAGCAAATCAACAAACTCACGGATTTTAACATATCTCGCTCTCTGAGTTATTTCTAGAATAATAAATATTCCCCAAAATCTGCAAGATTATAGTACAGTTGAATGGCAACATCAGCCATAGCGTCCTAATAATTGATATCAATAAAACACTACTCAACAACAGCAGAACACATATTTTTCAAAGAGCTTACTGAATATTTATCAAGATAGTCCATGTTCTGAATCATAAAGTATGTTGCAATGAATTTAATAAGTTTCATGTAATATGATATATGATTCCTGAGACTAGTGGAGTTAATTTATAAACCAATAATCAAAACATATCTCAAAATATTTCTAAGGTGAATAGTGAATAACACACACTTTTAAACAACCAACAGGAGGAAGAAGTAAAAAAAAAAATGTTTTTAACCTGAATGAAAATGGAAACACAATATATCAAAATTCATGAGAAGCAACTAAACAGTTCTTGAGAGTGACTTAAAACAAGAAACACCTGTGAAAAAGAGAAAGTTCTCAAATTGGTTTCAGGAGTTCAATAAAAAAAAAAATATAGAAGATACAAACAGCCCTATTAGCCAAATTGACATAGTAGGTATTTATAAATATGCCTTTCAAAAAGTGTAGAATATACACTCTTTAAAGTACACAAGGACTGTTAACAAGATAGACCATCCTGTGATCCATAAAGTAGTTTTAAGTCAATTTAAAGCTTTTCAAGTCAGATAAAGTACGTTTCCTGATTACAATATAATTAAGTTAAACATCAGTAACAGAAAGCTGAAAAACCTCTAAATACTTGGAAACAAATAGCACACTTCTATTATAAACAAGAGAAGAATTTAAATAAAAAATTAACTGTACTTTAAATTGAATGGAAATGAAAACATACAATTTGTTAAAACAGCATTTAGGGAAAATGAAAAGCTCTGGTGCCTACATTCATTACATTAAGTGAAATAAGCCAGGCACAAAAAGATATATGTGCATGTTCTCACTTACATGTGAGAATTAAAGAAGTTTGTCTCATGAAAGTAAAGAGTAGAACGGTGGTTTCTAGAAGTTGGGAAGGGTATGGGGGAAAGGGAAATGAAGACAGGTTGGCTAATGGGTACAAAATGCAATTAGATAAAAGGAATAATTTTTAGTATTCAATAGCACAATAGTGTGAGTATGATTAACAATAATTTATTATATATTTTACAGTAACTCCAAGATTTGAAATGTTCTCAATACAAAGAATTAATACTTTTTATCTATTACATGTTGTATGGATATATCAAGTTATCACATGTACTCACATATATGTTCTTTTACGTATCAATAAAAATTTAAAAAATAAGATAAAGATATCAAAACAAAAGTAGCATATTATACACATAAACATACACACAAAGAAATGAAGATCTAAAATTAATAATGCCAGCTTCCAATTTAAGAAACTGGAAAAAGGCAGGCAGGCAGACAAATTGAGTCCAAGGAAAGCAGAACACAATATAACAATAAAGACAAGAGCAGAAATCCATGAAATAGAAAATAGAAAATGATTTTTTAAATCAATGAAATAAATGCAAGCTCTTTTAGAAGATCAGTAATATTGATTGGCCTCCAGACACAGCCATCAATTAAAAAGGAAAGAATACACAAATTACCTTATTCAAGAATAAGAACGGTCACATCACTAGAGATTCTGTAAATATTAAATAGATAAGAAATATTGTGATTACTATTTTGCCAACAAATGCAAAAACAGATAAAGAGACAAATTTTTTGAAGGATGTAAAGAAATTGCATTTAAGATCAACACATAAAATGAATAATCCTATATCTATCTTAAAAAGAAAATTTGTATTTAAAAACCTTGTCACAGACAAGGTGCAGTGGTTCATGCCTCTAATTCCAGCACTTTGAGAGGCAGAGGTGGGAAGATCACTTGAGGTCTGGAGTTGGAGACCAGCCTGGCCAACACGGTGAAAACTGTCTCTAACAAAAATAACAAAAATTAGCTGGATGTCGTGGTGCATGCTTGTAGTCCCAGCTACTGGAATCCCTTGAACCTGGGAGGCGGTGGTTACAGTTAACCTAGATTGCAGCACTGCATTCCAGCCTGGGCGACAGAGGGAAACTCTGTCTCAAAAACAAACAAACAAAATCTTCTCACAAAGAAAACTCCTTGCTCAAAGTCTTTACAGAGCATTTTATCAAATATTTAAGTAGGAAATAACACTTCTACAAAAATCTTTCAGAAAATTGAAGAAGTTAGGCTTCCCAGCACATTCTATGAGCACAGCCTTGCCTTGGTACCAAAACTAGGCAAAGACATTAGAAAAAAATAAATATTCCTCACAGACTAATATTCCTAAGGATACATTTACAAAAAAATCTAAAGAAAAATTTAGCCAGTTAACCCCACCTAACAACATGTAAAAATCACAATAAATACATAATGGCCAAGTTGAGTTTATCTAATATATACAATGTTTGCTCAACATTAAAAATCTATCTATTTCACCATATTAAACCATTTTTAAAAGAAAAAAGTGATTATTTTAATGGATACAGGGAAACATTTGACAAAATTCAACATTCATTTCTGATGAATATTCTCTAAGCAAAGGAGTGATAGACGGAATGAATATACTCTAAGCAAAGGAGGGATAAAAAAATTATTACATTTTTTGTAATGTAATAAATGCTATCTACAAAATATCTACAGCTTGCCTCATATTTAGCAATGGAAGACTTAATTATCTCTCCCTGACCAGAAACAAGACAAG